>NW_019154093.1:32965185-33350756 GCF_002288905.1 Enhydra lutris kenyoni
CATACCCTCCCCAATGTCCATAACCCCACCCCCCCTCTCCCAACCCCCCTCCCCCCATCATCCCTCAGTTTGTTTTGTGAGATTAAGAGTCACTTATGGTTTGTCTCCCTCCCAATCCCATCTTGTTTCATTTACTCTTCTCCTAAGATTTTATTTTTTAAGTAATCTCTATGCCCAGTGTGAGGCTCAAACCCACAAGCCCCAAGATCGGGAGTCCCATGCTCCACCAGCTAAGCCAGCCAGGCACCCCCAAAAGGATTGGCTTCTTCTAACCTCCTCCGGGTCACTTTACTCTTTGGAAGACTGAAGTACCTATCCCTGTGCTATAGATACAAGCTGTTGTCTCGAGGTCGTGTTTTCACTGTGCCAAGTGTTCTTTTTCCTTGCCAGCTGCTCTCTCCATCCTTGGGCCATCCCTGGAAAAAGAGCTGGCCACCAGATGCCTGCACATCTGTAGTGTTCACAGCTGCATTGGGTTGAGGTCCTTTGACCTAAAGCAGGACTGACCCCAGAGAGCTTCTCCCCCTCCTCCATCCCTCCTTCTAGACCTATCTACGTCTCCACGGTCCGGCCGCAGTCCAAGCACATAGTAGTGATCCTGGACCACGGGGCCTCTGTCACGGACACCCAGCTTCAGATCGCCAAGGACGCTGCCCGGGTCATCCTCAGTGCCATCGACGAGCACGACAAGGTGACCGGTACCCCCAGGGAGCCCCGTGGCATTGGCTCTTTCTTGAATGTCTTTTGTGAACTACTTTGTGTTTTACGGCACAATAGTTTTAAATCCATATTTAAAATGACTTTGGGGAAAAGAGAGTGGTTTCATTTTTATTCTAGCATTTGAGAAAGCCGCTGGCCACTCTGGCTCCAAATCTCTTAAAAAAAAAAAAAAAAAAAAAACAAAAAACAAAAAACACCACCCCCACCAAGCCGGGTCTTGTACTTCCTTCCTGGCTCCTGTGAAGGCTTCCAATTAGCTGTGACTTTCACACTGGAAATTATGCTGAGGAGAGGAACAAGGGCATGGGGCCTGGTGGATGGCTGGACTTTATCTCAAGATTTATGAGAGGTGAGGGATAAGGGAAGGCTTCTCGAGGTTTGCTAATCTCTGGGACACTTCAGAGACAGGTGTGTTTACAGCTAATGATAATCTATTGCCTGTGGAGATTTTCTGCTTCATCATTTTGACTTTTCCAACTCCTAAGGTTTTACTGACTGATTAGTTGCTTAAATCACACACCCTGTGCCTTTACCCTCACCCTCACCTCCAGATGGAAAACCAAGATGGTTAGTAGTTGCTTAGTTTCTTCTCTGTATGAGATAGTTATTCTTAATGTTATGGATACACACCATACTGCTGACTTCATCTGGGAACAGAATGACAAGCTCTAGGGCCCCTCCCCCTTACCAGTCCTTAACTCATCCTTTCCAAATCTGATAGATTTATGCCTCTGGGCATTTATTTTTAGACCCTCAGAAACTGTTCGGTAGGCCATCTCAGTCCTTGGGCTCTTCAAGAATACAAGAAAGGCTTCACGTGTTACGATAACAAGGTTTCTTTTTCTCTCCTCCAGATCTCCGTGCTGACGGTGGCAGACACAGTCAGGACGTGCTCGCTTGACCAGTGCTATAAGACGTTCCTGTCTCCAGCCACCAGTGAGACAAAAAGGAAGATGTCCACCTTCGTTAGCGGTGTCAAGTCTCTGGACAGCCCTACCCAGCATGCGGTGGGATTTCAAAAGGCATTTCAGCTGATTCGAAGCACAAACAATAACACGAAGTTCCAAGCGAGTAAGTTGCGCTCTCTCAGAGGACTTCTAGACCAGTAGATAAAGGATGGCAATAGGCATACATTGTAAAATTATCACACAACCCTGCCTAGAGGAATTTTTTTAAATTGACCCGGGATAAAATTTCCATGTGTTGTCATCATGGTCACCTGGTACTAGGAGCTTTTCCAGTCAAAGGTACTCGGCCCACATGATTTCTCCCCTCCCAGAGCTCTTCTCCCTGCCCCTTTATTAGGAACATAGCCCCATTTATTTCCCAGGGAAATGGCCGCATCCTTTTTAATGCAAATTGTCAGCCTTGCCTCCTCATTGACTTGAGAGTGGATGGTCTGCTGGTGTGCATGTGTACAGAACCAGGCTGCAGGATTCTTGCCTTGATCCTTCCTTCTTGTAACCAGCTGTCATTTAGATGAGCATGGCCCTTCAAATGTACAAAGGCCCTCTAATTTAATTTTCATGTATTAAAGAAAATCTGGAATTAGGATGCATGCTAAACTGAAGGAAAGGATATTTGAAATAAGACACCTGCTTTGAAACTACTGAAAGGAGTCTCTGTCATTTTCCCTTTTATATTCGAATATCTATTTGTAGGATTTTTTTTTTTTAAATGAATGTATCCTATCAAGGGAAACTTAAAGAATATATTTGCAAGTTCTTCAGTGTGTCTGCATTAAAACTAAGGCAACACTGATGAATGCAAAGCATAGTGACGGGCACATGGTGAGAGCCCCTGAAAGATGGGAGCTCCTGGAATTATTACAAGTAATGATGGCAGATGGCATTTTTGAAGGTATTTGGACATAACAAATTACCACAAATTTAATAGCAGCTTAAAACAATGTACGTGTATTACCACGCAGACCCTTTCATGGGTCAGGAGTACAGGCATAGCTTGCCTGGGTTTTACGTAAGGATTTAGGGTTGCATGAGACTGCAGTCTGCACGTCACCCAGATCTTTGGTCTGCTCTGAGGTTTGGAGTCCCCTTCCAAGTTCAGTTATTGGCAGAATGCGTTTCCTTGCCACTGTGAGACTCGCATGCATTTGCTCCTTCAAAGCCAGCAGGGAGAGAGCATCCCTTCTTTGAGCTCCTGACTTCAGGGAAGGCTTGGACCCTCTTTTGAAGGGCTCATTTGTTCTCATCAGACCCATCCCCTTTTGAATTAATCAGATGTCTCTCCCATGGGATTAACTTACTAGAAACCTCAATTATATCTGCAAAATCCCTCCATCTTTGCTGTCCATGTAACACAATCACAGGAGTGATATCCATCACCTTTGCCATATCTGTTGGTTAGAAGCAAGTTATAGGTCCCCTCAAGAGGAAAATCTTCTCCAAGGGTGTGGGTCATTGGAGTCATCTTAGAATTTTGCCTACCAGCCTTGGCCAGCATCAGCTATCCACAGACCAGTATTACAGGATGGCTGAGTGTCAACTGGTCCAAGGGACAAGGTTGACCTCTTGAGTCTTCAAGACAGATTGACCAGTTGGTCAGTGCCATTTACCTGTCCACATTCTTCACCAGGAGCGATTTTTCTACTTGATTTCTCAGTCATCAAACTACCTTTTCGAGTTCAAGTCCAATTTTGATTACTATACTCTTCAAATCATGGAGAGAGGTGTTAGACTGGCTGTGACCTTGCCAGTGATTGTGAGTCAAGGGAACCCAAAGGAAGTTAATGAGGATCATTTGGGGGAGCATGGTCAACTAGAGGTGCATACTTCATGGAGTAGGCAACAGCTCTGTGCAGCATAGGATGGCTATGTAGGAGGGCCTGCCCAGCGTTGCCAGATCTTCTATTTTAAGAGAAGCCAGAAATCTGGATTTTTATGTGAATCCCCTTGGTTTTCAAATGTTGACATTTGTTTCAGCTTTAAAACTGAGATGGCATTAAACCTCCTCTTACAAACTTTCCTGCACTATATTTTACAGAAGCCTGCTTTGATGGGAGCCATTTCTCCTCAGGGTTTTTGTTTTGTTTTGTTTTGTTTTGGGTTTTCTTAATGTTGGCAAACAAAAATATGGCAAGAAGAGTGACCATCATAGACTGATGGCACTGTTTTTTAAGTGCTCAGAGGAGTCCTTTTTAAGCCAAGTGTAAAATATTCCTAAATTGTAGCTCAGGGGCCTTCACTTTATTGCTTCTACTGACAGTTTGGAGAAAAACTCAAATTAGATAAACACAGCAGAAATTAGCATTGTCCACCTTATTAAGGAGAGGTTTGAGGTGCTTTCAAGCAATTTAGCATAGTGGTTAAGTATGTGGGTTTGGGACTTTCCCAACGTGGGTTTAAATTCCCTACTCTGAAATTTTTCTAAACTTGTGAACCTGTGTTAATTATTTGATCTCTCCAGGCCTGATTTCCTCTTCTGCAAACTGGGGGTGATAATAAGATCCAGGATTCCATCGTAAATATTAAATAAATACTAGCTGTGGTTGTTACAATATTTAGTCTCCTGTAAGACTTGTAGCTCTGGCTAAACTAGAAAGGATAGCTCAAACATCTGAATTGACCTCAAGCCGAGATGGCTGAGGACCACACTAGCCTCGGCCACAGTATAGTGAGGGGTCTGTGTACTCCTCTTAGGAAATTGCACTCTATGTCCTTACTTCTCTTCACTCCTTAGATAATTACTTAGCATCTGCCTGGTGTACCTGGTGCTATTTTATTTGTTTTGTTTTGTTTTTTAAGATTTTATTTATTTATTTATAGAGACACAGCGAGAAAGGGAACACAAGTAGGGGGAGTGAAAGAGGGGGAAACAGGCTTCCCGCTGAGCAGGGATCCTGATGCAGGGCTTGATCCCAGGACCCTGGGATCATGACCTGAGCTGAAGACAGACACCCAACCAACTGAGACACAGAGGCACCCCTTCTCCCCACTCCCACCCCGGTGCATTTTAAAGTCATGTGGTGGAGTTATTTTAATAGGTAAGACCTACCCTGTAGGATTGTTGTAAGGATTAGCCTGTGCACGAAGGGGAAGTATCTGCCCCAGGTTAGTAGCCTTATGAACAGAAGCTACACTTCATAAATCATGGTGGCTTTGTACGAATTTGCTTTGCACTAAGGAAAATAGCTTAAAATTTTACCTAGCACTGGCTCATTTTTAATCCCGTGGTAGGTCTATAACTGATACCATTGACATATTTGGGTTGCCTGTCCTGGAGGTGTTTGGTTAGTAGATCATTTTAGAATAGAAGGAATAAGATGGCTAGGTAGGAGTAGGGATCTAATGGCATGGGAAAGCCCAAATTTCAGTTACTCTTTCCCCTTCGATATTAATCCTGAGACATACTAGTGGCTTAGACAGGGACTTATTGCATTTCCTTCCTGTTACATGCTATGTCTTAACTCTGCCCCAAGTCCCTCTAATTATTACTCATCCATAACATCACTAATCACAAGGTATAATTCCTCCGAGTGACTAGAGAGAGAACATCCTAATAAGTAAAAAAAAATAATAATAATAAATCACACCAGATTTGGCAGTTCTGCTATCTAAAAAGGATAGGGCAAGGATAGAGTCAGGCTGGCCAGAGACCATGAGGATGCCCCTGTAGGGTACGTGCCTCCTTGTTGGGACAGGAAGAAAAGGTCGCGGGCTGCTGTGGGAGGCTGCTGACTGTCAGCCCTCCAGTTTTCCAGATACCGGCCTGTGCCTCGACACGAGCCATCTAGAGGCATGAAGCTAAGTAAGAAAACTCAAAGGTTCTCTTTCAGGTCAGTCTTAAAGGTGTCCAGGCACTTATCACACAGGGTACCTTTGCAATGGGGTGACGGTTTATCTCCTATTTCATATCAGCCTCGTGGTATATTTATATTCCCCTGACTACAAAACTAGTAGTTTTGTTTTGTTTCTAGTCGGAAGCTTAAGTAAGATGTTTGACATGCTAACAGCATAATGTATAGGACAGTATTTACATCATTGGAAAAATATTGACATCCAGCTTAAGATGGATATTTCTAAGCTTATGGATTTTTTTTGCATCAGCATTCACTTCTTAATTTCTGATAAATAGTGCAATTAAATTTACAGTTCAGGTTAGAGAATTATTCAAGCATCAGATGGCTTTAAAACTTGTTCGTGTATTAAATTAGAGACAGCAACTTAGGTTGTATTTATTTCTTTGATTCAGTTTTATTAATCTCAGTTCAGTTGTCTACAACATTGATACAACATAAGCTAACCATTCAGTTTTATAAAGGATGCTTCAAAGTCGAACATGGAAATTTACAAACTGAAGGAAACTCAGTTATTGGATCCTTATCACAGTTAGGATATTTATTAAAAGGGTAACTAGCTAGGCGTCTACGGCCATACCACCCTGAACGCGCCCGATCTCGTCTGATAAAAGGGTAACTAACTCTATTCATTATCTGTTACTGGGGAACAAATTTCCCAATACTCAGTGGCTTAAAACATTAACCATTTACTGTCTCAACGTTTATAAGTCTGGAATCTAGGTGCAGCATAGTTGCGTGCTTCTGGCTAAAGGTGTCTCAGGAAATTGCAGTTAAACTGTTAGCAGAGTTGATATGCTCAGAGTTCAGCTTGGGAAGGACCAGCTTCCAGGGTCACTCAGGTGGTTGCTTGGGGAACTCAGTTCTAAGGGACTCAGTGCCTGGCTTCTAGCTAGGGTGGCTCGAGGCACACTGTCTGGCTTCCTTCAGAGTGTGAAAGCAGGCACACTGCAGGCCGCTTGCTTTGTAGCACCTAACCTGTTTCTTGACACCCCATCCCCTCTCGTGCATTCTGTTCTCGAGAAGCAAGTCGTGAACTCCAGTCCACACTCAGAGGGAGACAGCGACACAGGGCTGTGGCTGTCAGGGCGTAGGATCCCTAGGAGACCAACGGGGAGGTTGCCTACCACAGTAACTGTAAAGCAACCTCAACAAAATGACAGCAATAAGGACCTGAAGAAAGAAGCATATAACATATGAATATTTATTTCTCAATAGAAAGGTAAATGTCCATATATATATATATATATGGTAATATGTATAATGTAATATATAATATATAATAATATATAGTTACCCAAAGAATCTCAGATTGGAAAGACAATCTGGAAGTCCAACTCGCTTCCTTCCCTCCCTCCATTTCAGTAGTCATTCAGCCTCTGCTTTCATATCTCTGGTGGAAGGAAATTCACTATTTGGATTTTGTAGTAAATCCACTGGAAGGAAGTTCTTCACACTGAGCTAAAGTGAACTCCTCAGTCTCTGTGCTCATGAGCCCGGGTTGGGGAAGTGAATAGCTTCATCTTGAGTCATAGGTGCTACTTCAGAGCAATATGGGGCGGGGGAGGGGAGGCTGAGTGTGTTGAGGCTTCTTTCTCTTTTACTCCATTACCCTTGGATTCTCCAGTTAATCAGTTAGTCCTTACAGCAGCCCGACAAAGGTAAGTACTGTCATTATCCCCATTTTGTAGACAACAAAATATAGGCCTAGAGAGGTTAAGAGATCTGCCCAAAATTACCCAGACGCAGCTTGAAAGTACCAGAGCTGGGATTTCAACACAGGCAACCTGGCTCCCATGTCTATGTTTTTACTGTTCTTCTGTACTGATGACTTTTGTTTTTGTTTTAAGATTTTATTTATTTGTCAGAGAGAGGGCGCCCCCAAGCAGGGGGAGCAGCAGGCAGAGGGAGAAGCAGGCTCCCCATCGAGCAGGAGGCCTGATGCAGGACTCCATCCCAGGAGACCTGAGCCAACGGCAGATGCTTAACTGACTGAGCCACGCAGGCATCCCTACACTGATGAGTTTTAAAAACAAAAATGTCTCTGGAGCTACTTAGCATAGGGACCTTTCATGTTTTAAGAGCCCGTGGAAGAACCACCATTTTAAAGCCTAGTCACCCCCCAAAATGTTGGCTCCTGATGGAACCTCTCAGTCAGTGAGGAAAGGATAAATCAGGTCCTGAATCCTCTGTTTCGAAAGGCAAGAGAGCACTCCATCTTGGATGGCTAAATTTACCACACCAGGAGTGCCTAAAGGAAATCTTTTATCTGGTAAATTTATTAGGAACATCTCTTCAGCTGACACTGGGTAAATGAGGCCTCATTGCCCACAAAGGCCAGGATGGAAGGGACGCAGAGGCAGGGAGATGAAAGCCCCAGCCTCAAATGGGAAGGAGTCCGAATGCCGGGCCAGGCAGGTCCTCAAGGCGGGAAAGTCCAAAGGAAATGAAAAGGAAACGGAACTGCTGCCTTTAGCCAGAATCCAACGTAACGTTCAATTTGTATGTTTTTGTTTAGATACAGACATGGTCATAATTTACCTGTCAGCTGGCATTACATCAAAGGACTCCTCGGAGGAAGATAAAAAGGCAACGCTCCGTGTCATCAATGAAGAAAATAGCTTTCTAAACAACTCCGTAATGATTCTCACCTATGCCCTCATGAATGGTAGGTAGTGTTTGGAGATTTTTCTTTCAGATGAAAGTTCTCTCTAAGTGCATGCTGCTTTCAGAAAAAAATGAAAAGGAACCCTAACAGCGCGTGCTTTGAAGAAGGGTGTACGAAGAGAGGCCACCAAGCTGCTTCCTGCCCAAGCCTTTCTCTCCCTGACGTTCATATTCAGGGCATGTGTAGGTTGTCTCTCTTCATCTCTCTCTCCAGCCAGCTGCTCATTTCTAAACCTTCTCCGGTGAAGTGGGCTTGCAGAGGATTCTGTACTGCTCCATTTTTTTTTCCCCTCAGTTCTTCATATTCTTGGATTTTGATACTACATGGAGGTTATTAACTGAACTCATTGATTTAAGCTTCAGGAAGCCAAAGTACTGACCTAGATTCTTCTGTATACCCAAGCCAGTGAATATCACATTTCTCTGCAGAATCACCACCTGAAGCCTCTTCTGCTGCTTTCTCCCCCTCAGCTTCCTTAACTGTATAATGGAGATAAGAGTTACCTACATGACAGGGCTTTCGCGAAGATTGGCCCCGATGTGCAGGAAACACCCAGGGTAATGGGCATCACTCTCTAGGTACTCCTGAAGGCTGATTTTGTTGCTTTTAAATCAATATGTGAAAGGGTTTAGTAAATTGGCAAAGCTGAGGAAGTACTCGATTTTTTTCCTTCTGCTCTCCAGCACGTCATCCAGTCTGACTGTGGGTCCAGTGTTCTAGCTTTTCTGCCCTTTCCTGTCTCTTCACTTGCTAATGCATATCACTCTTCCCCTAGAGCATCTCCTTCAGGCCCCTGACCCTCAATGCTCAGGATGACCGTATTCTCTTGTTTTAAAGCAGTCATGTCTTGACCCAGGAGCTCTTCCCGCCTATGGTCTTTTATTTGTCCCATGTAGACCCAAGTGGCTAGAGAAACAACGGTTCTCATTTTAATGAGCTAAGGATTACTTGCAGATTTTTTTTTTTTTTTAAGATTTTATCTATTTATTTGACAGAGAGAGATCACAAGCAGGCAGAGCAGCGGGCCCAGAGAGAGGGGAAAGCAGGCTCCCTGCTGAGGGAGCGGGACATGGGGCTCGATCACAGGACCCTGAGACCATGACCCGAGTCGAAGGCAGAGGCTTTACCCACTGAACCACCCAGGTGCCCCTGGAGATTATTTTTTAAATGCAGACTCCCAGGCAGTACCATTGGATTTTTATTCAGACCTGCTTAGGCGACGTCCAGGAATCTCTGGCTCAGCACGATCCTCTTCCCAGGTGTTTTGTGGGCTCTCAGTGGAAGACCTCAGGTGAAGTTCTAGAGCTTCTGAGTTCCAGTCTCTATCAATGAGCTGTGTGACTTATGGCGAGTTACGGAGTCTCTTTAGGCTTCAGTTCTGTTTGTAAAAAGAAAATCATAAAACGTACCTAGAGTTGCCATGATACTAAATAAAGGAGATAGAACATGTTAAAGGTTCCTGACACCATACCTGCTCAAGAACAGGTCCTCCCAGCCGATCAAAGGAGTGAATTAAAGTGTGCGTGATTTCCTGTCTTGGTATACCTCAAAGGCAGAGCTGCTACTCTTGCGCTCTGGTCCAGGACCAGCTCTCTCTTCAGTATTTCAGGATTCCCTGTCCCCCAGAGCGTTCCTGCTTCTGTTAAGCATGTCATCCCTGACACTGAGTGATGTGCTCACATGCTGTTCTCCTTCTCCCTCCACTTTACACGCCTGAGCTTCTGAGACATGAACCGTGTCTTCGTTCTCTTTGTGTTCTGAGCATTGAACCCCAGGGCTGAGCAAGGATGGTCTCTTTACCAGGGGCTCGTACCTTGCAGTATTACCCCTGGGTGCCATTTACACTTTTTCCTTATGGTTTAGCTTCTTTGGCTCGGGAAGGAGGAGAGAAGGGAAGAAAAATAAAGTTGGTCAAGTCCACAGTGTATAACATAGAGTGCACTGAGGTCCTGTCCTCAAGAAGCTGGTGACTCCTTGAAAAAGATAGACAAGGCAGATGAATTGAGAGCAATAGTCCAGGTAAAGAAAACATAAAAGAAAGTGATCTCTTATTTTCCAAATTTAGATTTGAAGGTCTGCCCCCGCTGATACTGAGTAAAGAATCTTCCCCATTGTCAGCCATCTCTCCAGTGGCCCTGAATCTTCATCCTAGAGAATCTTGTGCACCTGCTAAGCCCCTGAGAATTCCAGTCTTTTAAAACTTCCGGTTCCTTCCCTCTGACCACCCTTATTTCTCTTCTCCCTTTAATCTAGCTAGACACAACATCCTCACTGCCGGTTTCCCTCTCCAGATGCTTTCTGTGAGCATTGTTCACTAAGGTTGACACATCCCTACTCTGTCAGTCAGGCTTCAGATAGGGAAGCAGAGCCGCTGCGGGAATTTTCGTGTCATGAATTTATTACCAGAATTAGAGTGTCCACAACTGAGGAGAAAACGGGAAGAGTAAAGATCCAGAAAGAGGAGTCAACAACCCAGCATTTAGTAACCAGCTGTGGTATGGGTGAACAAGTTGGGAGTTTATGGGGATGTCTGAAAGTAGGAACATTGAAGACCCCGTAGGAGGTCTGCATAGAAGTTCGTTGGCTCTTCATGGCTGCCATACCCCTGGGGACTCTCACTGGAACATCTGCAGTGAGCCTAGGGTTGCCCTTGTCGAGCAAGGCAGCCAGCAGCTGTGAAAGGGAACTGAATGCCCATTGGGGAAGGGTAAGACAAACTGGAACATTCTGGTCCCTCAGTGTCTGTTTCACCTCTCAGATCTGTAGTAGTTCCGTTTTGACTACCTTTAAACTAGAAACAGAGAGGAAAAGGGTTCTGGGAGATGGAGTCTCTGGAATGACTGTGCTGGTGATAGAACCATCTATCATACTTACCGTCTGCCATCCCATTGTCACCTTTGCCATTCCTGTCATGATGTAGTACATAAAATATGCAAGCTTTGATAACCTTCCATCCCATGCCATTCTTCTTTGCCTAGTTAGTTGTTCCCATTTGTTACTTGTCTTTTACATTTGAGAGAGTCAAACAGTACATGACAAAGGGAAAGTGTTTACTGCTTTGAGTTGTCTCCTTTTATCATTGACTTCTGTGAGTTCCTCAAGGCCCAGGATCCATCATGCCTTTTGTTTTTGGTGAGTCTGTGTATGTTTTTGTTTTTGTTTTTGTTTTTTAACTCTGGAATGTACCACTCCTCTCCTCTGCTTTTAACTCTGGAATCTCCCACTCCTCCTCTTAGCATCATTGCTCCAGCAAAATCCAAGTTATCTAAATACAGTATGTTAAGAAGGAAATTAAATCCATTAGGTCCACACATGACTTTAGAATTGGACTTCTAGGGGCGCTTGGGTGGCTTAGCGGGTTAAGCCTCTGCCTTCGGCTCTGGTCGTGGTCTCAGGGTCCTGGGATCGAGCCCCCCATGGGGCTCTCTGCTCATCAGGGAGCCTGCTTCCCCTCTCTCTCTCTGCCTGCCTCTCTGCCTACTTGTGATCTCTTTCTCTCTGTCAAATAAATAAATAAATAAATAAATAAATAAATAATGGACTTCCAAGGCTAGAAGTATACACACTCCTTAGTTAGAAATGATAGAGTCAACCAAGGTGGGTGAACCATGAACTCTTCAGTTTTGTTATTTTTTTTTCAAGACTATATAGTTGAAGAACATGAGGCAGAGCCTATTTAAAACTCATTGGTAAAATCTCAGTAGTGACTGAAATCATTCGAATTTGTTTACAACGGCACCCATACGGGATCAGTTAATAATCCTTTTGACTGTGTTCCAACAATAGCAAACTGAAATTTTTGAAAAGGTTTATTAAATTTATTTTTATGCTATAGATTACAGATGTTGTAGAACAATACATCCCAGTATGCTTAAATCTTTTACAAAGTTTTTAAAACCCCCTAAATGTAGAAAATACACATTCAATAAATCAAATCCAGTACTGTCCTAACAGTATCAAGCATGAAAGCATTTGTAATTAAAATGAGCTTAAAGACACAGGGTTTGGAGGCATCACTAAATGCAATACATAATTCTTCCATTTAGTTCCATGAGACTTTGGAAAGTGTTTAATAGGCGAAGAGGTAAGAAATGAAATGATAAACCTCTATCCTTTAAAACTCTTACAACTTCATCTAATTTAAATGCAGATTTCTTAATCACTACCTTTGCTTTCAAATATTAAATGCAGAAAAATTAAACTTTTAAGGGAAAGCATATCGTTGCCAAATGGGGCTTCTTTATTTTTAACGCGTGTGGTTTTCATCATTGTCTTTTGAAGAATCCCTTTGCCCTCTTGACTGTTTGAGGAAAGACTGTGCCTAGTGCTTTGTTCCTCAGCAAAATCTGGTAGCTGTTTCCTGGGTCCAGGTTGACTCTGCAAGACCCCTTTGGCATTGTAAGATTTCCGTGCCCTTATTAAACCTAACTGGCCCGGTTATTGTGTAGACATACACCATTTTGGTTTACACTGTCTACCTTTGTCTTTCCATTTCAGATGGGGTGACTGGCTTGAAAGAGCTGGCTTTTCTGAGAGATCTGGCTGAACAGAACTCAGGGAAGTACGGTGTGCTGGATCGGACAGCCTTGCCTGTGATTAAGGGAAGCATGATGGTGCTGAACCAGCTGAGTAACCTGGAGACCACGGTCGGCAGGTTCTATACCAACCTTCCCAACCGGATGATCGATGAAGCGGTCTTTAGCCTTCCCTTCTCTGATGAGATGGGAGATGGTGAGTCTGGGGAAAACTTCCTACTAAAGTAAGGGGGAAAGAAATGGACATGAGTCCATCAACGCAAGAACTTTTAAATGGTGTTCAGCACTTGGCCTGTGAGTGTTAGAGGGTCTGAACAAGCAAGGGGAACAGTGTCCCTCCCTACTGCCCGTACCCTCACCCAACCCCAGTCTCTGGTCAGACGGTGGCACAGCCCTCTGCCATCCCCATAAGGAAGAAATATGGTAACCTCTGCTACGTGTCCATTTTTTTATCCTTCCAAATTCTGGCAGAGCCCACAGACAGGGATAGGATAGAAACTCCCACTTACAGATAAGGTTATTTCCTTTCATAGGGAAAGGTGGAGCTTGAAATGCAAGTGACCTTTTATGCATCTAGCCCACCGTATTGAGTGCCAGCCAAGCCTTGTGTCAGGCAGTGATGGGTAAGGCACACATCCCACCCTCAGCAAGCATGGAAGTCTGATAAGAGAAAGACGGATCAATGAATCATGTTAATACTGTGTCAGAGGAACAAAGGCAGATGTGGAAACCAAATCCTGTACAAGCTTCAGGGGCTTATGCAGTCAAATCCTGTTACTATTAGTGATATCAGGTAGAGAGGACCTTTTCTAAAATTCACCTCTGCCACCCCGAGAGTCACCGTAAAAGCTTTCAGTCAAATTGTGGGCATATCTTTGGTTCCTCGTTGGCTGATGCTTCCCAAAGAGTAGGCCCTTCCTCAGGGCCTGTTTTCTGAGTCCTCTGCGGTGTGTTTCCGTGACTGCTTTACTAGTCTGTCCCATTCCCCTACTAGAATGTGCCTTTCATGTTTGTCTTCTCAGTCCCCAGAATGGGTGGATAGCATCTTCTCTAACTCTCCAGCATGGGCATCCTGAGCCTGGGGAACCCCATGTTTGCATGGCTCTCGTTCAGAACCCCCACAGATTAAAGTATTGGTGACTGGACGTACTTCTTTCAACAAGTAAATCTGTGTGCTTTGGGTTAAAGTAGAGAGGGCATTTAGGGATTTCATTAAGTGTAGCAAGAGCTTAGCATACTTTATTTGCCACAGTGGAATGAAGAGTCTTCCGTCCAAATTGATAATTGAGAAGTAAGATTGTGGGGTTTTTTTCAGGCTTATTCTCAACATAGCCAAAGAAATCTGAAGTGAGCGTATGGTCTCAGAGGCTTTCTGTTGTATTTCACTGCTCTATGAAAACAGCTCTAATCTTAGACACAAGTCCAGGGGAGCATGGCATGTAGGTCATGACCTCTGTCTGTGTACCAGCCCTCGAACATTCCTCCCATCATTTATAACCCATTTGTCCAGGGATACCTGAGCAAAAACCTCCTTAAAGTACATTTCTGAAACCTTCTGTTGACTGCCTGAAGATTGCATTTGAAATTATAATAGAGAACGTACAACTTTTCTTATTTCCTGTTTCACTGATTTATAACTGACATAAAACATTGCATTCATTTTAGGTGTACAACATAATGACACGTATATATTGTGATGTGATCACCACAGTAAGCTTAGTTAACATTTATCACCTCATATAGTTAAAAAAAAAAAATTTTTTTTTGTCATGAGAACTTTTTAGGAACTCTTACCCACTTTCAAATATATGTTACAGTGTTGTGAACTATGGTCACCACGCTGTATCTTACATCCCCAGAACTTATAATTGGGTATAACTTCTCACAGTTTTTCAGTGTCGTACGCACTTCCTCCTGCCCAGTGGTACGTTTCACTGGCCTTTGCAACCCTAGCACGTTCAGTAATACTTGGAGTGGACCTCACATGCGTTTCTCTGTGGAATTCTGTTCTTTGCAGGGATCTTTAAGTATCCCTGTCCCTTTCCTGGGAGTTGATAGAAGAACGGCTTTCTGATACGCCACTAGGGTGTGAACCTGCTATTGAGAGCAGGAAAATACAAGTGTAAAATGGAGAGGAACCAGCCATCTTTTTGTTTCTGGTTTTATTTAGTACCATAGGATTATGGCACTGCGGGGGGTGCTAGAGCTCTTTTTGTCTCTGCATGAAGAGAGTCATTCAGAGAGGCGGCGCCCCTTACCTCAGGAGGAGAGCCCAGTGGTCCGGATGCGCAGAGCCACGCACTGACCCCACTGCTCATGCTCTCTCCTCTTGTACATTTTCTTTGCCTTTGCTTTTCCCTGTCCTGATTATCTTACTGTTTTTGTATGGCCTGTGAGCTGAGAATGCCATTTATATTTCCAAAGCCTTTTTTTTTTTTTTTCATTTTAAGTATGTGCAACTGAAACTGGCCCGGAAGCCTAAAGTATCTACTGTCTAGCCCTTTAGGTAAAAGTCGAGGACCTTACAACCCACGTGACTCAAAATACAGTTCTTTGGAAACTTAGTGTCTCCTTGAGCTGCTTGGAGTTGTAATCAGTCAGATCTTACTAGATTCTCTACCTTCCCAGGTTTTTTCACTTCGTCTTGTCTTCTGATAGATTATAGTAGTAGAATAATCTCTTTTTGTCTATCTGCCCCTAAAAATCAGTAAAGCAGTTACCACTGTGTCCTTTAAGCAGATGTAGAAACCTGGGCTCCACAGAGTTATGCCCATGTCTTATGTACAGTACATAAAGGGGCACAGTGAGGCTAGAACCCAAGTTTTCAGCATCCTTGTCCCATGGTCTTTCACCTTCTGTTGGGTCTTCCCCAGCTGAGGGAACAGAATCATGATGTAAGTATTGCTGCTGTTTTGCACCAATCTGGAATGTCATGTCCTCTTAGGTGAAGAAATAGTGGAAAATGTCTAAGTTGTTTCCAAGATTAACTGGGATATCCGAACCCCACAAAAGACTCCCTGTGCCCCGCAGACTTGTTCACATAATGCTATCTGCAGAAGCAGGGGTTGGCTCACACAGGTCATCTCTTCCAAGCGGAACTGAGATGGCCAATCGTAGCCTTCATGACTCACTAGAGCACAGCTCTAGCCTTTGTCCAGTGCCTTCTCTGCTATCCTTCGGATTGTTTTGTTTTGTAACCCATAGGTTTGATAATGACTGTAAGTAAACCCTGTTATTTTGGAAACCTACTTCTGGGAATTGTAGGCGTGGACGTGAACTTGGCTTACATCCTTGAAGACGTGACCTATTACCAAGATTCTTTGGCTTCCTATACTTTTCTCATAGATGACAAAGGTAATCTGCTAACAATTAATCATGGGAAAGAATGACCTTTTTTGTAACCTGAAGAAAATAATCTGTAGATATTCTGATACTAATGAAGTTAGGAAAATTAGAATATTTATAGAAAATTACTGTGACTAGAACTGCTCCTGTGCAGTGGAAACCATAAAGATGGCAGAATGAATCTAAACATGAGGCGTTTGTTTCTAGGGGCACCTGGGTGGCTCAGTCCGTTCGACATCCGATTCTTGATTTTGGCTCAGGTCGTGATCTCAGGGTTCTGAGATGGAGCTCCACGCAGGCAGGGAGTATGTTTAAGATTCTGTCTCTCTAAAAAACAAACCAAAACAAAACGCCTTTGTTTCTATTTTGTGCTAAAGAGTAGGTAACAGTTACTTCAACATCAAGAAATTAGACTTGAGGATTGAATGGCACAGAATGTGATCCTTTGGAGTTTATTTTTCTATATCATTACCTTTATATTCACTGGCATTAGGTTTATGTAATCGATTAGAACATTTTTATAAAACAAAACCCAGTGACCAGTACCTCCAGAATATTCTTGATTAGCCAGTTGTTCCATGATTTAAGGCATCTTTCTACACTTCAAGAGTTTTACGCAAGAACACATAAAACAAGTTCTGTTTTTATTGAACGGGTGAGTTACTTCCTGAGATGTTGCATACAGAATATCCCGCATTTCGAATGTATGATGGGCACTTATATTAGATATCTGTACTTCCTACAGCATGTTTCCCATAGCATGTGTTTTTGTTCTCTTATTTCAGGGTATACACTTATGCACCCATCTCTTACCAGGCCATATTTACTATCAGAACCCCCACTTCATACTGACATCATTCATTATGAAAATATCCCAAAATTTGAGTTGGTTCGGCAAAATATCCTAAGGTAAGGAAAAGGTGAAAGTTGTAGTATTTTGGGTTTTTTCCTGAAAAAAATAGGAACTTTTGATGTAAAATATTAGTGTTTATTATATGATATAAAAGAAGTATATGAATTAGGGGCTCCTGGGTGGTTCAGTTGTTAAGCATCTGCCTTCAGCTTAGGTCATGATCCCAGGGTCCTGGGATCCAGTCCCACATCAGGCTCCATGCTCACGAGGAAGCCTGCTTCTCCCTCTCCCACTCCCTCTGTTCCTGTTCCCTCTCTTACCTCTCTCTCTCTCTCTGTGTCAAATAAATAAAATCTTTTTTAAAAAGTATATAAATTAATGTTATTAAAAGTATACTCAGTAAATTTTTCATAGAAACGGTAGCTAAAATTTTATTTACTTTGTATAACAACAGGAATGGTCTCTTAAAACTATTACTTAGGAAAAATGTCTTGTAAATCAGATTCTATGTTCACATTGCCATTAATTGTAAAATCGGATATATATTACCTCATTTAAGAAAAACTCCAATTGTACTAAATTGAAAAATGTTGGCAAAATAAAAGGTTAAGTTGAGGACCAGCTTTCCAGTGTGCCAAAAAATAGCTTGGCAAAATAGTGTCCATTCCACGTTGACAGCACAATCATATACAGCGTTTTCTTTTGAAACAAAAAACAGATTGGATTTTTTCCAACCGTGATACATTATTTTGGCAGATGGTAACCTATAGAGAAATGGGTCTTTGTGCTCCTTGGTTGTAAATTAATGACAGTGAGTCCAGAGAAGTTTGTCTCTGGAAAGAATTAGAATTTGGTGAGGGGTGGGGGACAGGGGAAGAGAGCAAGGAATACTTTAGTGCTGAGCTGACATCATGCTTTTACAAAATTGAAGATTTCACATTATCTCTTTCAAAAGTGATGAGCTTCATTGCTTTTCAAAATCAGGAGGTGGTCATTGACTCACAGCTTCTTCCCTGCCTTTAATTAAGTGCTTAATTTTATCTTTTGCCTGAAGTATTTCATTCTGTTGCCAATGCAGCCTCCCTCTGGGCAGTCAGATCATCGCAGTCCCTGTGAACTCATCCCTGTCTTGGCATATAAACAAGCTTCGAGCCCCTGGAAAGGAGGCCTACAATGTGAGCTATGCCTGGAAGATGGTGAGTTGCGGGACGCTTCGCCTGAGGAGCCGGGGAGCGCGTGGCTGTCTGTGCGGGAATTCCGGGCCACCTGGGTCTGATCACGTTGCTAATCAGTGTTCAAGTGATAGGGAAAAGGAAGATGCCCTAGAATGGTTTTTTTCCTATTTTATGGGTAAAACCAATCATCATTCATGTGACATAAGTGAAACTGTATAAAAGGATCCCAAGGAAAAAGTAAACTTCACCCTTCCCTCTCTCCTACCCTTGACCTGCCATTCCCCAGAAGCTGCCACTTCTATCACTTTCCAGAACATGCTTTGTTCCTACACAGGCAGCTCTAGTTGGGGTTGTGCATGCACGTTTACTTGCTAGGTGGTGTGGCACTGCATTGATGGACCAAACTTCCCTGAACAGTCCTCCTATCAATATACCTTTAGATTATATCCAGTGAAGTGATTTTTTGTTGTTGTGGTGGTGGTGGTGGTTTTTGTTTTTTGTTTCTTGTTTTTTTGTTTTTTTTTATCATTTTACACTCAGATTTGTGGCAGTTAGGGGTTGAAAGGGAAATATGAAAGCATAAATGCCCTCTTTTGACATTCTCCAAGGGAAAGAAACTTTCAGATTAGAATCTGGATTATTCATATTCACCACCAGCAGATGGACAGTTAAGTGACCGTCTGTGGCCCCACTTCCTTTGTTGTCCTTTAATGAGTCTCTTTCAGATAGCAGATGTCAAGGAGTCAGAGGTTCAAGCCCACGCTGCCCACATTATTCATGTTGCTGCCCTTCACGCCCTCTTCCCAGCTAAAAAGAAATGCTGTTACAGGGCCCTTCATACTGTAATTGGCCAAAAGCAGATCAATTTTAATTGCTAAATTTAAAACTCAGTCATATTAGATGTTCCCTTCCTTGGCCATATCTGGTGTTTAACCCATGGATTCCAAATGGATCTATATAGTCATCCCTTTAAGAATGACTTACTGACCATTCCCAGTGAGCTAAGAAGGATAAGGAGGAATGATACTTTCCCTGTCCCCAGAGAGCGTCCAGTCCAGTGGTGGATATGGATAGATCACTCAATCCAGTGTCTGTGTCTGGCAAAAAAAGACAGGAATTCGAAGAAACCAACATGCCTGTAGATAGGATTCTCCTCCGACCTTCTTATTCCATTCTTTTTTTTCTTCTTCTTCTTATTCCATTCTTAAAGCATTATAGCAACATTGATTTCTACAAGGGAAACAAGCAAACAAGATAATAAACGAAATCTTTTGAGAAATTCACAATCTACGAGCCTGATTCTACTGATCTTTTTTATTGTTTGGTAACACAGATTTGAAAGTGGTCAGTCTATTTTGAAACTCGTTCAGCTCATTTTCAGGATTTTTTTTTTTTTAAATAAGATTGCCTCATCTACCCTTATTTTTATACATTTTAACATAAAGATGAATTAATTTTCGTATCAGAAAGGGTAAGCCACACCCCCAGAATATTTCATTGAAAAATATTTTTATATTTGAAATTGGAGGTTGTTTACCTCTAGTATGTTCTGATTGAAAACAACTCAGTTGCATCCCAAGAAAATGTCTCCCTTAAGGATGGGGCACCTGGCCGGCTCAGTTGGTGGGTGTAGCATGCAACTCTTGATCTCAGGGTTGTGAGTTTGAGCCCCACGTGTGGAGAGTGCTTAAAAATAAAATCCTTAAGTAAATAAAGAGAAAGAAGGAGATACGAACACTTTTAAGACCTTTTTTGCACAGTGAATAAACCCAGTATTAACATTTTGGAAAGAAGTATTATCTTCTTAAGATTTTCATCAGTGGTCTTGATAAATTCTGGCCATTCTGTGTAGCCAAATGGATATGATCATGTAGTTAGCCTTCTCAGAGCTCCAAAGTTGTCAAGAACATCACTACTAAGTGAAAAATTAAAGAGGTAATAAACAATGAGGTAGAAGTTACAGAGAGGCTTGCCTGGTTACCCAGCAAATATGAACACACAATTTTAAGTTCTTTTTTGTTACTTTTAGAAGTGGGGAAGCAGATACTCCTCTTGTCTTCAGGAATAAAATGGATTCTTCTACTAAATGTAATTCAAGTAGATTCAGCTTATGTTGAGAATGATTATTTAAACTGCTTAGCGTCCATAGATACAGCAGATACTGATGGATTATTTCACTGAATTAATTTAAATAGAATGTGAGAGATTATGTTGGCAGCGTTAAGAGATTACTACTCTATCACTGTGCAGCCCAAGTCCATCTTTGAGCGTTTGAGGAGGCTGCACGCTGACACAGAAGAAAGGATTGACTTCAGAAGGTATTACTGTGTTCCTGTGTGACACAGGCAGGACTCACTTCAAAACATGAATCCCAATGGGCCATCGTGGGGGGAAAAAAAACCACTCCCCCATCATGGAGAGCCCTTCTAGAAATATTCTGGTTCCTGAATGCAAAGACTTCTTTTTTTTTTTTTTCCAACTAAGAACATGATAAAAAGACCTGTATTGAAATCTGTTTTCCTTTCCAGTGAGGAACTATTTCTGAAGTATTGCTTTCAGATGCTTAGGGCACCTTTTAATTTTTCTCCTACAGAATAGCCCCTATTCTACAATTACATTCTGGTCACTCTGGCAAAGTTTTTTTCTCTTGGTTCCTAGGAACAAAGGAATTGGCTATGTGAGATGGGGAGAGGGGAAATCCTAAGTGCCACTACGGGATGCTAGCATTTTCTAATGGAGGAGAAGGCAGGGGGGGAAAGAACTAAATTTGCTAATCTAACTGAATATCCTTGACAGCAGTCCTTGAAAGCAATCCCACAGAGATGCACATTTCTCCTGTGTTGAAAAAGATTCTGCAACCATCTTCATAAATCCTAAATTACACTTAACTCTAACCTGCCTACTTAAAAATTTCTCCTTGATCATGAAGTAAATCCTTTGGGCTGCTTTAGTTCTCACTGTCCTTTAGTTTAAGTTAGCTAGTTATCACCCTTTCCCTTCATTGACCCACCATCTCTTAAGTAGAATCTGCCCATCTCCTTATATAATGGACTTACAGAAGTTTGGCTATGTTGTATTTCTTTTTTTTTTTTTTTTTTTTTTTTAAGATTTTATTTATTTATTTGTCAGAGAGAGAGAAAGAGAGCACAAGCAGGGAGAGCGGCAGGCAGAGGGAGAAGCAGGCTCCCGGCAGCCCAGTGCTGGACTCGATCCCAGGACTTTAGGGTCAGGACTGAGCTGAAGGTGGATGTTTAACTGACTGAGCCACTCAGGTGTCCCTGCTATCTTGTATTTTTAATTTAAGGATCTAGAATTAAGTAGGTTGCCTTGTTTTTGTTGTTGTTTTGTTTTGTTTTGTTTTAATTCTTTGGTGGACACTCTTCCCAATAAGTTCGTTTAAGCATCTGTTTCTAAGAGCAAAGTGAACTTGGAAGTACTCCTGTTTGTACATATGAGTTTAATAAATTAGGCTAAGCTATAGCATGTTTGCCTACTGTGGTCTGAAATGACAAGTCAGGTAGGCTTTGTGAGGGAGCCATGGGATTCATATTTTTCATGAGTCTGAGATCCTGTTCACCTCCAGCCAGGAAGGGAGAAAGCATTAGTCAGGAATACATGAATAAAACAGATTCTGTATGAGCTGCATGTGTATATTCATAATTGGCTTTCAAAACAGTCAGTTCTCGGAATACTCATTGCAAAACCAACTCTGTATTTTAAAATGCATTTCAAACCCAAGCAGAAGTAAGCGCTGTGTTCTGCCATGTTCCGGCTTGGATCTGTTCACCTAAGAAAGCAAAAGAGGTGTGGGGTTGCTGTTTCAGAGGGACTCCATTCTAATCCCTTCATTAGCTCCATGATTTTCTGTTACATACATTCATTTCCCTTAATCAGAAAGGAAAACAGAAAATAGACAATGTAACCTTTTGCCAGAGATAGTTTGTCACCCCATCTTCGTGGCTTTCACTCTTTTGTCAAATATATTTCTATGTGGGACAGAAATCAAGAGAGCAGAAAATAATGTAGGCAAAGTCACTATCCCTAGGAAACTTTATTTTCTGTGTTAGAAATTTTTTATTGACTTTTCCAGGTACAGGACACTTCCTTTATTCTCTGTATTGTGGTGATACAACCGGAAATACCTGTCAAACAACTGAAGAACCTCAACACTGTCCCCAGCAGCAAGCTGCTGTACCACCGGCTGGACCTCCTGGGCCAACCTAGTGCTTGCCTTCACTTCAAACAGCTGGCCACTCTAGGTAAAGCCTCTGCTCTTTCCAGCGTCCTTCGTGGGCTGACTCATAGCCCCTCACTATAAATATCCATTTGAATTAAAAAACCAACCTGAACCACACAAAAACCCAGATACTGAATGGCAGCAGTGCCGGGAGGAGGCTACAGATGTGGAAACGATGGGAGGCCTTGCCGTGGATCCAGTTCTCCAGCAGATAACAAGACGAGGGGTTTGGGTGTTGATTTCTTCAGAATGGGCTCTAAGGAGAAACAGGGGAAGAAGGGAGGGAAATAGGATAACCAAGGAGAAAGCAAGCAAGAACCTGATCTTAGGTGAAGTTCCAGCCTCAGCCTATACCTGTATGGGGGCTTTGGAGTGTAAATGACACTGCAGAGGTTGCCCAGGCTCGAGAGAGGGAGCTGGACTTTCATATCCCTTTGTATCTTTCAGCTCTCTGCTAACGCTAGGCAGAGAGGTTTTAGGAGTATGACCCAGTATGACCCATTAGAGGCAAGCACAGAGAGACGGAGATAAAGGAATACAGGGCTAGGGGGTAAAAGGTGGAGAAATAGTAAAGGGGGTCCGAGGGTAGCATTCCGATATAACATATCTGTGTCTACCACAGGTCCCTGTCTTCAAAAAGGGCTTAGGAAATAGACAAATAATTCAAAGGAAGGGAAAGGGAGTCAACATGTGTAGGTACCATGTACTTTGCTTTCATCATTTGAGTTGACCTATTACAGAGGTAGTAATAGGTCAAGTAGTAGTAGCAAGGTTCCTCCCGTGCCAAGGGGCCACCTCTCTTATCACATGCCACCACGTGCCAGGCACATCCTGGGCATTTGTGTGGTACTCCTAGTACTACAAAACAGACATTCTCTTTTTCACTGTTGAGAATCCTTCGGGTTCAAAAAACTAAGACTCATTAGACCACAGGCAAGCTGAGTAAAAGGGGCACAGGCAGGAAGAGGATCAAGGATGGCAGTCCCCAGTCCCTAGATGCCACACAGAGCCCTTGTGTTTGGGTTCCATCTTTTAAATTCCATCCTATAGAGTTTCTGTCTGGTTTTGAGATCAGGAGAGCAGGCCAGAGTGAGTCGTCTCTCCTATGGCACGTTCGAGCAACATAGACAACTTGAGGAAGGCCAGAGAGGTCGGTCAGAAAAGGTAGGCTTTTACATTTTCTTTGGTTTTCATTTAGGTTTTGAGGTTTTGTCTTTTGCTTTTACACAAAAGAGCATGTGTACCCTTTAATTCATATTTTGAAGAAATACTCACTGAATAGCCAACAAGATTGGCATGATTTTCTCAAATGCTGTGGGAACAAGGTCAACACAACCATTGACAAAGATGAGGTCACTGTTTTTGAAATTTGAGATCGAAAAGTACAGTAATATTCCTGGATGAGAAAAAAGCTCAAGCTTAGATTTTTTTTTTTTAATCTCCTTTGCACAATCCCTTCCTGCTACACTGTTCCATAATGGTAGCCGTTACTGTGGCTGTGGAGCCCTCGAAACGTGGCTAGTCCAAGTTGAGATTTACTTCAAATGTAGAATACTTAATTTTTATGTGAAGCGATGTTTTGGTAATATTGGCTTTCATAAAATACACTAGGAAAATTAATTTAACCTGTTTTTATTGAATGTGGCTCCTGGAAAATTTTATATTACACTTGAGGATTGCTTCATATTCTAGTTGGGCGGTGCTGCGTCAGAGAGAGGCTCATAAAACGTAGAGTTTATCAACTCAGAGACTTAACATGGGACAAACGGATTAATTCTAGATCACACTGACAGACGGTAGGCCAGGGTTTGACTTCACCAGACAGTCCTTCTGTTATACCACCCAACTTCACCTTTGCAGTAGAACCTCCTCAGGACCCCTGAAGGGGTCATCAAGGATAGTTTAGTATCAGTTGGCAATGAAAAACGAAGCAAGATACTTAAACTATAATGGAAAGGGAACAAAAAAGAAGGGAGATGATGGCAAATAAGTGGTGTCTGTCTAAGTTCATCGACGATGGGGATTTGGAGGTGAGGTGTTGAATCTTCATCGGAGCGCCAGCAGGAGAGCTGAAGGAGGGGCGTTGTCTGTCTCGGTGCACAAAGATGAATTTTTTAACTACATTGTCCAGTGCGGTTAAGTATACATGTATGAGTATAGCTTTATGTGTCTACCTCCTAGACGCAAAGCTTTGGGTCCTGTGTCTTGGTTCTTCTCTCCCTCGATCCAAGTCACTGCAGCAGCCTTTGCTGAAATGCCCAGTTTCTGTCGGTACAAGAAAGGCCCACTCCCAAAGTGTGTCTCCCCTGAACCTCTGGCCCTACTCCTTTGTCCCTGAAAGTTTTATGGATTGCCTTTTGACATTTATTACATTATTGTATTGCTCTCTTTTTGGTTATTTTCCTCTTTTTAAAAATTTCTATTCTCCCAACTGGTTCCTAAGCTCTTTGAGGAGGACAGTCCTCTCTGTCTGGTGCATCTTGGCCCAGAAGGCCCCATGAGCATATGCACATGAATCCATAGCACGCTGCTAGGCAACCAAACCTTTTAAGCTTCTGGTTTTCTTCTCCTTGATAGGACTATAATACTAATCTCCCCGGCTGTCCCACATGGTATCATGAGAATTAAATCAGACATAGCATCACTGGAAGCACTTTCTTCTGATAATGGCAGACTACGTAATTCTGTCCTATCCTACTGAGGACAACTGAAAATGGATGGAAACGTGGGGAAAAAAAAAATCTTTCTGAAAAGTAGCAAAACTAACATGATAGCTAGGAACTAGACCAAAGTCCAGGAGAATATAAGAAAGGAGAGAAGAAAGACTGTATGTAAAGCCACGTTTGCAATGCACTTATCTACCAATCCAGAAGAAAAAACTGGGAAATCAAACTGTTAAGTTAAACAGCTGGGAAATAAGCTAGTAGCTTCTTAGGGCTAGGAGGAGAGGCAGCATTCAAATCCAGGGCCCCCGCAATGTGGAGGCTAACTCGTGAAGACCCTCCCTTTCACCCACCTCACACACATCTTTTAGCAGAGATCCTAAAGAACTACCATCTTTAGGGTAGGTGTGTGATTGCAACTGAAAAAGTCCTTCATTTGGGATGCCTGTTCACCTGAGTGGTCTAAGGGACCTCACATAGGAACTAGTCATGGATTAGTTGAATATCAAAGTCCCACACTGCAGCAAGGAGGCCAGCGTTCCATTGTCTCACTGAGAACAGCCTCCACCTTACCACCCTGTCTCATCCTGGGGTTTGGTGCCCGGCAGAATCAAACAACAGTGCTTTCTAGAGAAAGGACTTCCCCCATCCTATTAGGACCTTACTCTTCTGTACAGATTCCTTTTTAAGTACAATGTCCTATACGGTCAGAGATAGCCAGGCCACCAGGAACTAAGGCACTATGAGTGAGAACTAACAACGGAGTGAAAAATGACCTGTAGATTTAAATGACATTAGATACAGAATCGTAGACCGTGCTTTCCAAAAGCTTTCGAAACTACAGAATTGGACAGGGAGAAATTTCACAGACAGAGATGGAGTGTTTTGTTTCATAATGTAATTCATTGTGAAGATTTATGTCTTAGATAGAGAACTAGGCTTTCCTCTTAGATTGAGCCAGCAATCGAATTATATATACAGTAACTATTCTAGGCCTATAAATTTTTGTTTATGCCAAGTTTGGCTATTCCTGTCTGAAAGAATAATTTTTTTTTTTAATTTTTGCCTTGACTCCACCATTCCATTTTTCCTTCTTTTGAAATACCAGTACCAATATGAGTAATAGTAGTTACCACTCGCAAGACATTTGTCATGTGCCAAGCACCGCCCTACGTGCTTTCCGTTTCTTGACTCATTGGCTTTGCATAAAGTAACTGATGTGCTTCTCCCCGTAACTGTGAGTTTGGTGTCATAATTTCTGACTCTGCGGATGACAAAAGCATCACATGTATTTACAACTTTATCCAGCACCACGTGGACAGGAAACGGTGGAGCCCAGATTCAACCAGTGTGGCTCCATGGCCCCGTGCTGCCTCCTTGACCCCAAGAAGTGTGAGATAGCATATGTAGATCTAAGATATTTTAAGCACGTGAGTTTATTTGTACATTTGTCTCTTTGGTTCACTCATGACTAGAAACTCCCTGAAGGGAGAGAATGAGGGTTGTTTCCTTCTTCACGCCTGCTAGTGTCAAGTCTTTCGCTTCCCTTATGGAAGACTTTAAGCCACCAAGGCTAACAGAATGGCAGAGCCTTCGTGATGCTTTTTTTGGGCCCGAGATGAAGTCTCGGTGTTCTCAGACCTGCTTTGTTCGCTTCTCTTTCAGAAAGTCCAACCGTCATGCTGTCCGCCGGCAGCTTTTCCTCTCCCTACGAACACCTCAGCCAGCCGGAGACAAAGCGCATGGTGGAGCACTACACGGCCTATCTCAGCGACAACACCCGTCTCATTGCTAACCCAGGGCTCAAAGTGAGTGCTGGCCCAGGGCCCTACTTCTGGGGTGCCCCTCCGCAGGCCTGGGAGGGGGCGCTGTCGGGGAACCTTTGAAGTAGGAAGCCCAGCCCTGGGTCTGTGCCTCTCAGCTGGAGAGCACGAAAGGCAGCGTGTGGCCCCCAGGAGGCTGGTTGGCGCTGACCCTTCTGGCGGATTAAGAAGCCCTGTGGGCCAGATGAATCTCTTTCAGGCCTCGGATGCACATGGGGTTTTCTAGGTAGGGGGATGTGATTGAGAGATCAATGGAACTTTCCCAACCCCGTTTTTCCCAGGGGAAAGAAGTAAAGTGCCCCCATGGTCTGTTGAGATAAACATGATGAAGTTTAAGGAGCAGAGGTGTAGCAGGGTGCGTGTACGTGTGCACGTGTGTGTACATGTATGTGTGTAATGCTTCACTATAGGATCCTTCCTCTTAAACGCAGAAAGCCTCGCTAGGATGAACAACTGAGTAAATCACACATCCCTGACTGTGTTTCAGTAAGCTTTTGTTTTCACCAAGTTTGGCTGTATCCGTCTGCTGTGGAAAGATTTTTGAGAAGTAATTGGGCTTGGCTTCTCTGCAAGAGAGCTTTGGGAAGCCCTGCCAGCAGCCCACTCTCTTTTCATGTGCATCTTAAAGGATCCCTGCTATGTCTTCCTTTGTTTCCCAGTTCTCTGTCAGGAATGAAGTAATGGCCACCAGCCACGTCACAGATGAATGGATGACACAGATGGAAATGAGTAGCCTGAACACATACATTGTCCGCCGTTACATAGCAACGCCCAATGGCGTCCTTAGAATTTATCCTGGTTCCCTCATGGACAAAGCATTTGATCCCACAAGGAGACAATGGTGAGTTTTAGGGGCTTCCATTATCAGAGGTTCCCCCAAATCCTGAAGAGACATGATAAGCACATACAATAAAGCAACTTCAGGCAGACACAGTAAAGCAGATGCTTTCATAGCAGTGAAAACATATTTTGAGCCTTTTTTTTTTTAATGCAGTATTAACAACAGCTTTGTGGGTTTCCTCTGTTGACAACGTTTTTATCTCTTCATTGAAATTTTGAGACTGAAATGTTTTGTTACTTGGCCATTTCAGTTCCTAGCATTTTTGTGAGTCCTGCCTTGCGTGCGGTTTGCCCGTAGTGGGGATATCTAACGCCCCTGCACATGATGATGACATCAGGTTACAGCCCTTCTGTGACCTATGAAGAGTAAACAAGTATAAATCCTTTTTTTTTTTTTTCTTTTTACCTCTGTGAATTATTTTTACTCATATTTTCAAAAACAAAAGCTAGTCAGGGGGCCTAGAACGGGGGCGACTTGGGCACAGAAACAGGATTTCTGGTCTCATGCTGCTTAGTAACTGAGTCACTTGTGAGTTGGCTATCGTTTGTACTGTCCGTACCAACCCAGGGGGCAGTTTCATGGGCCAAATTCTATTTGTTTCTACTTCATTTATTGATTTCTTTTTATATCAGGCTCTAAAACATCTATACTATAGATCTTAAGAAGCTCAAATTATAGTGAGTTGAGTGTCTCTTACAGAAGAATTTCAGATTTTCTTGACCTCCTGTCCTGCTACAGTCACAGAGAAGAGATTGGAATCCTTTTGAGCTCTAATGTAACGTAGGCACAATTCATGATAAATGTTTTTTAGAGTTAAAGGTTCACTTCTCTTTGACATTTACAGGGGAGTTTTTCATACCCTAAAACAACATGACTTTCTCTTGTCTCCGTCAGGTATCTCCATGCAGTAGCTAATCCAGGTTTGATTTCTCTGACTGGCCCTTACTTAGATGTTGGAGGAGCTGGCTATGTGGTAACCATCAGTCACACAATCCATTCATCCAGGTAATAATTTCTTAGTCCTTTTTTAAGCATATCAAGGATATTTTAAGAATTTGGAAGTCCAGTAGACACCCAAGGATTAATGACATGACCTTTGATGGGAGGCATTCTGGAGTCTGAATATCTTCTCTAGCTGTGTCATTTTTGGATTCCCTGAGCTTCCTCCCGTCCTCTGTGAAATGGGGATAATATCTGCCTCACAAGGTTATCATGTGGTTGAGTAAATGAAAAGCTCTTGGCCTTCTTCTCATGAAGAAGAAAAGAGATGTTAGATTCAGTAGGGCAGTTGTAGAAATACCGCTCTTCACCAGTTGAGGAAACCCCAACAAGATCCTGACAGTTACTACCAGAGAGCATTTTCCTAAGCAGAGGAGCCTGTTCAGTGAAGAAAAAAACAGTATCGATTTCCCCGTGTTATTACCTCTTTTATTTTGGTCTAACTTTTTAGAATATCAGAGTTTGTAGTTATTGTCACTGTCCTTATACTGTCTCTTGAAAACTAAAAAGGCATTTTGCAAATTGATTTTCCAAGAATGCTATTAAATGTCAGTATCACTGTAAATATATTTTGGGTGCTTTATATTTCAGGCCTTGGAGGTTTCAGTATTTAAGCAACAAATGGCTGTGAAACGTTGGGTAGAAACACAAGTCACATATGTTGTTTTAATGCCTTCATTATACAAAGAGGTGTTTCTCTCTGGCAGCCAAGAAAGCCCATATTTTGGCTGGGACCCGTAATGATGCCTTAAAACTTACAGGAGACAGATTTTTTCTTGCTTAACTTTATGCTGTTCACTGGTGCTCATTATATATCAAATGATTGACATTCAGGAGAATTCTTCTAATGCAAGTTCATTGGGGGCAAGAACTGGGAAGCACTAGTGTGTTGGAATTTCAATATCATGACCTATGTCTCCCTGGAAAGCAGGGGCCTGCCGCCAGCCAAATAGTGATTGCTTTGCAGGGCCTGGGATCTGTACGGCTCTGTCACGTATAAACAAGTAAATACTCATTTAGAACAGAACTTCGCAGTATTCTCATTAACAGACCATCTGTCAGGCATGCATCTCCTATTGTCTGCGTAGTGAGACTTGACATCTCTCCCATGTAGTCTCATGGGTTGGGAAGAAGTAAACAAAGGTGGTTTCTTTGAGGAGAAGGTAGCCACCTTGGTCTTTGATGGCAATGACAGTGGGCCAGCCCTGGGCTTCTGATCTTGGGGGTGCGGGGGGGGGCAGGAAGAGAATGGCTGCCTGTGTGTCTTACTTGGTATTGGCTCTGTCACGCTGTGCCACCTGGCACTCGTTAGCAAGTGCTATTATCTTTTCCTTCCATATGGTACTTCTCGTGGGCCGGGGGGGGGGGGGGGGTGGGGAGGGCGTGGCCACAGGGAGGTGTGCAGATTTTAACACACTTTACATTTGTGTATATGTTGTTGTTAAAATTGGAATAGGTGGGAGAAGCTTCATTTAGCTGATTTATAAATATTTCTGGTGTCAGCCCAAAAGAAGCATGATGGCGATAAGGGATTTCAAGTTAGAAAAACCCTCCCTTCCCTTCCCTTCCCATGTGGCTGCTTTCTTCAGTGTGCTTCACCTGTACAGCTGTTTGACTTGAACAAGAGTGAGAATCAGCCACTGCAGTCCCAGATTCTGTCCACCAGTTGCTGAGACTGTGTTCCGGGAATAAGGATCTGCTCTTGCCTTGATCAGTATTCAGTCCCATGGACTCGATCATTTGAACATTTGCCTCAGAGCTGATCGTGATTTTATTATGGAGAGCTGTGGTTTTTTGCTCAGCAGAGTTTAGAATGCAAGTCAGCCTCCCCTTCTGGTTGTCAACCAGAGCAGCTGTGGCTTTAATGGATGCGTTGCTAGACGGCCTGTGCAGAGGTGCTTTTCTCAAGCACCTCCCAGTATTTTGCTCTCATGCACCAACCTGAGAACCTGACCTCCTCCTAAGATGTGTTCCTACTCTGAAAAAGTATATTTGCCATTTGCTGCTTCTGTGACTGTGAACGAATTTCGTTTTGCCTTGGTTCCCTCACCCTTGAAGGAAGGATATTAGGGCCTGTCTCAAATGATTAGGGATTACGTTACATAATACACGTGAAGCTCTTAGAGGGATGCCTGGCACATGGTAAAGGTTTGATAAATGTTAAATACCTGTATTATGACTATGTTCCATGAGTTCTCAAAGCCTCATTGATGAAACAAGGTGACGATGCCTGTGTTGAACTGATAAAATAATGAGAATTACAGATGATGCCTGTGCAGTATTTGGCACTGTGCTTGACAGTGTCGAGTCCCAAATAAGTGACAGTGACTTTTACTATCATGCTATTTCTGCTTTAAACCTCTGGTATTTTAATAGGTCAGAAAAGAGAACTTAAGCTAGTGTTCAGCAGGTTACGAAGCCCTCTCATTCAGCTTTGGTTTTCAGAAGTGATCGCTGATACCTTGGGGAGGGGCTTTTCTAACGCAGCATTCACTTATCCTAGTAACTGCCTTGGGATTCCTCCATGAGCATTATAAATAGCCTGAGAATCTAGGTGTGCATTGTGTGGAGAATGTTAATGCTAACAGAGATGATGAAGTACAATCAGTGATTAAGGGACTGGTCAGATGAGTCTTGGGCAGCGAAAATCTCACAGAAGTGCTACAAACAGCGAGGTCCTTTGTACCTTGAAATGTAGGCTTGGTTTGATTTTTCTGTGGTATTCTTTGAGTTGCTATGGTAACTGTACATTTTCAAAATGCAGGTAAAAATATGAACACTAGGCTTACATGGGGAATACGCAAGCTTTTCCTTCAGCGTGTTGAGCACATTGGAGCAGATGGCAGTTACACAGGGGAAGTTTAGAAACAAAATTAACTTGTCCCAGAAAAACCCGAGTTGCATTTTTCACCAAGTCCACTCTCGTATTGTAGGAAGAGCCAGAACTGGTGTCTCGATCGTAAGTAAAAGGTGGTCAATCTTGTTTAAGTCTTTCAGCCATTCTAAGCGTGATTTTCCCTTTATAAAATGGGAACTCTAATTCCTTCCTGACATTGTCACAGGAAATTGAACAGGTCATGTAAAATGGCTTGGAAACTCTTAAATGTCCTTCATCTTTGAGGAAGCAGTAGACCATACTGGTTAGGAGCGTAAGCTCTGAAGTTGAAGACCCTGAGCTTACATTCTTGCTTCCACTACTTAGTCACTGTGTGACTTTGGCCAAATACTTAACGTGTCCAAGCTTCAGTGTTCTGGAAATGATAATGCCTCATAAAGTTTTTGTGAGAAGCAATTGAAATGATGTATTCAGATGCCCACCAGAGCACCTATAAATTTTGAACGCTCGGTAAATATTATCATAATGGCGCCCGCTGTTTAGACACCTCACTCTTTCCTGGACAAGTAAGAGAGGTTTAGACTTCTTTGGACTGATACTTCAGTAAAACATTATTTGCTACAAAACACAAATCCCATGTAGGGTAACCAAGTCTTGGATTTCTGCTGTGGTAGAGTTTAAGTGGCTTCAGTAACAACAGAAAGCTTTTTTTTTTTTTTTTTTTTTAATGTTCAGTTAGCCAGCATGTAATAGTGATGTAATGTTCATCAATTCATTAGTTGCATATAACACCCAGTGCTCATCACATTCCATGCCTTCCTTAATGCCCATCACCCAGTTATCCCATCCCCTATGCCCTTCCCTCCAGGATCCCTCAGTTTGTTTCCCCAAGTCCGGAGTCTCTCCTGGTTGTCTCCCTCTCTGATTTCTTCCCATTGAGTTTTCCCTCCCTTCCCCTCCACGCTATTCCTTCTGTTCCACATATGAGTGAAACCATATGATAATTGTCTTTCCCTGCTTGGAATATTACTCAGCCATCAGAAGGGATGAATACCTACCACTTGCAAGGACATGGATGGAACTAGAGGGGATTATGCTAAGTGAACTAAATCAAGCAGAACAATAGAAAGCTCTTATTGAGGAAATAACCTTTCAGAGATAATCCCACAACATGGTCCTCATTCATTTCCTGCCAAACAATTTCGACAGCAAAGCTCTGGCAGAAATTTCACTGTGGGTCAAGGTCCCTTCTAGTGGTTTTCAGGGGTTTTTTGTTGGGGGTTAGGGGGTGGGGAGTGAAGGTTGGGAATGATGTAAGTTAGTATCAATGTTGACAGTAACTAGAAGGGGACAGTTGTCTACATAACGAAGCTAATTTCAGTCCCAAGTTTTGATTTTCCAAAAGATTATTTTCCTTTGGGAAGTTTCTTCTGAGCATCCCAATTACTATTTTTAAGATTTTCATCTATAAGAGCCCCATTTTTCTGTCGGTACTTTATAAGAAATCAGGCAGGTGGTTGATAGTAATGATGGGCCCCTGTAATGTCCCACGTTGGGTAAATCCTACACATTCCTAGCCACAAAGGTCCAGGAGCTCACTGGCCAAATAATCCAAACCTTTCCAAATGCCTGTGATTGTAGATTAGAAGGAACCAAGGTTCCAGGTGAGAAGCGCATGCTTCTGATGCAGCTAGCTTTTCTCTGGAAGAACAGTAAGTTGACTCTCTGTCTGGGTCTGAGCTTTAAGCCCTGGTTGGTTTTCTTTAGAGTAACTTCTTTTTACTGGGTATTTTGCATAGGTTAGGTAGCTTGCTAAAGCCCGGTAAACACACTGGTTCATTTAAGATCGATGACAGCCTTGTGAGGTAGATAATACTCTCCCCATTTTCACATCAGAAAACTGGGTCTTGGGGAGGTTACATAGCCTCCCAGGAACTACACACATGGAAACCAAAAGGAGCTGGGATTTGACCCCAGATCTGCTTGATTCCTCAGCGAAAAGGTTAGCAGACACCATGTGGTACTACCCAACTTTATCCTCTTTGGTGCTTGTCTTTCTGAAGGTAGCATTTTAGATTGGAGAAGAAACTGGCCTGTGAACCAGGTGAGTTTCGTTCTAGAATCAGAGCTGTGTTTTGAGTAGAGCCAACCTTAGTGTCCTAGAAAGAAGATGAGACCTAGTTCTTCACAGAGTTTTGTATGAGGTTACACTAGTCAGTTAACCTGTATGAGATCCCAGTGTCCTTATCAATAAAATGAGGGCAGTCATTAAGGGATCACTCAGGCTCCTTGTTGTCTGGAGGTCCCTTGTTGGGAGGAACCAGAGTAGTCCTGTGTCCAGTCTCCTGCTGATGCCTCTTCCTGCCACTCCCATAGTCTTGTCGAAGAATAGTCCAGCCGCTGAACATGTAGAGTCAGGGTTAGTCCATAGCTGCCCATGTTTTGGGCTGGTCTTACTAGAAAATTCTACCTTTAACCTTAAGTTTTTCTCTCAGCAAATCTCCATATTGTGCTAAGTCCGTCATTTAGTTGGTCATTTCTATAGGGGTGAAAAATGTGGAGGAACAGTAGGCATGTATTTCTAATACCATACAGTGTCCTTATGATCGAACATAACTTTTACCTTTAACTAAGACGTGCCTCTTGTTCTCACTGATCTTTTTCACGTGAAGTACTCAGCTATCTTCCGGGCATACTGTGGCTGTGATGGGCATCGACTTCACACTTAGATACTTCTACAAGGTTCTTATGGACTTACTACCAGTGTGTAACCAAGATGGTGGCAACAAAATACGGTAAGCCCTTCAGGGACACCATTTTCCTGTCAAGCTGCAAAATATAAAGAAAATTATGTCCAATATCTCTAGGTGAATGGCAACCACATTGTCATGGTCAAGACCAGAAATTCAGTCCATGGCCTGGGTGTTCAATTACGAAGGTTTTTGTTCTTTCATTTTCCTAAGATGCCTGGCGTTTATGATTGAGACAAACACACTTGTCTCATAATAAGGAGAATGACTGTGGCACAGAATTCTCTGAAAGCTCTTATTTCTCTCTGAGTCAATAATTAGAGGTTTCCCAGATCTTGGGTGCTAGAAAGCCCAGAGGGTACTTTTGATGTTAACTTAGTTATTACGCCAAAGTCTTTATGGGAATTTCAGGCACTGGGACTGTTCCCTTTTACATTTCCCCAGAAAGAGGCTCATGGAATTAAAAAAGTCTTCACCTCCTGATTTCAAAAGAACGTGTCTGATCAAAACCAGGGTATTTCCTGGATTTAATGCAGGCCACTTTTTAAAACAGCTTTCTTCACTCTCGTGGACACTGCTTCGTATCACTGCTAAATTTCATTGGCCCTTCATAGGGAAATGCGGGGTCCATCGCACAGTGTTACGACCCTTGCTGGGTAAAATAGAGCAGCACATAGTCTTGATTAGAGCACTTCTGGCTTTGCTTATTTCGTGTTTCCATCAAATATATCTTTGTATGTCCCTGAAGGTTGTATTTTACATATATTTATCATCAAAAGAAGAAATTGTATGGCTTACTTAAATTCTTCACCTATAAATGCCCAAGGACACATCCTTCAGAATCTCCGTCCTCTGAAGGAAGAATAAACTAGCCACTTACATACCCTTGCAAAAAATTTTTGAGTCCATCTGCCGCGGACTAAGTGGACACATTCTGTAAGAGCTAAGTGGGTAGCCTCAGAGTCAAGTGTAACTTTGTTACCATCAACAGTATACGGGATAATCTGTCAGCTCAAGAATAATGTGTCCATTGGGGCGCCTGGGTGGTTCAGTCCCTGAAGTGTCTGACTCTTGACCTCAGCTCAGGTCTTGATCTCAGGGTCATGAGTTCAAGCCCCACTCTGGGCTCCACACCCTGCGTGGAGCCCATTAAAAAAAGTAATAATAATAATAACGTATCTGTCTACCTTCCTGCAGCTGATCTTCAGTGAATTCGTTTCAGTGACTTTTTACTGAGATAAATGCAATTTGTTTCGGGATTAGCAAGATAAATGCTGAGAGGGTCGAAAGTGTGTGTTCCTGAGGGATGTCCCTTGTTCTCGGCACAGGTGCTTCATAATGGAGGACCGGGGTTATCTGGTGGCACATCCAACCCTCATTGATCCCAAAGGACACGCCCCTGTGGAACAACAGCATATTACCCACAAGGTACTTGTTGCAAAGCCTAGAGCTCCATGCTTCTACAGCCTGTGGTTCATTAATTACATGGCTTGTGTCTTCTGTCTGCTTGACCTTGCTAGGAGCCCTTGGTAGCAAACGACATCCTGAACCACCCCAACTTTGTAAAGAAAAACCTGTGCAACAGCTTCAGTGACAGAACAGTCCAGAGGTTTTATAAATTCAACACAAGCCTTGTGGTAAGTTGATCCCTTGTGTTCTCACATCCCATCCCACCGCGGAATAGGAAATGGAGTCCTGGTTAGTATCCGAATAGGACTTCTGGCTGTTGCATTGCCTGAGAATTACCAAACGATAGGACTGGACCTCAGTCCAGCTCTCCAGGTTGACCAGTACAGGGTATAAAGCCCAGAGTGGGGAAGTGAATGTTTTAAGGTCTCGCACTCGGTGTTTTGTTTTGGTTTTGTTTGTTTAAAGACTCACCCAGCCGAAACGCTTTGAAATGTCTGCTGCACTCTGTTCCCACACTCTTATGTAAATATGTGTGGCTCCATGTGTTCCCTCTTCCTGTCTTCTCGAGATCCTGCAGCCTCCCTAAATTCCAAAGGCCAAATTAGGTCATTTCTTGGTCATCCACCCAGTTAGATGGGAACTCTCATGTGGATCATCTAAAAATAACTTCGTTTTTGTAGTTTAGAGCACTCTTAAGTATTTGATTTGAGATCACTGCGGACTTACCTAGGTATGGTTAAAGATCTTAAGAATATTCTTACTACTTCGCAGATAATCTTAACTGGCAAAGAACTAAAATGGGTAATGACAGAACCAACATTCAAAAAGTTATTCACAAGAAGGACGCTCCTTATTTAGAATATTTATATCATTAAATGTGTAATTAAAAATTTTAAAGATGCATTGGGTTGTTTGAAAATCCTTCTCTCAAAAAAGCAGTTTCAAAAACAATTGGGGAACAGGAGAGTTTAAAAAATGAACAGGGCGCCTGGGTGGCTCAGTGGGTTAAAGCCTCTGCCTTCAGGTTGGGTCATGATCTCGGGGTCCTGGGATCGAGCCCCACATCCAGCTCTCTGCTCGGCTGGGGGCCTGCTTCCTCCTCTCTCTCTGCCTGCCTCTCTGCCTACTTGTGGTCTCTGTCTGTGACAAATGAATAAATAAAATCTTAAAAAAAAAAAATGAACAGGTCAGTGGGATAGTGCTATCAGAGTAAAGGAACTCATGATGACTATGTTTAGACTTCATCCCATTCTAAGGAACACGCTCCTTAAAGGAGATGTTGACACACTTGAGTGCGATGAGAAGGGAGCTGCCAGGTAAGTAGTGGTTCTAAGAAAGTCTGATTTCCTCTGTGTATCTTCTACCATTGGTGCAGTGACTTCCTGAGCCTGCAGCAGACAAAGCCAGGCTACTCTGGGAGAAATTGTTCAGAAACGCAAAATTTTAGTGGAAGATGAATTAGAGTAATTTCTTAACAGCTCAAGTTATTCCAAAATGGAACTGGGGCCTTTCTGGCTAGTGGAGCTAACAGGATGATAGGCCTGTATGATTGCTGATATAGTAGGGGCGGGCGTCTTCCAGGCAGGGGAAAATTCATCTAGACCTCTAAGAATCTGTTTGGTGCCACAATTCTCCAAGTTCGGCTTTGCCTCACCGTGCACGTAGAAGGGATAACTGGCGTGGAAACGAGCATGGGATCACATAGTTGGCCTGCTACGTTTGATACACATGCAGAAAAGGAGGGCCATACTCAGCCTCACTGTGCTGCTCTAGAATCTTTGGTTTTCTGTATGGTAGACCGATTGGGCATGTCGGGGAGCAATCACATTTTTCTTGTCATAGAATGAAGAGATGGATGCTTGTTTTAGTTATTTAACTATTCTGTTTAAATATTATTTCATATCCTGGAGGCAGGAAACTGGACTGTTAATGAGTCTGGTTTTTAAATTTTATTGTTCTAGAAGAACAGAGGTTTGTTATCCAAGGTGGAGCAGGAATGCACGTTTTCTGGTGGATTAAGTTTGCCCTTGAATGCATTTTAAACTATTCCTTACCCAAAAGTTGTCTTTCATTGTTTCTTGCACTTGCTTTCATGTTATGATACGTTGTAATGTGTTTTTAAAAAAAGATTACAACACAGCTATAAAAATTGTATCTGTAGAAGCATAGATAAAAGAATATATACACAACGGTTAAATGGGAATTGGGAATGATCTCTGGTATTAAGGAAAAATTGTATTTTTCCAACTTTCAGCAGTAACCCTCTATTACTTTTGTAGTCAGAAATGAAGTTTTATTGTAAGCTATTTTCAGCAGGTGGTTGAAGGGTTGTTTTCACCACGGCAGGGCTGAATCTTTGCATTGTTGTCTGTCACTTCTGACAACCTCCATTGTCTCCAGGGAGATTTGACAAACCTCGTGCATGGCAGCCACTGTTCGAAGTACAGACTGGCAAGGATCCCAGGAACCAATGCGTTCGTTGGCATCGTCAATGAAACGTGCGACTCCCTCGCCTTCTGTGCTTGTAGCATGGTGGATCGGCTCTGTCTCAACTGTCACCGGTAAAAATGCAGTGCGGCTCTCTTTACTCGACTGTTGACTATCTGAACCAATGTCAGGCGTTTCGTAGCGGCATCTGCCAAATAGTGCAGGGGTGTGTCCCAGAGAAGAAGAAGGTCCTGGTTATGGAGGTGTTTCCCGCTGTGCGATTTGCCAAAGAGTCGTGGATTGAGGCCAGTTATGTGTTTAAACCTTTGGTCCTAACTTCCCTTTAACTGTCCCTTTTGACTAGCTCACAGTGTCTTCTGTTTTCATTCTTCTGTACAGTATAAAGTTTGTCATTGACCCTTTGCATAGTGATTTTCTTTTTGCCTTTCAGAATGGAACAAAATGAATGTGAATGTCCCTGTGAGTGCCCTCTAGAGGTCAATGAGTGCACCGGCAACCTCACCAATGCAGAGAACCGGTAAAATGCACATATTGCATAAATACGTGTTTTATATCTATCTATCTATCTATATATCATAAACACACATGTATAATACATGCACATGGGAGCCTCCTTTATAGATGTGTTCTGGGTTGTGGTATAAGAAGATGATTCATTCTAATGACTTAACTGTTCACTGAGTCAGAGTTCAGGTCTTAAAACGAAGTCCTCTTTCAGGTTACATTTAAACGCTGTGAAAACGTTTAAAATTATATGCAGTCCATACAAAAAACTGCCAGACTGTTACCAGCATTCACATGCGTCAGATACGTTATGTACATTGAGTCACTTTGTTTTCAAATTAACCTTGTGATAGATCTGTAGGTGCCTTTCATACACACATATGCGCTTATATCTAATTTAGCATTCTTTATCTTAGTGACAGATCTTATGGCCACAGTTAAATAAGTTGGGATAAATCCCTTCTCTAGAGCTTAAATGAAGGAATCCTGCATGTACTGATACACAGTTAAATGTTTAAGTGTAGAAAAAATGTCTAAAGGGACCCTCATTAAACAGTTAATAGCGATGACCTCAGAAAAGAAAGATGTAGAGTGGTAAGTCAGGGAGATAACTTTCACTTCTGATTATACACATTCCTATTTTGTGGGATTTTTATGACTTTATATGTGTGTATATATATGTATTTGTATATATATATATGTGTGTGTATATATTTCTATATTTGTGTATATTTGTGTATATATATATGTGTGTGTGTGTGTATAAAAAATTATATATTACATATGTATATTAAAATTATTTCTGTTGTACATAAAGATGAACAAATGGATGCTCAGAGTGGTTAAGTGATTGGCCCACGGTTCCATCCAGTTAAGTGGCCAGGATTCAAGCCCGGATCTGTCTGACGCTATCCAGGGCCAGAGACATGATGAGTTTGGAATGTGAGCACTGTTGGTCCTAACCTGCAGACTTGCCCCTGCCTAGAAATCCAAGCTGCGAGGTCCACCAGGAGCCAGTGACGTACACAGCTCTTGACCCTGGCCTGCAGGATGCCCTTCACCAGTGTGTCAACAGCAGGTGCAGCCAGAGGATGGAGAGTGGGTAAGCCTTGCCTGGTGCTTGCTTCTACATCAGCACAGTCGCTGCAGGAGTAGAACCGAGGAGGGAGTGGTGACCGGCAGCCCCACTGAGCTTTTCTTAAAGGTGTACTAGTTTTACAGACCCAAAAGTGATTCCTGTAAGCCTTGTATCCAGCAGACTTAATGTTGTCCAGTGTCTACTTGTTGTAGCTGTGTGGCATTTGTACTGTATGTCAGTCACGTCATCCGTGGATGGGAAAGTTATTCTTGAAATGAAAAGAATGAGAGGGGACATGGCCCGAAGGAGCAAGGGCCAAGGGGCAGGTATGTGACACATAATAGCTCATTGAGTCTGCTGTCTTACAAAGCAGATAGGCTTCATGGTAGCTTTGAGAACCAGAAACAATGTGTCCCCTCCTCCCAGTCCCTCCCCTCTAGGATGTTTGGGACTAGCCATCCTGGGGATAGCTCCCAGGGGTGGGAGCCGGCTGATTTGTTTCTTGCCACTGCAAGTTGCCATTTGATGAAACAGTCTGTGGGTAGAAGGGGCAGCCAGTTCTACTTTCAGTGCATGTTTTAGCGGAGGAATTGTCGAGCATCAGAGATGAATTTGGGATGTCAGGCAGTAACTCAAAATCAGTTAAATTGGAGAAACACTGCATACATTCTCTTAGAAAATCATAATTCACTTCACATATGAATAGGTCTAAGAAATTGGCAGTAAGAAAGCTGTTTAACTTAATCAGTATTTCCCCAGTTTATATGACCATTTTTCCTTCCTTCCTTTTTTTTTTTTTTCTTTTGAATGACCCTACGCTTGGGGTCAGGCCAAAGTCTAACAAACCTTGGGGCCATTTGGTCTTTTAAGATGATTTGGGATAATCCTGCACTGATCTGTGATGTGTGGATTTTGTGGAATGATCCACAGGGAGAACAGTTTTACGTCTCTCATTTCCTAGCTGTTGAGAGACATAAAACAGCTATCCCCTGGCAGGCTGTTGCTATTCTTCTTTTATAAGGACAGGAAACTAAAGCTCAAGGACTTACAGCATAGTAACTAATGGTGCTCTTGAGAGCTGTCTAATGGCTAGGTTCATATGCTGTCCTCTGCCCGGCTCTGCTTCCTGGGACACTCAATGTCATCTCTCTGGCAGGGACTGCTTTGGTGTGCTGGACTGTGAGTGGTGCATGGTGGACAGTGATGGAAAGACCCACCTGGACAAATCCTACTGTGCGCCCCAAAAAGAATGCTTTGGGGGAATCGTGGGAGCCAAGAGTCCTTATGTGGATGACATGGGAGCGATAGGTATGTTGGGAACCTGGAATATTTTGATTCTTGAATATATATATATATTTTTTGTTGTTGTTGTTGTTGCCTCTACACTAGAACAAAACTCTTAAAATGATCCTCTACCCTATTTTCCTGTTTTCTTTGCCAGTAGTTTTTAGTTACAAAACCAAGGCAGATAATTACCTTCAAAGTTGGCTAGATGTTCTGTGCAGAGTAAGCAGCCATGTTTCCTGCCAAATTTTACAAGCCCGGAATTCATTCCCATAAAGCTTACTCTGAGAAACGTCAGGCCTGATTTCTGTGTGGCTGAGCTGTGGAGTTCGAATGCGAGTCCCAGCTGTCAGAAGAACAGGGCCAGCGGCGGGTGGAATGGCCACTGCATGTCAGTCTCCTGCTGCAGCCTTCCCTCGCGGCGTTTGCAAAGCAGAAGCCTGTGGCTCCAGATCAGCCCTTCAGGTGTTGGGGCCAACAGAAACCAGAGCTATCTAATGTGGTCTGGGTGGATTAGGATGGGGGATGGGGGCCCTGTGGAAAGGAACATGTCTGGGACCAGACCCCAAGACCTCAAAAATACCACCTGCCTAAGATTTTCTCAGTGTTTTTCTGGAGCTAGCACGAGTGTCTTCTGGAGCTAAAGCTTACCTGGCAGGTGAGCTACTTAAACCTTTATTTTTGTTTTTAACATCTCCCCACATTAACCTGTCTGTAGGAGAAGAGCTCCTCCTAGGTGAGGAAGGGTCCTGAGCTCACACATTACCCCTATACCAGATGAGGACACAGTCGAAGTGACCTTGTTCTAAGACATCCCTTTACGTACCCACCTGCAGACTGGTGCTTGGGGGTGCAAATAGTGTTTTAAAGGGAAACCATGAGCTTTGAAATGTGATTCTTTTTAGGGGTCGTGTGTCAGATCCATTGCCATCAAGGACACCCGGTACCATAAATATATGCTAAGAGGCTCACATTGGCCTCAGCTCTGTACTGCATGACATGTCTTCCAAGAGCTGCCCACACCACGGGGAGCTAGGCTCTTGGCCCTGGGCAACCCACGTTTAAGTGATTCTCATCGTCTCACTGGTTTCAGTAGTCCTTGCCAGGGGTGCACTTGCTGGGCCAAGCAACCAACGTTTAAGTTGAGAACCAGAGATTAAAGGAAGCCCTTTAAGTTCTAAGCTCCCAAGTTCTGGTGGGTTCTCTTTGATGCTTCCTGAACTTAGAGCAGCTGCCCTTGTCTCCACCAAACCCCGCCCCCCTCTGTTCCTTCCCATCTTATTCCCGTCCTTACTGCCTGCCACACTTGGGAAGTTGTTACGAGGGACATCTGTTTGTTTGAACAAAGGTGACGAGGTGGTGACACTGAACATGATCAAAAGTGCCCCCGTGGGTCCCGTGGCTGGAGGCATCATGGGCTGCATCATGGTCCTGGTCCTGGCTGTGTACGCCTACCGCCATCAGATTCATCGCCGGAGTCACCAGCACATGTCTCCCCTGGCTGCCCAAGGTGAGCTCCAAGTGAATCCAAAGCTCCTCCAGGAGGCAGCAGCCTCGCTCGTGTCCTTCCAAGACTGGAAGGACGGCAGCCGATCGAGGAAGCCGCTGAGCGCTTAGGAGAACGGCACTGCGTTTTCCGCTCCCATGGAAAAGAGTCGCCCGTCCCCAAAGCCTCCTTTCCTCCTTTAGCCCGTGGCTCACTCTTCAGTGTCTAGACCCTTTGAGCTTCTTCTGGATTCCCCAGAAAATCCCTAGCTGCCCCCTCCTCTTCTGCAGCATTAGCCTACTGCAGCCGGCCTCTGGAATTAGCCAGTCCCAGGAGCTGGGATGCCACGTGGGAAGTTTGGTTCTTCCCTCGGCTCCAATGCGTGGTCTCTCCTGTTCAGACAGGTGGAGCAAAATGACCCCAGGCCGCCACTGGCAGGGCCATGAATCTGTTCTTTTGCCGCTATTATTACATACCGTGAATGAGCATATGCAAGGCCATCATCACATCTCTCAGATGGCATAAGTAATGGAAGTCAGATACAAAATGAATAATCTGCGGTCATGGTTTCCTTACCAGTAGTTAAATGTGGTGTCTGTGCTCATTTGCGAGGACAAAACCATTGAATGGCCATCCCCGGCCTCCCTAACAGCCTCCAGAGACGGGTTAAGCTGACCTCTTCGGAGATAAGGCTCACTCACCATTCTTCCTGGACTTGGTCAGGAGCCACTTGGCTCAGCCTTGCGGCAATCAGAGCGGGTTACTGTTGCAATATTTCACTGTGGCCGCGGTGCTGATAAGGGGAAGGAGGGACGATCTTGGGATAATGTTGCCTGATTGAGGAACAGGGCTGATCACACAGCTCCTTCCCTTTGGTAAGATTTGGGTGCCAGGATTTCCCCTAGGTCAGGATGTGACTATCATCCAGTGTTACGTTACATCTGGCCTCTGATGGGTTTTGTAGCCCCACGTTATCAGCACACTCGGTGGCTTCAGACCCCTCCCTTCGGTTTTAGGTACATTAGTAGAGACTTAAAGATCCATTAGCCTCTATCAACTTATTCTCTCCTTTCTTTAAAAGTTGACCTCGGGTGTCTCTATTGATTATTCACTTCTGGTCCTCCCTCTTCTGATTCCTGCTCCCCTCTCCTTAAAAAAAAAAAAAAAAGGCTGGGACATCACTGCGGTCTTCCAAGTCTGGACTCATCCTTGATGGGACGCTGTCACCCAGCCATCAGACGAGCACTCTGCAGGGTATTAAAGTGGGTGATTTTGTTTGATTAAATAGTCATGTTTCTCTCTTTTTAATGATGGGTAGAAATGTCAGTGCGTATGTCCAACCTGGAGAATGACAGAGATGAAAGGGACGATGACAGCCACGAGGACAGAGGCATCAGTAAGTATTCCAGGTGCCTTGTGGCAGAATGTGCCCGCGGGAGACTAACCCAGAATAAACGTTCTTTCTTATATCCTTTTGGCTTATATTAGAATTTAACAATCTCTGACATGAGCAAGGTTTTTCCTCTCCCATTTTCATTAGAACGAGTGTCCGTGCTTGCTTTGTTTTAGAAAAATCTTAAAAGATCTCGTGTTGTTCCTTTTTGCATGAAGTGCCTTGGCCTAAAACCCCCCACTTACATTTTCTTTCTCCTCCTCGTTCCTTTCCCAGCCTAGTAGTATTTCAGAAAGGCAGTCATCAGGCATACATTGTTTTAATACCTCAGGGAATTAACTGTGTATATCTTGGGGTGGGCAGTATTTCTTTATCAAAAGAGAGTTCTGTTAGAGATACATACCTTGGCCTTGGACTCTATAGAACGTATCTTCTTAACACATGTCGGAGATGGGACGTCTCACTGCTGCTAATCCTCACAATTAAAAAAAATTACTATCCTCTCCGAAGAGTAGGTTCTCCAACGTGTGAATGAGCCTGCTCAGAGCAAATGTGCTTGATGCATTGAAGATCCCGGCATACGCGTGACTAACTGTCCTTGCTTCCCGCAGTCAGCAATACTCGGTTCATAGCTGCCGTCATCGAACGACACGCACACAGCCCAGAACGGAGGCGTCGCTACTGGGGTCGATCAGGAACAGAAAGCGATCATGGTAAGGTCTGGTTCCTTCTGAGGAACCCGGTGGGCTCCTGTGGGCCAGTGCTCACACCCACGCTTCTCCCTCCTGTTCTATGCTCCAGTGAATTACTCTGACATAGTTTTCCAAAGGACACCTTCCAACATGGCACATTTATAGGAGCCCAAGGGTAGTTTTGATTCCGTCTCTGCACTCCCAGGCATAAGTGAGAGGACCTCTGGGCACACAGATTGCTTCTAGGTGTCCTCCATGCGTGAGGATTCATGTTGTCTAAATGGAACCTGCTTACCACTCCACTTGATCCTTGGTCATTGGCAGTCCTCGTAGGTCCTACCACACGGTGTTGCTAGTTGGCGAACAACAGCATCCTCATGGGCGCTCTCAGCCACGTACACTTGGGACGTGACAGGAATCCGTGCTTCCTTCTGGCATTCCTTGTCCTGACCTCCAGCGTTGCCTGGAAGGTTCGGGGAAGGCTTCACCAAGGAGACCACAATTTGCACTGGGCTTAAAGGGTGAAGAAAGAACAGCTGGGGGCAAAGGATATTAGAGGCAGAGGGACTGGTGTCTAGAGTTAGTCATGGCGGTTGTACAAGGCGGCTCTGAGATGCTCAGAAAGGGTAGGGGCTGGATTGTGAGGAGACACGAAGGCTGAGTGGGCTGTGAATTATTCAGGTCCACATGCTGTACCAAAGACTTGGCCACCACCTAGCTTCTTACCTTGCCAGAGTCCGTGTGGCCTGGCGTCACAGAGAACAGCAGACATGTTGTTGGAGTGGCAAGACTCGGGGGGGGGCTCTCCTGTAATTGGAAGATCTTTTTATTTTTCACAGGGCTGTTTAATTTTCCCTTTACTTTCTTCCCAGAATCAGGTCTTTTTTAAATGCATAGATAATGCATTCGTACCTTTTTTTGACTCTTCTTTCTCCACATCTACCCTGGGGGAGGAAAAAGAAAAAAGGATGTCTTCAAACCATGTGCTCCCACCCCTGTGCTAAAAAATGCAGGGGTGGGTATTCATCAAGGCGCCCAGTGCTGCCTTTTACATGAGAGCCAGGGATTCAGACTCCCTTCGGAAAACAGGAGAAGCCAAAACTCTGATTTGTAAATTGGAGCCTCCTAATTTGGGCTCTGAATGACATTGTTCCCACCAACTAAGTAGAAACTTCAGGTTTCTATGGAGAGTCAAAGCACAACTTAAATTTTTCAGTTTCTTTGACTTTTCTGCCTTTTTTCCCCCCCTAAAAACCTTTGAACCTGCATAAATTCATTCTGCCAGGCAGTTCTTTGCCTCTTCTCCTTTGAATAATAAAACAGGTTTGAGGCTACTAAAGTTCAACAGAAATAATTTCTTATTCAGCAGAAATACTGAATCCTTTCTCTCTGTCTCTCTCTCTCTCCCCGGATAGAAATTGCTTCAATACAAAGTTGGAATTCTGAATGACGTTTACGATGTTCCATTAGCTCTCCCATTGTCTTAGGAAAATAGCATATGAAGCAACACTTAGATAAAAGGAAGAGCGCAGTGTCAGTATCTGAAAGCTAAGGGATCTAGCTAAGGGCTTGCTTACTTTCATTTTTCACAATAATTGGGTCCCTGTTATCCCCAAGGAATGAAAAATAGTTTCTCATGCAGACAGAAAGCAACACCAAAAGAAATGGAAGGCATTGACACGCCATGTAATTCCAAAGGCACCACACAATCAGTAGCATTTAACTGCATGGTGTCCTATCCCTGAGCCTGTGTGGCGGGTCACTAAGCGTGGTGGCATCAAGTGCTCGTGTCCCTGTGATGCCAAGAATAAGCCAACCATAGGTCCACATCACAACAAGGAAATCTAATTGAATCGTTTGGTCAGCACACTCCTTTCTTGGCTCTGTGTTCTTCTGCTTGGCGCGTAGATTGGGCACCTGCTCTTTGCTCGGCCTAGTGGAGGGACTTGGTGAAGGGGTGGCCTCGTTTCTGTGAACCAGAGGGTATGGAGGAACTTAGAAGATAGGGTCAAGGACAGCTCCCTGGGAGCCCTCCTCTCCTGGTCTTTGCAGGTTATGAGATCTTCTGAGGCTACTTTGGACTTTAGTATTCTAATGATAAAAATGGGAAGGAGGGGCACCTGGCTGGCTCAGTGGGTTAAGCCTCTGCCTTTGGCTCAGGTCATGATCTCAGGGTCCTGGGATCGAGCCCCGCATCGGGCTCTCTGCTCAGCGGGGAGCCTGCTTCCCCCCCTCTCTCCGCCTGCCTCTCTGCCTACTTGTGATCTCTGTCTGTCAAATAAATAAATAAATAAATCTTTTTTTTTTTTTTAATGGGAGGAGAAATTTCTCCCTGGTGAAGTTGTAAGCATTGAACGTGATAACATACAGCAGACATGTTGAGCTCAGGGTTGACCTCCCTACCTCCATACCCACTCTGCCCTCAAGGAATTTACAGTCTAACAAGAAACTGTAAATGAATTCATGTATTCATAAGACAGATAAAAGGCTGAATATGACCGCTTCCTTAAAAGCCCAGAACAAAGCAGAAGATAGGGAGATAGTTCACTTTTATCAGCACGTAAACCATGGACGTCCCCTGGAGGGGAGGTGGCATTGGTGCTGGCCCTTGAACTGGTAAAATCCTAGCCCCATGGTTCTTTGCAACACAGTGAGAGAACTTCCACATGAGTCCTTGGCTCTGAGACACAAAAGGGAAACTCAAAAGAATAAAAGACATGAATATGTAAATACTGAACAGTCTAGACTTTTCGTGGTATGGTTTAGAATTGTGATCTTCCTAGAATTAAAACTGAACATGACCAAGTCAAACTTGGGGACTCCAAGCTGTATTTTTATTTAGAAATACAGTTGACCCTTGAACACGGTAGGCATAAGGGGCACCGACCCCGCCCCCTCCGCCTGCCGCAACTGGCACAGTTGAAAATCCATGTCTGACCATGACTTCCCAAATGCTTAATGACTAATAGTCTACTGTTGACCGGAAGCCTTACCAATAACATAAACAGTGGATTAATACACATTTTGTATGTTACATGTGTTACGTACTGTATTTTTACAACAAAATAAGTTAGAAAAAAGAAAATGTTAAGAAAATCATAGAGAAAAATGCATTTACACTACTGCCCTGTATTTATGGAAAACTGGCCTCTACGGGGTCCCATGTAGTTCAAACCCCTATTGTTCAAGGGTCTGTGGTATTTCATGTGTCCAAGAGAATTTTATGCTTCAAAGGAATCTTACTTTAATTTTTCTGTCTTAAAAAAAAACTACTCAAAGTAGGAATAGTTTTTGAAGTTGACGAAAATTTTTTGTCAATATTCTAAGACTGCTTAGAATGATGATTTTTCAGCAGTTGACTATTTCTTGTTACGCTCACAGTTAGTGATTAAAAAGTTTACTCCCTACTGATGCTTTCAGTTCTATATGTGCTCTACTATTCTCTCTCCTGAAAATATCTTGCTCCGATTATCAGCTGGCTTACTTAAGTTAAAAACCACTGATGTATTTTTGTTCCTTGTGAATTCATGGGTTAGTTACTATTTCATTAGAAACTTTATGCAAATGTGTATTAAGCCACATTTTTTCTTTGTAAAAGGGAAGTTTCCTTTTAGTGAAGCAAATTCCACAAAGCTTCAGAGGCAAATGCTGAGCCTTGAAAACCTGGTCAAAACCTACGCGGTGCAGCAGGAGACCATTTTCTAGAGGTGCACAGTCTCCTGCAGTTATTCTCTGTGACCACAAGGTGGAGAGTGAGTCGTAGGCACCCTCCCGGCCTCCCCCAACCAGGTACCTAACATCACTAACCATCAGGAGAGGTTTCTCAGGAACCATCAGCTAAATATGTAAGCAGAATACCAAAGAGCCGCAACCTAATCTTGAGTCTTCTGTTCTTTTTTTTTTTTTTTTTAAGATTTTATTTATTTATTAGAGAGAGAGAGAGAGAGAGCATAAGTAGGCAGAGGGAGAGGGAAAAGCAGGCTCTCTTCTGAGCAGGAAGCCTGATGCGGGGCTCGATCCCAGGACTCTGGGATCATGACCTGAGCCGAAGGCAGCCCCTTAACCAACTGAGCCACCCAGGCGCCCCTTGACTCTTCTGTTCTTAATGAACACCTGATCTCCTTTTCAAAGCCTACTTTTTGCTTGAGGTCATTTTTGCAAAGACTTCACTGTGTACATGTTTAGATAGTAAAGAAATCTTTCCTTTGAAAGTGTTTGCTGATATCCTTTGTGTTTTCAATAGAGCTTCCCCCTCCATGAGTCAGACTGAGTCTGTCTTATTCATCACTGTTCCTAGCACTCAACAGAATTGCTTGGTGCTAAGTAAATACTCCATTTGTTAAGTGAGAGCATGTGTTTGCCTTTTTCTTCCTCCTCCACAGCTTGCCATCCCTCCCTCCAGATTGTCATTAATTACTGAGATAAGAGGAAGCCTGAGTAAGTTGCAGAAGGGTTGAGTAATGTCCCCAGAACAAGTGGTTCACTTTGGAAGCACCTCCGCTGGGGGGTTCCCCTCAGAAAGCCAGGGCAGGAGAAATAGGGGTGTCCCTGAGTTGCTTTGGGAACTGCTCAGCTGTCAAAACCACCCTGAGCTGATGACCAGCTGATGACCAGGGTTTAGGACATCCCTAGACTCTTAGGTTGGAAGCCCTGGGAAGGGCCCAGGGAATCCTGGAGTATCTTCGTTGTTAGGTGAGCCTGCTGAATGTCACACTAGGGGAAACCACAGATAACTCGGAAAATTAATACCATTGTTTTGGGAGCACAGTCATGTGATTTTGAATAATGAAGTGCCTGCTTTGTGTGAGGCATTGTGTTAAGTATTAGGAGTACCGAAATAAGGCTTTGCTCATGGACAAGGCAGCCCCGAAGTTCATTATGTAGTAAAAATCTCAGTGAGAGATGTGTGCAAAATGCCATTTAAACTCACAGAAGGGGCATCTGACCGCATGTGGGCTGAAAGCTGGGGTTTGGGTTGCTTCCCAGAGAAGACCTTTAAAAACCGAAGCATGAAGCACAATAGCCAGACGACGGTGGGGGGGGGGGGGGGGGGAGGGGGGGACAAGCAGAAGGGCTGTCACGAATGTGCAAATGAGCTAACAGTTACCATGGGTGCTTGTAAATGAGTGGAGATGGGAAGCCATCAGGATATACTCGGAGGCAAGATAAAAACAGCCCAGCGCTAACGGCTGGCCGACAGTAATCAGTCAAGACCCCGAGATTCTGCTGGAAGTGTACATTCTTCTCACGTCCCCTGTGTGTGAAGCACCTGGTAGCATAAGCACACCGAGCGCTTTGTAGCTGGGGTTTCAGAGCCCGCCGTCCCGTTCCTGAGCGAGCATTGCCCAAGCTGAGAAGCTCACTGGGGCTCCCAATCCCTTACTCTTGAGGCAAGGCATCATTGTTTCCCCAGCCCCTAAACCTAGATACCTCAGACTTGTCCAAGGATGTCTTCTCTCCTGGCAGCTTCACCAGGCAAGTCCATTTGGCCACCGGATTCAGCCCACTCAGCTCTCCAGTGGTCCCTTGAAGCCAGCTACTTGCTCTAACACCACTACTGTCCCTTCTCCAGATCCTCATCCTCTCCTGGGCCAACACTCCAGCCTCTTGTCCTCTGAGCCGCTGATCCCCCCCTTCCTTCTGTCCAGTCTCCCTGTTGCCACAAGGGATCTTCTTCAACCATCTTATATCATTGCCACTCCCCTTCACCCTCTTGCCTGTTACCCTAAATCCCAATTGCTTGCCCAACCAGCCTTCCTGATCTGGTCTGAGCCCGCATGTCCAGCAGTGTCTCCTATGTCTTTCTCTCCCATACCGAGCTTTTTATCATCCCCCAAGCCCACCAGAGACTTTGAGGCTACTGTGTCTTTGTATTTGCTTATCTCCTGGCCTGCGGTACCTTTCCACCCCTCTCTTGACCTAATGAACACCTTCTCTCCCATAAGAGCTACCTTAAGTGTCTTCCTCAGGTATCCTAAGCCAAGTTAACCAGCTTTGGTGTTCCTTTCAGTATGCCTCTGTTTTAATACCTGTGTTTCCCCTTCTTGACTGTGGACTTCTTGGGGCCTCACCTTTACCCCTTTTTCTGGTGAGCAACCCCCAACCTGGCACCAAGAAGACTCTCCAAGACCCATACGTCATTGAATTCCCCATTATCTGCCATGACTTCTCATGGCCAACACTCCTGCGTTTCTGCCTAGACATCTCCACAGACTCTTAAATCAAGATACCTGAAACAGGGATGCCTGGGTGGCTCAGTGGGTTAAGCCTCTGCCTTCGGCTGAGTTCATGATCCCAGGGTCCTGGGATCGAGCCCTGAATCGGGCTCTCTGCTTAGCAGGGAGCCTGCTTCTGCTCTCTCTCTCTCTCTGCCTGCTTCTCTGCCTACTTGTGATCTCTCTCTCTGTCAAATAAATAAATCTTTAAAAAAAAAAAGATATCTGAAACGAAATTCATTTCATTCCTGGGACTGGGGATCTCTAAGTCTTACCATCCTGACTCCAAGTCACAGTCCCTGTTAACACCCCTTCAGCAACCCCCAACAACCCTCTCACTTTTAATAGCTTACCAACTTCTCTTGTTTCTGCTCCTGAGGTACTTTTCAATCTGTCCAATCCCGTACCCATAGTTTTAATTCTTAGTCTCTCATCTGGGCTTTTGAAATAACCTAACTGTCCCCCCCCGCTTTTTATTCATAAGAAAAAGCTGCCATCAGAACTCTCTTTGAAACACGGAAAGTGTCATACTGTTTTGTTTTGTTTTTTTTTTCAGTCTGCTCAGAACGTTCTGTGGTTTCTCCATTTTTTTCTCCTTTGACATGGCCTTTATAATCCAACTATAACACCCTTTTTCACCTCCCTCCTGCCACATTCTCCAGCTGCCTACCAGCACTCACCCTAGCCACGTGGTACAGGAATGGCCTTGGGGTTCCACACCCCTGTGGTTGTGCTCTTCTGTCCTCTTGCTCCTATCCACCTACCAAACTCCTACACATCCTTTAAAGCCCAACTAAGATAGGAGTTTCTCTGCAAAACTTTCTCATTCTTCTAGCCGCAGTTATTCCGTGTCCTAGATTTCAGTTCTACCTCAACCATAGCACTTAAACCATTATCCGCAGTAGAATAAACCTAGCTTCATGAATATGTGTCTCCTGTTCAGTTGTGAAATCCTCAAGGAAAAGAGACATCTCTTATTCATGGTTCATCGCCTCCCCCTCTGGCCCATAATGGTCTTCTGTCAATGAATAATTGAGCAGACCCAACCCTGTGTTGGCTTTATTTCCCAAGCACTAGCTTTTAAGCTCCCTGCACGCGGACCAGGTTTTCACCTTGCTGTCTCCTACAATGCCTAACACAGTATCTTGTACCTAGTAGGTGCACAATAAACAATGCTCATTGAGTTGGACCGGCTTAAATAAGTCTGTCATTTGAGAAAGGTTTCCTTGAGGCCAGAGAATTGCCTTTCTCATTTTTGCACCGATCATACATTCACAGCCACAGACGTGACTAGCGCTACCCATGGGCGAGTGCTGATGGATGCTAACCGTAGATGCAGTGGAAATATTAATGAGCTGTCACTTCTCAACATTTTTAAAGGGGATTTCTGCAATATTTAAAAACATGCCAGCGTTCTTGGAATGGAATCCTTTGATCAGCAAGGGCATTTTCTTCTGAAACATGTATTACTTAGAATACCGAAAGAAATTAATCTTTAAATACAGTGAGCCAGCTTACACAGAGAATAGCTGATTCCTTTGCTGGTTGCTAGGGGTGTGCGTGGAGTTAGTATTCCATGGGGTGGAACTTTGAGCAAGTTCGTTAACCTCTCTGATCGTCATCTCCGTCACCCGTCAAATGGGTGTTAAACCGCATGCCTGATTGGGGTGTGGGAGCCCCAGGACGCTGGTGCCTGCCACGGAGCAGGTGTGCAGGTGATGGTGGCCATCGTTTTTGTTCTCACTGTGTTGTGACGCCACATTCAGGCCTGTCCAAGCCCCGCTCCCCCCCCCCCCCCGCCCCCCACCCCGTCCGAGTCCTGTTAGGACATTTTTTTTTTTTTTTGAAACTGCCTTTCTTTTTTTCCTTAAAATAAAATTAACAGTCCTAATCTTTATCTCTGGGAAAGGTGTAGGAGGATAGCTCCCAAATGTCAATGGTAGTTACCTATGGATTAGAGGGGATGTGCAGTGATGTTAGTTTTTGTTTTGTTGTTGATTTGGGGATTTGGGAAAAGGCTGCTTGTAGATTTTTTTTTTCCTTATCTGTGCTCTCTCAGGTGTCTAAAACCATTATGGTCTTACTGTGTAATTGTGGAAAAAGAATAGCTAACAAAAGATATCTTTAGAAATAAGTCACTTGACCGTCCGCTGGCAGCCTGCAGACGTGGGCCGCCGGGTAGCACAAAGACAGGAGCATCTCCCGGCGTCGTAGGCATCCGAAGTCCCGTCCCCTGCGTCTGGAAGTTCTCAGCTGCCTGTTCTGTTCCCTTTCCAGGTTACAGTACCATGAGCCCGCAGGAAGACAGTGAGAATCCCCCGTGCAACAATGACCCCTTGTCAGCCGGGGTCGATGTGGGAAACCACGATGAGGACTTGGATCTGGACACCCCGCCTCAGACCGCTGCCCTCCTAAGTCACAAGTTTCCCCACCCCCGCCCCCACCACCCCACGCTACACCACAGCCACCACTTACAGGCGGCCGTGACAGTACACACTGTCGACGCGGAATGCTAACGCTCCCCTCACCGCCTCGGGAGGACGGGATCTGGGAGGGACAGAATGTTCTGGAGGGGGAAAAGAGCCAGCATCAGAGACTCCATCGTAAGAGACCCCCTGTGTGTGTGTGTGTGTGTGTGTGTGTGTGTGTGCGCGCGCACATGTGTGTGTGTGCACACTTCGTCCAGAGTGATTAAACTCCTTTCCTGCCCGTTCACGTGTTTCAAGAGAGACCACAGCAGACTCACACTCATGAAAATGCAAGTCTGGCTCCGAAACGGAGGGGAAGGAAGCCTGATTAATGAGCCTGCCATCGTACTAAGGAAATGGAACAGAAGGCAGACCTCCAAACAGAGACGAAACCCATAAATGAAACATGGGGAACCTTCGTTAAGCTGAGCCAGAGGAATGTTCCAAGGAGCCAGAAACATTCGGCTCTCCTTAACTGGAAGAGAGAAAAGCATGACTGGCCGGCGACTGAGAGCGTGGCATACCCAGGGAGGAGCGTGTGCTTTGAAGATGTCGCTTGGTTTCGCAGCGGTACCTAGTGGTACCGGGATACCACAGTCGCTCTCGGAAACTCCTGGTGAGCTCTAATGATGCATCTCAAAATTTCTAAGTAAAGGATTATTTTTCTACTATTTATTGAACTTTCAAACATTCTCGAACTTCGGCGGAAAGAAAAGGAGACACAGGAGAAATGTTCAGCAGTCATCCCTAGCTGTTTTGTGTGTGATGAAGTGCTTCTTTGCCTAAGGAGTTCTGTTAGGCAACGGATACCATCCCACTGCCCCAGGCCGCGAAATGGGAAAATGAAGAAATCTTTCTCTCCGACCTATTTACGTACATTTTCTTTGGAACGTCGTTTTACGGAAACACATCTTTATTTGCGATACAGTATTCTTTCTCTGTGTTTGACAGAGGTGGAGAGGACAAAGGAATCCAAAATGTCTTTAAAGAAATTCTAATGTTTCTCTTTAACTCCTTTCTGCTCCCCATACAGCGCTTTTCTTAGATTTCTACAAAACCTAATGTTACAACCCCAGCCTTTCAGCTAAGGGAGGGATGGATTTCTTCTCCTTGGGTTAGAGACTATCAATTTTTAAATGTCCCATTTTGATTGTGAGAATAGTGAGTATGTAAGGGAAAATGTTTTTAAGATTCACGATTGGTTCTTAATTAAAGATTTCTTCTGATATCCTTGTTCAAAGCTGCTGCCAGTTATCCAAGAAGTTACCCACCAAACCGCTTTGTCATGTATACAGAGATTCATAAAATCTGGCTAATATGACATGGGGCATTGTAATTTTAAAGTAGTGTTCTAATTACAGTGATGTATTTTAGATTCACATTTTGTGATTCAACTATGTTATAAAGACATTCTTGCACCGTGTGTGTGGTAAATCTCCGTTTATATGTAGTTGGAAAAAAAATTCACTGAATAATGTTTTAATAATAGGGTATTAACGATATAATGTAAAAAAAAATTGGTTCTTCAGCAGTACAGAAAGTAAACTATATGCGTGCTATCAGGAAACCCCTTCATACTGTGTATAAATTTTCAGTCTAGTGAAATAAACTGTATGAATGGACGGTTTTAGTGTTTATAGTGATTTGTTAATGTCCCCCTTCTTGTGCCTCAAGGTAAATTATTTTCACTTTGTAACCTAGCAGATCAGTCACCAAACTGAAAGTGGGCCTCCCTTCGATGCTGCCGTCAACTTCAGGGATTTCTTGACATCTTGAATATGCAAAAAAAAAAAAAATTTTTTTTTTTTTAAATAATGGGATAAAATGAAAAGCAAATGTTAACAATGTATGGAACATAGCGCCCCCTCCCCTTGCTGGACATCTGCATTCATGTCAATAATAAATGGTTGTTCTCAAATTACTGGAGAGAATGGGTGACTTTCCTGTCTTTCCAGAAAAATTAAACCTCTCCGTGGGATACCGGTTTGTTTCCTGAGGTTGAGAACCTTTGTGTGATGACACTAACTTCTTGATGGGGGGAAATTTGGGATTTTCAAGAAAAGAGTCACAAAACGTAGAGCTTAATAAAATACATTAGAGCCTACTCAAATGTAAGAACAGAAATGAGTCTTGTGTCTTCTGTGATAAACATCTCCCCTGTCCCGAACTTCAGGGGAAAGTAATTGAATGCTTCAACTGAAAAGAAAACACAACTGTTGTTTTTCAGCCCCTGGAGAACAGGGCACACAGATTTGCAAGGTTTTATCCTTCAAAGTTCCCTTTTGCCTTCTTCCCTCAAGTGTTGCTTCAACATTTGTTGTTCGTGTTCTTATTTTAAAGGACAATTCCGTTTTTGGAAATATCTATCATGGTGACATATATTGGTGGCTCTTGCCCCTCAGGTAACGTTGCTTGTTAAACACGAGTCATCTCTGGAATCCTGGAGGAAGGTCCTAGCAATGCCTTCTCGTTCACTAAGGCCCTCTTAATGCCTATAACCAACGTTCATATCAACGTTGACAAGTTTCAACAGCTAAGGGTGCTCTGGGTCACTTGATAAGCTAGAAAAGGGAAATTCTTATTTGTGGCCCAAACAAAACAGGGTTCAGACCCATCTAGCTCTCAAGTACGTGTTCATCTGCTTTTCTGACGTTTATTTTACACATTTTGGAAAGTGGTTTTTCTTCCTCTGCCTCTTGATTTCATTTGAATGCTCAGCTAAGCCTTCTTAATACTTTTCATTCGAAAAATGTTGTCAGGGATGCCTGGGTGGCTCAGTCGGTTAAGCGTCTGCCTTCAGCTCAGGTCATGATCCCAGGGTCCTGGGATCAAGTCCCCACATCGGTCTGCCTGCTTCTCCCTCTGCCTGCTGTGCATACTCTCTGCCTCTCTGACAAACAAATAATACCTTTTTTTTTTAAATTTCACATTTACTCAGGTTTATTTTGCATGTCAGAGTGACTGATAGGTGGAAAGAAATCCTGGAAGATGACTTAAGCTCATTTCCCTGTGGTGATGGACTGTTCTAATGATTTCTCTTTCAAGGAAAAAAACCATATCTGGTAGAATAATCTAAATGGATTAGCCCAGCCTTACCTGTGTGTCATCTTTGGTCTATTTCTGACGAGAGGAGTGGCAATTTTCCTGGCTGAAATACAATGCCATATTCAGAATTTTTTCTGATTTTTCAGTAAAAAATATTAAGTTGAAAGATCTATTTGTATGGCTGTGATTACTATAATCTGTTTAGTAGCTAAGGTGTGTATCAATATATATAGATCTATAGACATCTGAAATTGTTTAAGCTGTCCTCCAACCTCTCTCATTCTTCTACATGGCTAATTAGGGCCTCTTCCTTCCCCCCTTATCTTAGTGTTTCCTGACCTTTTTAAAAATTCATTATGGCCCCCCTCCTCAAGAGGAAATTTTGATTTAAATTCACTCTTACAAGAAGTTAAATGCTGGCAGGTAAGATTTTGTTGGATGGGATGGAGTTCAGCGGGCTACAAACCATTGTAATACTCTCTTTTCCTCCCCACCCCCCTGAATTCCATTTCTTCATGTGACCCAGATCTTCGCTCGTGTGTGTGTGTGTGTGTGTGTGTGTGTGTGTGTGTGTGGTTTTATTTTCCTGAGCTTTATTGAGGTTTAATTGACATAAAAAATTGTAAGATACTGGGGCGCCTGGGTGGCTCAGTCGGTTAAATGTCCCAACTGTTGGTTTCTTCTCAGGTCATGATCTCAGTCGGGCTTTGTGCCCAGCACACAGTCTGCTTTCCACCTCCTCCTCCTTCCCCCTGCTCCCACTCTCTCTTTCTCTCTCTCTCTCTCTCTCTCTCTCAAATAAGATCTTTAAAATTGTAAGATATTTAAAATCTACATCATGGCGATTTGATATATGTATTCATTTTGAAAAGATTTCCCCCATTAACACTTTCTTCATTGATTTATTTTTGGTGAGAACATTGAAGTTCTCTTTTCCACTCTTACCAGATTTCAATTACACAATACAGTGTTGTCAACTATAGTCACCATGTTTTACATTAGATCCTCAGACCTTATTCATCTTAGAGTGAAAGTTTGTACCCTTTGACCAACCTCTCCCTATTTCTCCCAGCCCTGTAACCCCAGCAGCCACTTTACTGTTTCTAGGAGTGTGAGCTTTTTAAAAAAAAAGAAATTCCACATGTAAGTGATAACATGCACTGTTTATATTTCTTTGGCTTATTTCACTTAGCCTCATGTCCTTATTACACTTAGCATCATAGTTGTCACAAATGCTAGAATCTCCTCATGGCTGAATGTTCATGTTTTTTGACCTACTTTATGTTCTCTTTTGCTCTTAAATATCTCTTCCTCTCACCTCTGCAGATCTGAATTTACGTACAACTTCTTTTATGACCAGCCAGGTTCCTTAACCCTACTTACACTCCTGTGCCTGATAAAAATTGAACTCTGCCCATTCATACCTTCTAAAGCTCCTCCCCAGCAGTTGTGAGCTTCTGGTTAATCTTGGCTCAGATGTCAGCTGCGTTTTTGTATGAACTTTTTTCAGAGCCTCAATTAGACCCCTGCTTCCTCAGAGCAAGGACTGTTTCTTCTTCTCTGTCATGCTCCTGGCCCCGTGCCCTCTACTTTGCAGGAAGGGCCTTCAGTGTGTGTTGAGAAGATTAAACGTCCGGAGTGCCAACTGCAGCCATACTTACGGGTGACCTTTGAAAATCACAGAGGGGAGGGGCCCTGACTCCCCACACAGTTGTTAGACTCCCCCAAAACTTTTTTTTTAAGATTTTATTTATTAGAGCATGAGTGGAGAGAGAGGGAGAAGCAAACTTGCCACTGAGGAGGGAACCCAACATGGGGCTTGATCCCAGCACCCTGAGACCATGACCTGAGCCGAAGGCAGAGGCTTAACCCACTGAGCCAGCCAGGCGCCCCAGAACTTAACTCTTAATAGCCCGTTGTTGACCAGAAGCCTCAACAGTAAACCGTTGATTAACATGTTGTGTATATGTATCACATACTCTGTTGTTATAATAATGTAAGCTAGAGAAAATGTTAAGAAGATCATGAGAAAATAACATTTACAGTCCTGTATTGGAAAAAAAAAAAATGTACAAGTGGACCCATGCAGCTGGAACCAGTGTTCAAGGGTCAACGGTAATTAGTTACAACAGATACTATACTATTTAAAGTAGTAGATGGAGTCAATTTATTCCTCCAAAATAGTTTGCTTTATCAGTTAGTATATTTTTAATTAAGGTGTAATGAGCATTACATTTTAGGTATGCAAGGTAATGATTCCGTCGTTGTATGTATTGCAAAATGATCACCACAGTAAGTCCAGATAACATGCATCACATTACACAGTTACAAGTTTCTCACCATGAGAACTTTCAAGATCGATTCTCCTAGCTACTTTCAAATAGACAATACAGTATCATTAGCTATAGTCACCGTACAGTACATTCTATTCCCATGACTTAAAACTGGAAATCTGTGCCTTTCGGCCACTGTCATTTTGCCCCCCTCTTCTACCCCCCTCAGACTCACACCATTCTGTTTTCTGTGACCGTGAACTTCATTTTGGGTTTTTTGGTGCAACTGTTTTTTAGTACATCACACTCACAATTAGTACAATGTTCCGTGTTTAGCAGCTGTTTAATGTTACCACTGGCATAAAAATCAACTTCCTGAGGCAGTATATATGCCTTTAAAATTCCACCTAAATTTTAATAATCTGTGTGATGTGTACCTACATCCAAGTGCAAAAAAAAAAAAAAAAATCCCTGTAGTGTAATTTAAATGTATAGTTACGCAATACAGTTTTAAATGGCATTGATTTTGAAGGAGTCCCGTTATGATCTTCTCGTCAGACTTCTTGTGTTTGTCTCACACTACTCATTCTATTTCTGGGCACTGCTTGATTAAAGTGTTTTATGTAACAATATACCCACCAGGATTACTGCCTTAGTTCCTACTTCAGTCTAGTGCTTTTGGAAAAAGAAAATTACATAACAAGAAGCTTGGCTCCCCTGCAAAAGTGTGTCCCTGACTTTCAAGGCTCCTTGGCAATCCTTTGTCCAGATCCAGTTTGTACTCTAGTACACTCCCCTCAAATTCTGTTCCAGAACGTCTCCTCATCCCCCTGCCCTGTGCCCTGCCCTGCCCTGCCACAGCCTCTCTACAGCTGCCTTCATTCCGTGCTGACATTTGGGTAGAAACCCTACAACTTTTACACCTTCCACGTCACCATGGCTCTCACACTTCACCCTCTGTGTTCTCAGAGGAAGGAATGTTCCAACTCCTTCCCAAACTTGCAAGCCCAGCTTGCATCACAAATGCACATCCTCACCTCCACTTGTTCAGGCAGTGCTCCTGAAACACCCCATCATCCCTACGAGGACAAACCTTCCTTCACCTTGCTTTCCCCGCCAAGGACGGTGAGAGGTTCTCCCTGCCTTTCCGGGCCCTGTTACACAGTTGCAGGGTTCCCTCAAGCCCTCGCCAGCCTTTCCTGCTGAGCCCCGGATGCAAACCCTCCCCACCCCACCCACCTCGGGCTCCTTCTTTGCTGGGGCTTCAGCCAGAAGCTACAGAGGCACCTTCCCCACCCCCAGCTGCACTGAGCCTCCACGCACCATCTCTTCTTTCCCCAAATCTCCACCCCTTGTCCAGTCGCCTATGAGATGGGCCATGTGGGTGCTTTGCAGGCAAGTGCAGCAGCGGGCATCCCGCCAGCCCTGCCCTGCTCCCCGTTGTTGGCCTTTCTCCCTGGGTGACCAGACGGCTTCCTTGCTGTTCTCGCTGCTCCCTTCTGCCTCATCCAGTTCACTCTCCAGGCAGACATCCCCCTGATCTGAGTTTTGAGGAAATGTCATGTACCATCAGCTTAGCCATTTTGAAGAATACGATTCAGGGCATTTAGTAGTCAGTGTCAGGCGATCATGCCCTCCGTCTAGTTCAGAAGTATTTTTGCCACTCCAGAGGGAAGCCTTATACCCATGAAGCAGTCACTCTCTAGTCCCCGTTTCCTTAGCCCTTAGAAACCACCGATCGGCTTTCTGTAGATTGCTGTGGATTTACCTGATTGGGATATTTCCTTTTTTTTTTTTTTTTAAGATTTCATTTATTTATTTTTTTGAAAGAGAGCACAAGAGTGAGTGTGCACATAGAGGGAAAGGGAGAGGAAGAAGCAGACTCCCCACTGAGCGGAGAGCCCGACTTGGGGCTTGACCCGAGGACCCTGAGATCAAGATCTGGCTTGAAGGTAGAGGCATAACTGACTGAACCACCCAGGTGCCCCTAACTTGGACATTTTGTATAAATGCAATGGGTGGCCTTGTGTGTCTGCCTTCTTTCACTTGGCATAATACTCATGAGGTGCTTCCGTAATGTGGCACGTATCCGTATTTGATCCTTTTTCGTGGCTGGCTACTATTCCATTATATGGATAAACCACCTTTTGTTTATCCATCATCATCTGATGGATGTGCGGCTTGTTTCCACCTTTTGACAATTGCATACGGTGCTGCTTTGACTGCATATGCGTGCTTGTTTGAATACTAATTTTTAATTCTTTCGGATAAATCCCAAAGAGTTGGATTGCTGGGTCACGTGGTGGTTCTACGTTAAACACGCTGAGGAACTGCCGGGCTGTCTTCTAGAGCGGACATGCCGTTTTCCACTCCTACCAGCAAGGTACAAGAGTTCCAATTTCTCTGCTTCCTTGCCAACACATATTTTCCTTTTTCAGAAAAATTATAGTCATCCCAGTGGGTGCAAAGTAATCAAGTAATATGGATTACTTGATTCATATTCATTGTAGCAGAGCAATCTTATTTTTAATGTAAAATTAACACCTGCGTTAACCTTTTCCCATTGCCCCATGCTCCTTCTGCCCTTGGGGCTAAAGTCAACATTAACTCCGTCTTACCCCCAGTCTCTTCATTCCCCCCAGGCTTCTCTTTATTTCTCATGTGCCTTGCGCTCGTCCGGCTCAGGGACCGTGTGTCATCTCCCCACTCTGCCTGGAACCCTTCCTCTCCCAGCCCCACCGTGGCCCTGGGTAACTTGCTTCTCCTCCAATCTCAGCTTCAAGGCCCCTTCCTCAGAGGCTTACCCACCAGCATTAGCTTCCATGGTTGCAGGGAAAATGTGATTTAAACCCCAAACGGGCTCTGGCTGCTTCTCTGCCTGCTAGCGGAGAGGGCGGCATGATCCTTCCGGGGAAAGCCCATCCTTATACAGGCCCTTGCCCTTTACAGAGAACAACAGTCTGCAACTCGGAACCCCCCGCCAGCTTTTCTGTGCTGCGAAAGGATGAGACTCTTCACCCTGCGAAATCAGTCTGCATCAGAAGCTGGGGTAGAGGGTGCTTCTGAAGGGGCTCGGAAAGCAAGAAGCGGGGGACATGTGGGGCATCTCGAGGTCGGAGGACGACACCAGCACCCACACAGAAAGGTGACCCGGGAGAGTGTGCCGGGCACCAGGTGGCGAAGGAGGCTACGGGAGTGTCAGATACGGATGTGCGGGCTGCTTCGCGCGCACCTGCATCTCCCCCAGCCTTCCCTGCAGGTTCACGGACAGGAGCTCCAAGTGAGTGACTTAGAGGAAGTCAAGGGGAGTGAACCAAGGGCGACGGGTCAGGACAGAGTAAAGCCCAGAGGACTGCGACGCTGCGGCGTAAGAGGCCAGTGACGCAGCTGAGTTGAACGAATCCTCAGGGCGGGAAGCCACCAAAGCTCTGCGGAATTCACAGGCGTCTCAGGAAGGTCACGGGAAGGTCACGGGATTACTACAGGGCTCGGGTTAAAAGCTCCAGGCCACTTTTATTTCAATCCCCCAACACAGTTGGCGCCCGGCCGCGTGTGGGTGTTTCACAGCGTCCCGCGTGAGATGTCTCCTCCTTTGCTGTCATCACACAGAGCTATTCATTTTATGACTGTTTTCCCACCAGACGAAGCATGGGACAGCCGGGGGTGGGGGTGAGGGGGTGTCTGTCTGCGTGCTGCGTCCTGGTGGCCCTCTCCAGCAGGTGCATGAAGATATTTGCTGGGTGAGTAAACTTATTTCTGACCAGAATTGGAGGTGGATTAGGAAAGGAACAAAAAATACTAACATGGGGTAATTTCATATTTTTTTATTTCTCTCCGTTGCACTGGGAATAGAGTGAAAAAGGTGGCTGAAAATCCTAGATGCCTGAAATTATAGGAATAGGTTTATTTGCTAGAGGATTGGAAGAGGTTGGAATTGCCTTATCAGAATGTCCCATAAGCACATCAAAAGCAACCTGTCAACTATAAGAATATCAGAAGGAAGTAAAGGCTTGTGTTCATGACTTGGCATAAGGAAGACTTTCTTAGACAGGGCCCACTGAGAAAGCAAAAGTCCTAACTGAAAGATAGGTATGATTTAAAAATCTCTGTACTGTAAAAATAAGCCACCCCACCCCCCAAAAAAACCTTAATTGCTAAAATAGAACAAAGGCTTGGCACTGACGGTAATATACATTAAAACTAATGTAAAAGAAGGACTAGCCTAATTAAACTATGAAACCAAGAAGAAATTACCCAATACAAACTTAACCAGTCCCTCTTCAGCAAAAAAGAAGGTACATGTCGCCACTAATCATGGGAAGAAATGTTCAGTGTTTCTAGAATTAATAAAATACAAATTAAAAAGAGGTAAAAGTGTTCGCCCACAGATTGCAAAATCTCCAAGATTGTATCACCCCCTCAGCATTGATGGGGGCATTTACAGTGGTAGAACTGCTTTGGCAAACTACTGGCATTTAAATGCACACACTCTCTGGGGCACCTGGGTGGCTCAGTGGGTTAAATGCACACACACTCTGATTTCACTTCCCCATATGTATCCTATAGAAACACATGTGCACCAGGAAACATGGCAAATATGTTTACAGAGCATTTGTTGAAATGGAAAGAACTGGAAAGCATCTCAGTAATGATTCAAGGGTGGAATGTGTATATTATGAAATATTATGCAGCTGTTTTAAAAATAAGGTGGCTCTCTGTGCATGACCATGGTTATAGCTACAAGACATATCGTTGAGTAAAAAAAAAAAAAAAAGCCAGTTGCAGAGAGGTACATATAATGTTACACCTGATGTTTAAGAAACACAACAGAGGGTGCATGGGTGGCTCAGTCGTTAAATGTCTGCTTTTAGCTCAGGTCATGATCCCAGGGTCTTGGGATCGAGTCCTGCATTGGGCTCCCTACTCAATCAGGAGTCCGCTTCACAACCAGGAGTCGGCTTCTCCCTCTGCCTCTGCTGCTCCCCCTGCTGGTGCTCACTGTCTGCCTCAAATAAATTTTAAAAATATTTTAAAAAACACAACAGATATCCTAGATGTCCATCAACAGATGAATGAATAAAGATGTGGTATATATAGAGAGAGGAATATTATGCAGCCATCAAAAACCCTGAAATCTTGCCATTTGCAAAGACATGGATGGACCTAGAGGGTATTACACTAAGCGAAATAAGTCAATCAGAGAAAGACAATTATCGTATGATATCTCTGATATGAGAAATTTGAGAGGCAGGGCAGGCAGTTGTGGGGCATGGGGAGGGAAAAAATGAAACAGGATGGGATCGGGAGAGAGACAAACCATAAGAGATTTTTAATCTTGGGAAACAAACTGAGGGTTGCTGGGGGGTGTGGTGGGAAGGGATAGGGTGGCTGGGTTATGGACATCGGGGAGGGTATGTGCTATGGTGAGTGCTGTGAATTGTGTAAGACTGATGGATCACAGACCTGTACCCCTGAAGCAAATAATACATTATATGTTAATAAAATTTAAAAATTTTAAAAAGAATTCTGCTAGCTGAGACTGAGTAGAATAAATAATTTTAGAATTAAAAAAAAAAAACAGATTCCAACAAATTATCTCCAGGTGGTGGGGGAAAAGGCTGGCATTGGCCAAAGCACATTAGACTTCTTGTGTATAACATTCCAAACTTTTGCAAGGCAAATGTAACTGCATACTGTTTGTATTTTACAGTAATTTGAAATGAAATCCGTAACAGGAAGACTCTCCAGGGTAATAAGAAGAGAGGAACTAGTGATAGACTAAGCAGAAGGAGCCAGACACTGAAGAGTGCATTCCAAGTAAATCCACCGAGATGAAGTTGTGCATGGATGAAATCCACAAAGATGAAGAACAAGCAAAACTATTCTATAGTTAGGAACAGAAATCAAAGCTGTGGCTCTTCTGAGCCTAGTGAAGACAAAGCAGTGAGGGGCTCCCAGGTGTTGGAAAGATGGGGTTCCTGTGGCTGAATCCATCATGAAAACTGGACCATTGGGATCAGTGCATTTCAATGGCTGTAAGTTGACCTCAGGAAATGAACAAAATTGTCGAGCTTTGTGTCTGTCATGATACAATGTTCGTAATGTCCATTTTTCCCCAAGTTAAACTGACACCTCTTCCTGAAACACATTCATCCTGGTTTTCCCATCTCTGCCATCCTCCCGTTGGCGATATCACCCCAGCTCAGCTCACACTCCACGAGAGGATGGCCAGGTGACTCTGGCCACACACAGCACGGTTTGAGGAGAAGAATGTGTCCCCATTTGTTAAATGTGGCTGGCGGGCAGGTGCTTTATTTGTGGAGAATGTGTGTTGTGAGTGCAGCCTGGCCAGCCCCACGAAGGGGACAGAGGAGGGGAATGGTGAGTCATCTCCTGTGCTACCCGATCAGTATGTTTCGTGCTCAGGAATCAGTTTACAGAGATGGGAAGCAGAACAGATGAATAGGAAAAGGATACCCATTCAGCTTTTTAATTATGGAAAAGTTGGAAAGGGGAAAGAAACAAAGCAAAGGAGCATGTGCTCCTGAGAGAGAAAGATGCAGCCTGAGACTTGTTCTCTGCTGGCCTCCAAGGGGCCTTCTCATCCGGGAACACATGTGTAGAATTTCAGCAACGATGGAAGCTAGGCTGGAAAGGGGGGTGGGGCTGGTGATAGGCATTCCTAACAAGGAAGATGTCCTTCCAACCAAATGAACAAAAGATTTAAAAGGTAAAATATTTGGGGCTGGTTATGAGGATTAAATGAATGGTTGCATTGGGCAAAATTCCTGGCGTTAAATAGCAGGCAGAGATGTTATCTTGAAAGAATGGCCACCCCTACAGTGGTAATAATATGAAGCAAATTGAAATTCAGACTGTTTTGTCTTTTTGCAAATGTGTCTTAGTTAATTTTAGTTTTAAGAACTTCAACCTATCTCAGTTGGAAGAAAAAGCAAAGAGAGAAAATAGAACATTTTTACAAGTTGGTCCAGATTGAAGGGGGATGTGGTAGTTTCTTCCTTTGGGTTAGAGACGGAGGGTGTGGCCTGCCCGGAAACTCAGCCCATCCCTGACCTAAGGGAGGCTGGGGCAGATGGTGAAATAGCATCAAGGCAGGAAGCTAAGGGAAGCATGGATGCCAAAGCACCTTCCTACCAGAACCATCCAAGTTGAAGACCAACAGTGAAATATGGGTTCTTCTCCCTCACTCCTCAAGGTCTCCTAAATCTCATCCGTTAATGGATAGACCGGCAGATTGTCAATGTTGGAGGACTGGGTCCAAACTGTTGTACTTTTTTATATATAAAAAACATTTTTGGGGGCACCTGGTTGGCTCAGTGGTTTAAGCATCTGCCTTCAGCTCAGGTCGTGATCTTGGGGTCCTGGGATCGAGCCCCACCTCAGGCTCCCTGCTCAGTGGGGAGTCTGCTTCTCCTTCTCTCTCTGCCCCTCCCTCCACTCATACACATGCTCTCTCTCAAATAAATAAAATTTTTAAAAGTATTTTTAAAAATATTTCTATTATGATGAAATTTTCCATTTTAACCTCAGTAAGTGTCGAATTCAGTGATATGAAGTACATCTACAGTGTTGTGCAACCATCACCACAATCTATTTCCAAAACTTTTCATCACCCCACAAGGTGGGTATTTTTTACCTTCGCTGACTTGAAAATGATGTTTTTATAATTGAATATTAGAGCTAGAAGTCTCGATTGGACATAATCTCCAATCACCTCATTTGTATAGATCAGGAAGTTAATACTCATAAAGGTTTTATTCAAGGCCACAAAGCTATGAGATGATGGCAAGGCTGGGACTCAAATCCAGTTTCTTGATTCTTAGTCAAGAGCTCAGTCCCCAGGGAGGTGTCCCTACCATATCCCCTATTATTCTGCTTCCACTGCTTCTAGCTACCCAGATTAGTTAGTCTATGGCAGGGGTCATAATGTCAGATACTTGCCAGAACCTATAGGCTCAAGATAGACATTCAAGAGGTGTTTCTTAGATAAGGGAATTAATAAATCTGACAACCTTAAGAGGTTAATAAATCTTCCCAGCTGAACTAGAGCAGCCGAGGGCACCTGGGTAGCTCTGTTAACCCTCTGACTTTTGATTTCAGCGCAGGTCATGATCTCAGGGTCCTGAGATGGAGCCCCACCTGGGGCTCCCTGCTGAGAGAGGATCCTGCTTAAGATTCTCTCTCTCCCTCTGCCCCTCCCCCCATCTCCCACTCGCATGTGTGCTCAGTCGCGCTCTCATAAATAAATAAATAAATAGATAGATAAATAAATAAGCAAACAAACCAGAGCAGCCAACTTTAACATTATTAACATTATAACATATAGATTGCCAGTTTTTAAATTTAGATTTAAATCTGTATGTGAAATGTCTTAATGTTAAACATTATATGAAAAAAATATGTTTGGAGGCCATAGTCATTACGTCATTACCATAACCCAGAAATCCAGGTATGCTGTGTAAGAATCACCAGAGAAATAGGAGTCCCCAGTAGCATGGACTAGACACTGGGTAGCTTTCCATTGGATTAGTGGGTAAATACATCATGAGTTCACTCCACCGCATTTTCTCCACTAGCTTGAACACTGGAGGTGTTCAAGAAAAGCCCACGGGAAAAAATTCTTGTGTTTGGTGAGAAGCTAGGAAATTGACCTGTCAAGCTACTTATTTACATATTCACTCACTGACTTATTGATTCACAAATTCATCGACTCTAGATTGTGTAGTAGGCTCCATGCTAGATATTGGATATGCAGAGAAGAGGAATCCACAGCCTTTGCCCCCCAGGCACTCACAAGCTCATGTCAATAGTATGTCAAGCTCATAACTATAATAAATGTTGCAGCTGTTATTGGGAGGATGGTGTTCAGTTCAAGAATGATACGAGTGCACAGGTCGGGAGTGTTGAGGGGCTCAGGGGAAAGTTCAAGTGCTAGGAAGAACTAGGAATAGTTGACCAGTGACATGAAAAGGGGGTGGTTGTGTAGATGGTGATTATTACCCCACGATTCTACCCTCCTCTTGTCTATACTAGAATGGAGGCTCCTCAGAAGTGGGAATGAGCCTAGTTGTTCAATTGAGCTTTCACTACACTTCCCTTAAACTACAGATGTCTTTCAGACCCTACATTATGGTCCCCTTTTTAATGCCTAAAAGGACCAACTACAGAAGTACATCGAGATTTATTTGCAAGGATATATACTATTGTATTATCTCAGTTTTTGAAAAGAGTAAAAGATCAGAAGCAAAAAAATTATAGAGAACCATTTGAAGAAATTAGGCAATAGAGTACCTTACAGTCATTTAAAATTACTTTTAAAGAATCTATAATTTCTTTTTTTAAGATTTTATTTTTAAGTCATCTCTGTGCCCAACATGGGGCTCAAACTCACAACACTGAGCTCAAGTGTTGCATGCCCTACTGACTCAGCTACCCAGGCACCCCAAAAATATATGATTTCAAGGAGAAATGTACATAATGTAATAGTTTTAAGTTTTGAAAAGAATACAAAATTGGAATTTTTAGTAGCAGATTGACTTTTTTCAAAGATTTTATTTACTTGAAAGAGAGTGAACACGTGAGAAGGAGCATGAACAAGGGGAAGGGCAGGGGGAGAGGCAGAAGCAGGCTCCCCACCGAGCAGGGAGACCAATGATGCAGGGCTCCATCCCAGGACCCTGGCAATCTAACTTGAATTGAAGGCAGTTAGAGACACTCAACTGACTGAGCCACCCAGGAGCCCCCCTCTGTTTTATATACGTAGAGAGAGAGATTAGTTTGCATAGACAAAAGAGTTAAAGTAAATATACTAAAATGTTAAATAGATTTTTTGTTGTCACAGTTATAGATATTTAATTTTTTTCTCTGTATTACTTTTATTTCCCCAACTTTTAACAATGACTACTACTTTCTTGGCTAAGAGAAAAAAAAATGGTTTGCAATGTTACTTTGGACCCATATTGGGTTGTCTGTACGGCCAGACAGCTTGTCTAGGAGGTGTCCCCAAACTCCTCTTCTAAATCCACAAGGTTCTAGAGGTGCCTCTAAAAACCCAAGAATGTATGAAATAACCTTGTCCCCTTGGCTATGGTCAGCTGGTCCATGGGTGGGCATCTAGCCTCAGCTAGTCCGATCAAATTACATTTCCTAAAAACTTGGAGATTAAAAAGATTCCCAAATCAAGTTCTTGCGAATGGAAGAAATACAAACTTGAGAGCTGGGGACGTGACCATCTTCTGCTTTGTGGACTAGGGATAGAGAAAAATAGTCCTCAGAGAAGGAAAGAACGTTGACAACGTGCAGAAAGGAAGAGAGGCGAGAGACAGCAACCAGGTGTTGCCAGATTCCGGGGACAGAGCTGGTCCTACTCCCCATCCTTCCTGATGTCCTTGATACCTTCAATGTCATGGGATATCCATACACTTTATAAGAATTTTCCCTTTTTTGCTGAATCTGAGTCAATTTGGCTGTTGTTTCTTGAAACCTGGAGGTCTGTCTAATACAAAGATCTTCGAGAGCGTAAGGAGAGAAGGCAAACCCACTAAGAAAGGTTCATGATGATGCTCTTCTGTAAGGACAGGGACTGTGTTTCTCAGCTCAAGCTCCCATCACTGAGCCCACCAGGCACTCGGCAGGTACATGACCCGCACTTCCTGACTGGCAGCCTGGAAAAGTGAATGAAGGATGGAGAGCGGTGCCTTTAATCCCTCTTGCTCTATGTTCCTATTTAATAAATGGCAAAAATGTATATCTGGGGTGGTAAAAAGGATAATTCTGAGTCACCTTCCCTCTCTCCTATAGGAAAAATACAAAATATACGCAGCATGGGAAATGTCAGGTTTTATTAAATTCCACAATAAGTCTATCAGCATTCAAGTTCACCTGTAAGTAAAGGCTAGGCATAGGTGAAAACCTCTCTTTCATTGCTTCAGGGCAAAGAGCTTCAAACAGGAACTTTCTCATCAAAGGAAAAGAATGCAGGTTGATGCACAATGTCATCCCATGGCTCTTCTCACAATTCATTATTCCTTGGTCAGACGCTGAAGGGCAGCCACAGTGTGCACCTACCAGGCCATTCTCTATTTTAAACATCATGGTGAGTTACAAGGAGAAAGTGCAGAATCATTTGAATTGAGTCTTTTTTCCCAAGGCAATAGGACAAAATATGTATGGTATATAAATAGTGTCACTTGCAAAAGTTTTGGGTTTTTTTGAAATCATGAAACCAGGTCAAATTTCTAAAGTTTCCAACAACTCCAAAATCTTCCTTTGGAAATAGGAGCATCTGTTTCAAAGCTGAGAAAGCCCTTGCATTAATAGCACAACTGGATATTGTTAACAGTGTGAAGTCTTTAAGAAGTTGTCTGACCTACTAAATTTAAATTGGAGGTTTAAAACGTTCTGGAAGTTGTATAATGCACTACCTTCGGATTGCAATGTCAGGCAGTCCATTGACGTATTCATTTGCCAATTTAAGACTCTTCCCCCACATCTGTGACTCCTACAGGCCTGGAAGCTGGAAGGGAAAAGTTGGTAGGGTCAATAGCAAAGAAAGGGAACCGAATCCCAGCCATCCAAATATTTGGAATGTCTCATCTTTGACTCTTTGGAAAAATAGACTTACAATTTTTACTCAAACAGAGCCTTATACGTTCAGAGTTAATACTTGTGTTAAACTCCCCTCTAGAATCATGAAGATGTTCAAGGAGCCTCTGCCACATGTCAGGCACTGTGCTGAACACTGGGGATATAGGGATGAAGGAAATGTACAAGGTCTTCTCGCATATGGTCCACATGACAAATGACCTTCAAGTTCGTATGTGAAGGGTGAATCATGATCATGTAAACAAGGAATGGGCAGGTGTTCCAGGCAGGGGAAGAGTGTATTGAAAGGCCCAAATGAAACCCAAATCTTCTTGAGTTATAGTTTTAAATATGTACCTGTATTGGGGCACCTGGCTTGCTTAGTTCATAGAGCATGTGACTCTTGGTCTCAGGGTTATAAGTCCAAGCCCCACGTTGGGTGTAGAGATTGCTTAAAAATAAACTCTTTTTTTAAAAAATTGTATTAATCGTAGTTTGTATTTTCAGTATTTTGGGATGCTTTGGTCTCTTGAGGCCTTGAGGAGCTGGGAAGAGACTGCCACTTCCAGGATTACCCAATTCCTAGAGATTGCCAACAGGGCTTCTCTCTCTCTTCTCTCTCTTTTTAACGGATTTTTTTTTTTTACTTAATTTTATTTAAGAGAGAGAGAGAGAGTGATAGAGATAGTGAGAGAGTGCCTGAGCAGGGAGGAGGGGGAGAAGCAGGCTCCCCACCAAGCAGTGAGCCTGATGCAAGGCTGGATAACAGGACCCTGGGATCATGACCTGAGCCGAAGGCAGGTGCTGCGTCAACTGAACCCCCCAGGCGTCCCCAAACATGACTTTTCATATGTGTGCCACCCAGTCCTGAGTCCTGACCTCCACCCACCTCCTTTTATGAGGTTCCTGTAGTCTAGGACACTATTCCCCTGGCCTAAGCCCTCAAGGCCAGGTACAACTAGGGATTACCCCCTGTGGCCCAGTGCATGTTATTCAAACTAACTCAACCTAAATCTGCTTACCCTGCCTTTCTTTGCCTTTTCCACAGAAACCAAAGTAAAGGCTCACGATCATTCCTTCCCCACATTCCTTCGGCCTCCTCACCCACCCTGGGGTTTCCCAAGTGGCCTTGCACAACATGACATGCCCACTCTCTTGGGAATCGTGAGTAACAAACAATCTCCCCACCCTACCCTGCCATATTTTACTGAGGTGTAATTGATAAATATCATTGTTATTAGCTTTAGGGGGGTGACTTGATGATTTGACATATGTACATATTGCAAAATGATTACCACAATAAGTTTAGTAAACATCCTTCAAATTATCTTTGAAATGGCAATCATCTCTTGATCTGTTGGCCTCACCATACTGGAATAACAACAAAATCCCCATACATTTTTTTAAAAGATTTTATTTATTTATTTGAGAGAGAGAAAGAATGAGAGAGAGAGAGAGCATGAGATGGGAGAGGTCAGAGGGAGAAGCAGACTCCCCACTGAGCACGCCCCCCCCCCCACAGCAGGACTCGTTCCCAGGACTCCAGGATCATGACCTAAGCTGAAGGCAGTTGCTTAATGAGCTGAGCCACCCAGGCTTCCTCCCCAGTACATTTTAAAGCAGTACCTACCTCACATGTTGTCATAGAGTGATCCAAACTGAAAAAATATCAAGATAAATGCTGCCTAGAGAAGTATTAGTACACGCACTATTAAAAATATTTTGAATGCAAAACTGAGAAAAGTTTCTTGTAAACATGTCATACGTAATAGAGTGACACTCATTTATTGAACATAGATTTGTGAACATGCCATGTGCCAAGAACTGTGCTAGGTACTTGGATATAAGTGTGAACAGAACAAAGATCTCAGTTCTATAGAGCTTATATTCTAGTGGGGAAGAGTGAAATTAAAAAAAAATCAAGAAGTACATAGATATAAAAACATAGTATAAAGGGAAAAAAATTGCAGGAACAGGTTGGTCTAGTGGAGTTCATTGAGAAGGTGGGGTTTGATCTAAGATTTGAAGGAGATGAGGGTCATGTGGTTATCTGAGGGAAGAGACTTTTAGGCAGAGGTCCAGCCAGTGAATGGCCATAGAATATGATCTTGTATGGCTGTTCAAGAAAGAGCAAGGCTGGAACAGTGCAGCTGGAACTTGTGAATGAAGGGGAAAGACTGACAAGCTTAGGGGAATGACAAGGACAGAGAGGTAAGAAGTCGGAGGTGGCAGAAGGGCAGATTGTGTTGGGCCCTGTGCCTCTTTTTAAGGACTTTGGCTTTTATTGTGAGTGAAATGCAGAGCCACTGGAGAGTTCTGAGCAAAGGAGTCATACGACCTTAGTTGGATTTTAAAGGATAACTCTGGATCCATGCTGAAGACACGTAAGAGAGTGCAAGGGTAGAAGAAGGGAGCCATTGGAAAACCTCCTGATAATCCAGGCAAAAGATGATGGCCACTCAGACTGAGACGGTGGCAGTGAAGATGGTGAGAGGTGACCAGAGTCTGGATATATTTGAAAGGTCGAGTCAACAGAATTTCTTGACCAATTGTATGTGCAGCGTGAAAGGGAAGAGTAAAGGATGATGTCAACATGTTGGCTTGAGCAACTAGAAGGATGGGGTTGCCATCAACCAAGATGAAAAATGAGACATTAACCCAGTGTTAATGAGACATTGGGTGTATAGTGTGGAGAGGAGAGAGAGGCTCCTGTTGGTAATACAAATTGGAGTGCAGTCAGCACATAGATAATTAAAGTCATGAGAGTGGGGCGCCTGGATGGCTCAGTCGATTAAGCAACTGCCTTTGGCTCAGGTCATGATCCCAGGATTCTGGGATCGAACCCTGCATCAGACTCCTTGCTCAGTGGGAAGCCTGCTTCTCCCTCTCCCACTCTCCTTGGTTATGTTCTCTCTCTCGCTCTCTCTCTCTCTGTCAAATAAATAAGTAAAATCTTAAAAAAAAAATAAAGTCATGAGAGTGGTTAAGAGTAACTGGAAATGAAGAAGAAATGATCAAGGACTCAGTCCTGGGGAGCAGAATCTTCATTCATGATGAAAATTAAGTGATCAATATAAGGAAATCATGGGTATCCATGTGAAGAGATAGGATGATCCCATCTAGAAATGTTGAGAGCCCACAGAATATAGAAAAATATTTATTGGCATGGGAACAAAGAAGTATATAAAATTATATGTAAATATGACTCCATATGTATTTGGTAATGCATTTACTGAATTTATGAGGCAGAGAGAGGGAAAGCCATACAAAACTGTTTTGTTTTGTCTTTTAAGATTGTATCTATTTACTTGAGAGGGAGAAGGAGCAGGGAGAGTGTCAGAGGGCGAGGGAGAAGCAGACTCCCTACTGAGCAAAGCTCAATCCCAGGACACTGAGATCATGACCTAAGCCGAAGGCAGGCAGACACTTAACCCCCTGAGCCACCCAGGCACCCCCATACAAAATTGTTAAGAGCAGTTTTCTCTAGGTGGTAAAACTACAGGTTACTTCTCCCCACTTCCTAATTTATTCTATTTTCTACATTTTTTTCTAGTGAAGATACATTATGTTTCTAATCAGGGGAAAGTTTCTTTTGAAAGTCAGGTTTTCTCATTTCCAGAAGTCATAAAAATGTTACTTTCCTGCAGTGACCAGATTTTTAAACAGTTTTTTTCAATAAACTAAGATACCTATGGGTTAATTTAGTGTGTTTACAGATTGTTTGTCAATAATTCAGCAATAGTGAATTTTTTAATGAAATCAAGCACGTGTCTTTGAAAGTGAACTGTTGGTGGCAAATCTCGCCGTAGCAAAACCATGAAATCATTATGCAGAACTTCCAATCATCTGCTACCTAAAACTTTCTTCTCCAGGAGTCCTTCCTCGTTATCAAGTCTTATTGATCTTCTGGCCAAAAATGTGGGAGCACCTTTGCTTTCTCTTTCTTTCACATTCCATTTCCAATCCATCAGGAAATCCTGCTGGCTCTACTTTCAGAATGTATCCAGATGTGGTCCCTTCTCATCGCTTGCCCTCTCTCTAGGCAAAGGCGCCGTCATTTCTTCTCTGGGTTACTCGAACAAACCACTCACCGGTCGGTCTCCTCATTTCTCCACTGATCTCCTGTGTACAGCCAGGGTGTGTCAAAATGGCTCCAGTGAGGACACTATTCAGCCCTCAACCCTGAGAGAACTCCCATCACACTGAGTGAAAGGCAAAGTCCTGACACAACTGTGTGGCATTACACAACCTATTTCCCCACGCATACGCTACCACCCCACCCCCAGGAGAGCCTTTGACACCACTCATGGTGAGTTACTCCCCCTCTCACTCACTCTCCTCCAGCCATACCAGCCTTGCTATGGCTCAAATATCCCAAGAGTGCTCTGTGTTCTACCTCAGGGTCCTGACACTGGCTGGTCCCTCTGCCCTTTTCCTCCTGATACTCGGCAGTGTCAACTTTGCTTATCCCCTTCATGTCTGCTCAAAGGTCTCCTTCTCAGTGGATCTGGTCCCCTGTTCCTGAACTCTAAATTCCCTGTATCCTGCTCTATTTTTTCTCACCAAACATTTGTCATCTTCTAACATACTATCAAATTTTCTCATTACCATATTTATTATTTCTCTACTGTCTGCCCCTATTGGAAAGTAAGCTCCATGAGGGCAGAGATTTTTAATTTTGTTCACGGATATATCCCAGGTGCCTCGAACGGTGCCAGCTGGTAGCAAATAATTATGTTGAATTACCTCATTACCATAGGGTGCATTTTATACATGCCCCTTAGCAACCCATCAATGACATGATGACCCCTGGTCTTCTGGAATGCTAGGAAAGAGACAATAACCCTGGAATAAGTTAGGATAATAACAGCTAAGACTTCCCGAGTGCTCAGTCTGGGCCAGACGCTATTCTAAGGGCATCACGGGCAGTAGTGATTTGATTCTCAGTCACCCAATAGGGTGGGTGCTATCATTGTCCTCATCGTGGAGGAGGAACATGAGGCAGCAGGGGTTAAGAATGCTGTTCAGTGTCACACAGCTTCTGAGAGGTGGAGTCAGCCTTTGAACCCAAACAACCCCAAGCCAGAGTGTGTGGTCCTCACACCTATTCTCTACATCTCTCAGAAGCACATGCATTCAGGGAAGAGAGCCTATGGAAGATTTTCAGTGCGAGGTGTAGCATGACCAGTGTTTGCTGAAGGGGGAAATGGCCCCCCTCTTGACAATATCCCTTAAATATTAAGAGATTAACCAGAATTTTTCCCCATTTATGAAACTGTAAAAGTTCAGGTTAGTAAAGATGTATTTCAATCATTTAACAAGTCCTTGCTTTTTCTTAGTGATGGGGGAACTATTTTTTTCAGCATCCATCTGTTATCCACATATTTCCTTCAATCAATATATTATCTTTCCAAATCAAATTCTTGCTTAAATGTAACAGTCTTTGCATTCATAGGAACACGGTTTTTAAAAGAAAATGGATATTTCTGTTAATAAGAATACCCAGTTGGATATATATCCTGTAATACCTAAAGGATATATATGCCATGGAAGTATTTTTTGACTATGAGAAAGAAGTGGGACCCTGTGCCCAGCCCAGCTTACTTCCACAAAATGGAAATCGGTCTTTGCAGCGCTGTTCGGATATTTTCATCACTACACTAGCAGGAGAATTTATATCGTTCTTTCCCTGTGTGTTCATCTTCCACGTTGATTAAAAATTTAGATAAGTTTGCCAGTAGCCCTGTTTGGCAGCTGTCGCGCCTATTAAATAGAGTGCTTCTCTAGAGCATTCCATTCACCGCTAAGTGGAAAGAATTTTAAAGAAAACTAACCTCCCCCTGCCAGGGAGTGAGGAGGTTATCCGTATTCAAGGCAAAGTTAAGACATAATGGAGTCATTGTGAGTAGATAGGATGGTAGTGGGCAAGAGCTTCAAGTCTAATTATATCTTGGTGATTCAAATTTCTTTAGCTGTGGAGAATCCCACTGAGACAGCGGTTGGTGTGCCCATCCTTGTGCCTCTCCAAATTCTGAGTTCACCACGGGTGGGCTTCAAGTGAAAAACTCCTTTCCCTCAGGACTTGGTCCGTGAAAAGTACCTAGATGTCACAGAGCTAAGTTACTGCTTGATGCTTTTGATGATGTGTGCATCAGATCATATGACCTCTTCGTCATCTTTTTTCATATTTATCAGAGAAGTGAGAAACACCATTCCTTCTTCAGAGAGGTGCTATACATGTATGTAGGACCTGTCTAAATGGTTCTCCTATAGCGGAACTCCTCAGATATGTAAGGATTATGCAATTACTATGGAGAAAATTATAATTTCTATTACCCGTCCCTGGTGTTTTTATTTTATCACTGATATTTAAGCCACTATATGAGAAAAGTATTTATATCTAAAATAGGGACTGGACTGGCTAGGTAAGAATCGCCCAGAGAGTTTTTTTTTTAAAAATGCAGGGCTCTCGGCGTCTGGGTGGCTCAGTCGGTTAAGTGTCTGCCTTCAGCTCAGGTCATGATCCCTGGGTCCTAGGATCGAGCCCCACATGGGGCTCCTTGCTCAGCAGGACGTCTGCTTCTTCTTCTCCCTCTGCCTGCCACTCCCCCTACTTATGCTTTCTTTCTATCTCAAATGAATAAATAAAATCTTTTTTTAAAAATGCAGGGTTCCAAAGCCCACCTTCAAATATTCTGATTGCATAGGCTAGGATGAGATCTAGGAGTCTGGATTTCTAAAAGTATGCCCAACTGCTTCTGATGTTTAACCATGTATAAAAGCCAGTACACAAAGGCATTCATATGGCTCTATTATAGACTCCCAGTCCTTAGCCACTGCTAAAATTGTAAGCAACCTGAGACGAAGGATTGTCTTACCCATCATTATACCCCCTTCAATGCCTAGCCCATAGATTTGTTGAGTGTATTTGAGCTGAGTTGCTTTGACGCAGGAGGTCATGCCTGGAAGTGAACACAAAGTCACTGGAAAGCTTCATCTCTGCAAATTAACAGGCCTTTGGCACAAAACGTTCTGTTAGGCAGGTGAGTCAGATATTCCCCAGCCTAATCACCGTTTTGGGAAAGAGCTTGTACTTGAGACTCAGACGGGACCCAGGTCTGCCTTGACTCTGCCCTTGACCATATATCTGTATCTATATTTATTTAAATAGATATATTTATTATATATCTATATATATATTTATTTCTATATTATATACACCATGTGTTTAACCTCTAGCATCCTGTGCCCCCGTCTATTAAGTAAGTATAAAACTAATCATCTAGGATATTTGTAAGGATTAAAGGAGAAAGACATATGTTAAGTGCTTGCTACAGAGAAGAGGTTAAATCTCTATTTTTTTCTGTGGGGCTAAAAACTGTGGATCTGTGCTATGATGAGTGAGAGACCACATACTGATCTCAAACCATGAACAGTTTGCCAAAGCAAAAACCAACCTGCTTCTGGAGAACTACAGCTGAAATGACATACACTATCATTACTATTACACCATGCCATGTTGCCCTTGACCTCAGCAACAGCTACAAGCAACATTTTGCATTAGTTTCCTAGGGCTGCCATAATTAATTTCCAAAAGCTTCATGTCTAAGACAACAGAAGTGTACTCTCTCACAGTTCTGGAGGCCAGACGTCTGAAATGAAGGTGTTGGCAGGGCCATTCTGCCTCTGAAAGCTCTAGGGGAGGACCCTTCCTTGCCTTTTGTGAGCTTTCTTGAGCTTTTGGTGGCTCTGGTGTCCCTTGGCTTGTGGCAGCATAACTCTAATCTCTGCTTCCATCTTCACATGACCTTATGCCGTGTCTCTGAGTCCTTCCCTCTTCCAAAGGCACCAGTCATTGGATTTAGGGCCCATCCAAAATTCAGGATGATTTCATGCTGAGATCCTTAACTAATTATATTTGTAGGGACTCTATTTCCACATAAGATCTTATTCTAAGGTTCTGACATCAATTCTGGAGGGATATTATTCAACCTACTATATAGGTTTATATAGACTGTTTATATAGACTGTGAAACATCCCCCAAATCTGTTCTTTCTTTCTTTGTTGGTTAATATAACCTTCAAATTTTTGTTAGACACAGCACTGTCCAGAACAAAGGCTTTATTGCCTAGTCTCACAGCTAAATGTGATCTTGTGACTAAATTCTGGCCAATAAGATTTGTAATCAGAGCTATGGTGTGAATTTAAATGAAGGAACATGTTCTTCTCTCCTATTTCTCCTCCTTGCTTCCTAAAATGTAGTAGACATGGTGACTTGACTAAAGCAGCCATTTTGGACTCTATCACAGAGGACACAGGTTGAGGATGGTAAGAGCCCAGGTCTCTGACAGTTTCATGATGCTTTCTACCTTGGACTCTTCCCTTGTGCACTTTTATGTAAAAGAGGAATAAATTTCTGTCCTGCATAAGCCAGTGTTATTTGGGATTTTTCTGCTACAGAAAACTGGACCTAATCCTAGCAATCACCATCTGTCTTCTCTTGTATGATGGATTTGAGGCTTAAAACCTCAGAAGAAGAAATCAGAATTGTATTGAGCATTTTAATAAAAGTTTTGGTGGTTCCAAGTAATCAACCTTCCCTTTCAGGGTATTTTTGTCATTATAAATATATTTAGTTATATATTATATAATACATATAATATATATAAATATTTTAGTTAATAATTTAGTGAAACATTATGGTATAGTTATTGGTTTTGTATACTTCCTAACTTCCTCCTTATGAGACAAATCAAATAAGATAATTTTTCTGTTATGCCTCTAGCACTCTTCTTGGCTAGGCTGTGTTATAGCACAAATCTGGAAGTATCATTCACAGTGTAGTCTCAGTGCCCTCAGAGGTGTGTGATATGTTGTTCCTACTGCTAGAGTCCATGTATTATGGGGAAATAAAAGCCTTAGAAGATGGTTGCTCTTATTGGAGGTGCAATAATGAACTTATAAGCTTAACAGTGTTTAGCTTTTAAACCATATGTCAGTGCCATATTTCTGAAAATAATTGCTCAGGGCTTGATCACAGATAACAGAATTCACTAAAGTTTAAGAGGAAAGGTATGACCTACTGGATCAACAGGATGACCTGGGCTGTGTCTCAGTAATCAACAGCCCCACAATTTTTTTTAATAAAACAAAGGTTTATATCTCACTCATGCTCTATGAACACCATGGGTTGACTGGGGATTCCATTCCGTGGCATCCTCACTTCAAGCTAATGGAGTCACTACTTTCTAGAGCATTGCTGTTAGCCACGGTAGAAGAAAGAGGTGGCATTTGTTCCCATTGCTTTAGCACAAGCAAGTTACACAGCCAAACCCACCTCCAAGAGGGTGGGGTACAGCAGTCATACCATGTGCCCAGAAAGCGGAAAACCAGAACTGTAGCTGGTGAACAACACTAATGGATTTCCTTGACTGGAATGACTGGGGGAGGGAGATCTAGGTTGAGCTTCCACAAGTGACTCTCAGAAAAACACTGCAGAACAGACCAGTCACGAGTGCTATTGCCTCTGACAAGATTAGGAAGCTGCAGCCATGACAGCTGACTCTAGGGCCACACTGCCTCAGCTGGACTCTTTTTGAAACATTCCCTAGCTTAGGCTTTCCAGCTACATCCTTCACTTCCAAATACCCTCAGAGTTAGGGACCAGGGACTAGAACCTCAGTTCTGTTGCTTTCAAAGACTTAAAAACCTCCAGAGAGAATTGGCAGGCACATGCTTTCTACCTCACAACGATCACTTCCATCTCCCGATTTTTACATAGCTGTATCAACTCAGTGAAAATGAGCTTATATATGGAAACTGGACAGTGAGGAAGTCTGAAACATGTAGCTTTGAGCTTTCCAGCCTCAGCTGCTCAAGACACCTTCCAATGGGGTTGGAATGGAATTGAGTGACATATTCCATATGATCTATGGCATGTATAATATTAACTTACTCTTTCATCCATTCCTTCACCCTTCTTTTTGTTTGTTCTTAAGTCTGACACTGATTGAACTCCTACTGTTTCTAGGCCAGGTACTAGAGAGTTGTGATGCAGGCCTATCAGGGGCTGCGATGCAAGTAATGACCTGGTTTTCAATTATGATCTATAACACTTCCAAATAAAACTTAGTAATCCACATAACTAAATTGGGAAATAAGTTTGAAATAGAGCTGTGGAAACACTTCTTTTTTACACATACCATAGGAAGTTTTTTTTTCTTAATCATCCCGAATTAAATAATTTAAAATGTGTAGAAATCAAAAGGTTTACACATCCAGAGGGGAGAGATGGTTGTCGCTGTTGCAAAGTACTTGAGTGGGAGCTGGAAGACATAAAAGCACTTAGCAAATAATTTCCTTACAAATACTAAGGTACCTTTAGGGGTTTTCCTATTATAAACAATGAAATAAATAAAAATTTACTTTAATGAGCTATGTAAACAGCACCAAGAGAACAAGTTAAGATTCTTGTTCACCACCAAGGGAATAAAAGTATATATTTGAGGATGCAAAGAGGTTTATAACATTTTAGAGCTCTATGAACATATCTGTTCTATTGAGTAAAAAGCTACAGCTGCCCAAGAACCATTATTATTCACCCAGAAAAACATTCCATTTCTTCTTGTCATTCCCGCCACCACCACCACCGATGCATAGAACAGCATCCCACTGCATGTCAGGATCTCTGCAATGAATATTAGCATCCATGTTACAGATTTATGTTCCTTTGAAGATGCAAAATTACTGATCAAAAACCATTTCATCATTCACTTAATCTCTCATTCTTCATTCCCAACTAGTTCCCTTTTTATTTTTTATTTTTATTTTTCAAATTTTTATTTATTTATTTGAGAGAGAGCAAGTGAGAGAGAGAGAGAGAGAGAGCATGAGCAAGGGGAGCAGCAGAGGGAGAGGGAGAAGCAGGCTCCCCACCCAGCAGGGAGCCCAACACGGGGCTCTATCAGAGGACCCTGAGATCATGACCTGAGCTGAAGTCCAGACACTTAACCAACTGAGCCACCCAGGTGTCCCTAGTTCCCTTCCTATTAGCACTTAAACTTGATCAAGTCTTTCATTTAAAAAAATAAGCCTCCATCCTATACCCATGTTCTCCCCAAGCACCACCTTACCCCTCACTTCCCTTCACAGCCATACTTCTTGATGTGTACTTGCTGTGAGGACTGTCACCTCCCCACCTCCCCACCTCCCTCTCACTCCTCAGTCATTATTAGGTGACTCCTTCCCCACCCTTCTCCTCAAACCTCCTTGGTGAGGTCATCACATATCCTCACATATCCTCCCAGCAGATATTTTTATGTCCTTATTTTTCTTGGCTTCTCAACAGATTCAAAACTGTTGAGCACTTCTTCTTGAAACAGTCTTTGGCTACCAAAACCATACATTCCCCAGGTTTTCTTCCAATCTGCTTGGTGGTTTGTGCCTAGTCCACTTACAGATGGAATAACACGCTAAATGGGGCTTTCCCTGATGTCTCAAATTTTAGCTGAAAACAAATGGCACATGCCCCTTATCCAAAAGACAAGTATTACAACTTGCTAAAAGTGGACAGACCTTGTTATGTGCCCCTTAACTCCTCTAGAGATCCCCAGAGGAGGAGGATTTCTTGGAAGAGAGTTGCTGACCAAGCAGAGAGGTGCAACAAATTTTTCTCCTCCCATTAAGGAGGTGAGGGGCATGCTACCTCATCTCAAGCCAAGCGAGGGAGGCAGTAACTGAGAACTCAGAGAAATTTATGGTGAATGCATTCCAGCAATGAACACTGGCCGCATACTCTCTGCTGGATGCTCAATGAAATGCAAAAACTCCCTATTCCACTTCCAGGCTCATACAGAGCCAAACACAGTTTGGGGGAGTTTTGTTTTGTTTTGCTTTGTTTTTGAGATCCTGACATAGGCTTCAAAGACTCTTGAGAGTCTACATGATAAGACAGGAGCTGGCTAGAAGAAAGGCTCTGTTAGCAAAGGGAGTGGGAAGGATGGGGAGAGATGGTGGGAGTAGCCTACACTACCAGGGTTTGGAATATTTCCTCCAGGCCAGCTGGACCATGTGAGGATGTGGTAGTCATTAGTGTTGTTCAAAAATATTCCAGTTCTCTTCATCTGGACATGTGGATTGTACATCCTCATTCTCCTTCAAGTTAGATTTGGTTATATGCCCAGCTTTGGCCCAAGAAATATGGGCAGAAGAGAGGTGTTACTTCTGGGTGGAAGCTTGAAAAGTCAGCACAGGATTCACCACGGTTTTTTTTTCCTTCTTGCCGTGGTGATCATGGAAGCATGAATCAAGAGGGAGTCTTTCCCACTCTGTGTTCCTGGATGACTATGACAAGCAGAGCCCCTACTAACCCACAATGGACACATAGCATGAGTACGAGTACATTTCTCCTGAGATTTAGTAGCTGCTGTAGCATAACTTACCAGTCTTGCTATGATCAGAAGGCAGCACGATCTTGCAGGGATCAAATTCAAGAAGTGGAGGGTTGGTGAGCCCAGGAGAAAAAAAGATGAACATTGAGAGGAGTTGTGAGAGGTTAGCTGGATAATGGATTTTCTGAGTCAAGGAATAATACTCTGTAGAGGTCCCCAGATATTTGGGGTGGGGGGTGGAATGAGGGATAAATAAGTGCCTTTAGAGAGTTCACGAAGCTCCCTACAGCAGGAAGAACATTTTAACATCTGTCATGGGAGAGGGCATCTGACAGCCAACTATAAAAGAAACACTTTTGTAATTTTTTTTCTTATTCCACCTTCTTACAGTTACCTAGGAGGGACCAAGAGCCATAGGAGAAATAAATAAAATATGGCACCAAAAGAGCAAAAGAACAGACCCCACCTTTCCTCCACTCCATGATTGGGAACCCCGAGTCAGGCTAGAGCTAGAAGTAAGGCAAGCTTGGGTTGGAGGAAACTTTTAGATGGAAGTTGTAACTTAGATTGGTCTGAACATTTTAGCATATGAAAATAGTACTATTTGAATATGAGAATGTAACAGAAATAATGGAGGATGCTCAAGATATTTTCTAGGGTAGAATGGTTTAAAAGCAGTGATGGGGGGAAAAAATGAAGCTGAGCACACTTTACCAATTTCAACCAATTCAATAAACATGCTCTGTTTCCTTTAAAAAAAAATCTTAAATGTGGGTAATCCTCAGGATTTTATTCTAAGTCCTGTTTTCTTTATTTTATTTTATTTCTTTTCAGTGTTCCAGCATTCATTGTTTATGCACCACACCCAGTGCTCCACGCAATACATGCCCTCCATAATACCCACCACCAGGCTCATCCAACCCCCCCATCCCCCCTCCCCTCCAAAACCCTCAGTTTGTTTTCATACTCTACTTTCATATATTTCCAAGACTGAAAAATTCTATGGGTATACTTTTCCCCAAGACTGTTTTTCAGATACAAGCCGCTCTCCTGATTATAGAATTGATAGACATGATGGCTTACTAGGCTCGGATACTTGGGTAGCTTATAAGAATCTCTACTAACTGGACTCATTATCATCCACCTTATGCCCTCCTAACCCTTTCCTCCTCAGGGTGACATTGATCATTTCATTGCCCATGCTGAAAATCTTGACTTTTTCCCCTGCACAGCTCCTAATATCCAATCAATCACTAAGTCCTGTTTACGCTGTCTTTTAATATGTCTCAAATCTGTTCATTTCTTTCCATGCCTCCCTGCCCCCCACTGCAACTGCATCACTCTGAATCATCTTCATCTCTCATTTGGAGAATTCTAGTAGCCTCCATCTGGACTCTCTGCTTCTAGCCTCATTGAATTCCAATCTATTCTTTTCATTGTAGCTACAAATGATCCTTATGAAATAAGACATTCCTTCAACAATTATGTATTGCATGCTTACTGTGCCAAGACCTGGTACTAGTCCCAGGAGATAGCAGCAGAGCCCAACACAGTCAGAGTCGTTGCCTTTGTGGACTTTATATTTCAATGGGGAAAGATAAAATTTAAACAAACAAAATGATCTATAATAGCAGTCAACAAAGAATTTTAAAAGCTGTAATTAGGTAGTTACGTATATTTGGTAGTTTCTATATATTCTCTGTGTTAATACTAATAGAATTATAACTTATTTGGTGGGTTTGAGAGAATATGTTTGGTCCAGACAAGATAAATAGATTATAAATTGTTCACATTTTTGCAACTGCACAAAGGAAACAAACTAAGAGTGGGAATTTGACAAGGTGGAACAAGAAGTCTGCGAGGCTTGATTGCCTTGGGACCGTTCCCATTTGCTTCTGTTACAGTCCTCCTATTTCCACCCCCCATCCTCCATTTTAATGTTATCATAGTGAGAAGTGCCACATTCAACTGAATTAAACTACAATTAGGGTGGAATTACCTCCAGAACTTTCTGGGGATTGAAGACCTGTTTTATCTCCCACAGATTTGATCATAGCTAGTGTGAACAGACTAGGTGTTTTTTATACCTACTCTTTTGCCTGGCAGGATCACTTCCTAGAAGGCACCTTGGATCAGGACAGAAAACCTTACTTTCCTGATGGCTTTTTGAATTAGCTTCCCTTGAAAATTGCTATCTTGTTGTCTGATTGCTCTCTCTGCTGGTGCCAACCCAAGAAGAGTCAAATTTTCCCAGGGGGAGTAAGGAAGATATGAGGTTGCCTTAGTCGTAATACAACCTTCAACTTTCAGTGGCTCAATACTTAAAAGATTCTTTGTTGCTCACACCAAGGCTGTTGTAGGCTGATAAAGAGGTGTTCTGCTCCACGTAGTCATTCAAGGACCCAGGTGGTGGGGATTCCACCGTCTAGAATGTTGTTGGCCAACTTGTCATGAGAAGAGAAAGCTGGTGGAGAATCTTCCAGCTGCCTCAGCCAGAAAGTGACACACATTACCTCTGCTCACACTGTATTAGCTTATACTTGCTAGACAGCCTATATTATTTAAAGGAGACCCAGGAAGTGAAGATTTTCATATGCTCAGGAAGGAAAGGAGAACTGGATATTGGTAATGTCTACTACCTAAATCAAAGTTGCTTTGTTCAGAGAGCCTTTCCTTAACAACACTTGCCACTTCCAAATAAGCTGTTGGTTTGATATGCTTCCCTAGTGACTTTACATCCTTTTTCATTTCAACTATTATACATTATTTTACTCCTTGTTTAATTGTCTTGCCTTATTAGATCTCCCCTTGCTGCCTATAGCACACTTGCCTCTCTACTTTCTCTGGCAAACTCCTACTTATCCTGTTGGTCTTAGTTCAAACTAGTCTCATTAGCAATGAGGAAAAATAGAACATAAACCCCTAGTGTTCATAGTTTTTCTCCTTACAAAATTCTTCAGTAAAGGAAGTAGGGCTCCTTGGAAAGTATGTGGTACTAGATCTGAGGAGAGGAGGGAGTAAGCAGAGCCTGAGACATCTTGTTGTTGTCAAAAACTAAAGATTTTTTTTTAATTTAATTTATTTTTAGTAATCTCTATACCCAATACAAGGCTCAAACTCACAACCCCAAGATTAAGAGCCACATGCTCTTCCAACTAAGCTCGCTAGTGTCCTCCCCAAAACTAAAGATGTTTTTTACAAATACCTCTTAGTTTTTTGAGAGTAGTCACTGGACAAATTTGACAAGTTTGACATTAAAAATTATCAGCGTGGGGCGCCTTGGTGGCTCAGTGGGTTAAGCCTCTGCCTTCAGCTCAGGTCATGGTCTCAGTGTCCTGGAATCGAGCCCCGCATTGGGCTCTCTGCTCAGCAGGGAGCCTGCCCCCCCCACCTCCTCTCTGCCTGCTGCTCTGCCTACTTGTGATCTCTGTCTGTCAAATTAATAAATAAAATCTTTAAAAAAATGATCAGAGTAATTGGAAGAAGGTTCGTCAAAGGAACCCTGAGGCCATGGTAATTTTCAAAGGACAGAGTGATTTAAAATATTGCCAAAAGGATGATTTGAGACTAATAAGTATTTATTTATTGAATGAATGAATGAGTTGTACTTTGATTCAAATAGAAAGTGGTCATTTACATAAAAAATAAAACAATTACAAGTTAGGACATATATGACTCATTTTGTAAAAATAAAAAAAATCATGTATTTTTTAACCTCTATCTAAGGCATAGAGGTTACGTGTCCGACTCTTGATTTCAGTTCAGGTCATGATCTCAAGGTAGTGGGATCAAGCCCTGCATCAGGTACTGAGCTCAGCAGGAGCCTGCTTCTCTCTCTCTCTCTCTCTCCCTCTGCTGCTTCCCCTACACACACACACACACACACACACACAGTCTCTCTCTCTCTCTCTCTGTCTCTCAAAAAAAATATATATATATATTCTAAAAAATGAATTTGAGTCGTAACAGAGAGATTTCTATATTCAAAGAAGAAATTCCTGACTGTGGTCATTGTTTAACTAAAGCTAAGTGGTTATTAACTTTCTTGGGAGTTTTTCATCCTATCTGGGTTGTTTATGTACAGTTCTGCCCAAATATAGCAGAGCTGATTTGTAAAACTCTTTTAGGCATATGACTCTCTAAGGTGGTCTATGAAGCAGGCATAGTTAGGCCTGTACTGTGTGAGACTCAATTCAGTGGAAACTTGATGAGCTCTGTGAATGCATATTCTGTAAGTGAAATATTTATCATTGCATTAAGTATGCATCAAAGATATAGGTTCCTATAATTATGGGTACCTGGGAAACTTTCAACAGTATGTATGAAATTAGCACTAACCTACTTTACTAAGGTTTTCTTTATCATGCCTTATCCTGGAATCTTTCTCTGTGTAAGGAATAAGTACACCAGCTGCAAAGTACATTAGGAAAAAAATCTGCGCTCATGTGAAAACTATTCTAGAATAGTACAACTTCAAAGGTTGGGTTTCTGTTCCTGGATGAAGAAAAGCAAAATGCTGCCCGTAAATGGACAATTGAGTGCAAAAGCAGAAAGGGTAATGGAATATTACAACCCAAAAAGAAATGGAAGCCTTGGCAAGAGACCTGGAATACAGCAAAATGGAGGGATGTAAAATTAGCTGAAAAGCAAAGGCAGTTGCAGGAACACTCCTTTTGAGCGGACAGTTCAAATGCTAATGATTCTACAAGAAATTTAGCCTTTAACTAGAGAATCCTAGGAATTTAGATTCAGCAATATATTTGGGAAGGAATGAGGGGAATTAACTTGAAAACCCGTATGTCAGTTGGCCTAGAGGAGAGGTAGGAATGTAGAATCTGTGAAGGGAAGTTTAGTATGTTTTTTTAAACTGTCTGCTAAATGAGACCAGATAATTTATGCATATTGATGATGTGAAGCACCTGTTAGTTTGGTTTCAGAAGCAATAATTGTCCAAGGGCTGCAATCCACTACTAATTAGAGATAAGACTGTTGTCAGGACTGTGCTAATTAGATATGGTCTTAAAAATGTGCTTGAACGCCAGATTCCAAGTAAGCATTGACAAACGTTAACATGGAACTATGCCAGGCCTGGAAACTAAAGGGATGAAACTGAGGGAATTATGTAAAACGGCAGAAGACTAAACTAAACAATGAGCATATGTCAAAGTTTGTTTGTAGGGAATTCTAAATATCAAAATTCAAAAAACAATTTGTCTCATTTTGGGTCCTCTAAGAAGCAATTTACCACAATAGAGTGAGACAGGTAAGAAATTCCTGAGGGAAATGCCTAAGAAGGATAAAGAAGGAAGGAAGCAGAAGTGAGCAAGGTGGGCTCTCAGGCCACAGTGGAGGTCTGACCTCTGTGAAAAGAGAGAGGAAAGGAAGGGGAATCTTGTATAAATAACTTCAGACTGCATGGCAGCAAGGTCAGCGGCAAGTGCCCTAGAAAATATTGCCCACTGGACCCGTTATGCTTTGGAGAGAAACGGCCCAGCTCTGAGAGTGCCACTGTGCTCCGTCATTAGCTGGAAGCAGTTTGGGGGCAACCTGGCCTCAGTAATGAATGATGTGCTGGGTCACAAAAGGCAACACCTGGAGATGGTCAGTCCACTGTACTCTTCACAGCAAGTTCTTTGGAAGGGAAATCTGAGAGGCATACCTATATGGCTGCCATGTTCCCCCCTTTATGCCACTCAGATACACTTCTCCACACGTGTCTGGGAGCAGCTCTCCCACAGTTCCTGTGAGCCTCTCTTCCTGAGAGGAAACGTCAAAGAGGGAGGCTAATGGGGAAAACAAGCAAACTAACAAAAAAAATGAAACTACGTCTCCAGAGGCTATAGTTGGTCTCAGAACTCTAAGTGGTTGGTATTCAATTGTTTCCCTCCTGCACTGTCCTTTCTAAACTTCCCTCATCCTTAACTATCACCTCTGTTGTACCTCTTGGCTTATCTGGTAGAACGACCCATACCATTCCTGAGGGACTTCGTTCCTTGGTAATCATCCCTAGTCATCAGGCTAACGTTGCTACATGTGTCTATTCATGATTATAATTGGTCAAGGAAGTACTAAGAGGCACCCGAACGGATCACCCTATGGAAATGCAACCTTATCTCCTCCTGCTGTTCTGGGCCTATTACCCCAGCAAAGATGGTGTCTTCTCTTCCTGCCTGCTGGTTACAGATACAAAGAGTCCAAAGTGCTTAAGCTGCAGCCCTAGCTCAAGTGAAAGGGAAGCTTTGCTGTTGCCCTGGCAAGAGTATACTCCTTTTGAGGATGAGAACCTCACCCACTCTGAGCTCAGTGTTGCAGGGATAAACAGCAAAATGTCCTCCAGTGGACAATTGGCAATGATGGTAAGTGGGCCATAACTGCTTCTACTGTTGAATTTCTGCACACAGGCATTCTTTCATTTGGAGATCCCAAGCTATGTAGAGGTCTTTGATTCAATACATATACTGTATCCTGAAAGATGTCATTCTATGCTTGTAGAACATCACCTCCAAGATGGTAGTTCAGCTATGTTTTAGTAAGCTGTTCCAACATTCTATTTGGCTGGCTATTTTAGGATGGTGAAGGATCACCATCCAGAAGGACTCTGTGGTCAAGGACCCAATCTTGGATCTCTTTCACTGTAATATGGGGTTCCTGGTCAGATGCTATGCAATATGGAATTCCATGTCCATGAGTCAAGCATTGTATAAACTCCTGGATGGTGATGCTAACTGAAGCTCTTCGGGCAGAAAAAGAAAATCCAGACCTAGAATAGGTATCTATCACTGTGAGGAGGAACTGCTGGCCCTTCCAGGACTGAGGAGCTCAATGACACCCAAGTGGGTATTGATCTCCATGAGGAATAGTGCCATACCAGATCTCAGGGTTGGTCTCTGCTGCTGGTAGATTAGATATTCTGAGGCATCAGTAGTTAGGTTGGTCTTTGTAAATAGGTATTCATGCCATAGGGCCCATACATAAATTCCATCTTTGACACCGCAGCCATTTCATTGATGCGCTCCTTGTGTCAATTCTGGATTGACCAACGATGAAGGCTGGCTAACATTGACCACCCAAGTAATTTTGGCTAATTGTTTTTTCAATGCCTTTTCCGATGTTGATGCTTTTTGATGGACATTAATATGCAATACAAAAATCTTCACACTTCATGTCCACTTCCATATGTCCATCCACATGCTTCCACTGAAGACTTCCTCATCTTTCATCTTCCAATGGTATGACTGTTTGACCTACGGTTTGAACTATACCTCCTCCAGGCTCTTTCCTGTTCCAGTTTCCACTCAAATCTGACAGGTTTCCATTGTCAGTCGTCAATGGGCTGGAATAGAGTTCCACTCTAAGGTACAGATTTGGTTGCCTCCAGAACCCAAAGAAGTTCACCAGGTGTTGTACTTCTTCGTTTGTAGCAGGAAATATAAGATGTAGCAATTTGTCTTTTCCTTTAGAGGAGATGTCCTGGCCTGCCCCTGGTCAATGAACTCCTAAAAACTTTCCTGAAGTGGTAGGTCCCTGGAACTACATAGGTTTTATTTTCATCTTCCACCTTGTGAAGCTCATGTGCCAAGGCCTCCAACATTGAAACCAACTCTTGCTTGTCCTGCCAGATCAGCATTATATCACTAACATTTTGGATTGATGTGGTGATGCACTCTTTGAACTCTATTATGACAGAGTGTAGAGAGTTAACACAGTTCTGGGGTGAAACTATAAATGAATCTTGTTATCCATTCCATGTCAGTGTGAACTGTCCCTGATCCTCTTTTCTGATTGGTATGGAAGTGAATACAATCATCAAATCAATGTTTGCAAACTACATAGCTGAGGCCTTGCTGATCTGCTTTACCATCAACGTCTTGCTTGGCATAGCAGATGCAATGGAGTTACTAGCTGGTTGAGCTTGCAGAAACCTATCATCATTGTGCAGGATCCATGTGGTTTTAGAGTTATCTGATTGGTGAGTTAAATGGAGATAAGATAGGGACCACTACAGGCATCCTTTAAATCTTCAGTAGTGGCTGTATTAGTTAGGATTCTCCATAGTAATAGAACTGATAGGGTGTATGTGTGTGTGTGTGTGTGTACGCACCTGTGTGTGAGTGTGTGTGTTTTAATAAATAAATTTATTTTTAAAAAATAAAAGCATTTTTAAAAGATTTATTTATTTGAGAGAAAGAGAATGAGAGGAAGCATGAGATGGGGAGGGTCAGAAGGAGAAGCAGAGCAAGGAGCCCAATGTGAGACTCAATCCCAGGATTCAAGAATCATGACCTGAGCTGAAGGCAGTCACCCAACCAACTGAGCCACCCAGGCACCCCAAAAGCATTTTTTAAAAGATATTTATTTGGCTCATGTGATTGTGGGGGATTGGCAATCCAAAATCTGACGAGGGAGACCAGCAGGCTGGAAACACAGGAAGAGTTATAATTCAAGTCCAAAGGCAGTCTGCTGATGTTACAGTTGAAGTCTGAGGCATAATTGCCTCTTATTCAGGGGAGCTCAGCTTTTTGTTCTATTCAGATTTTTAGCTGACTGGGTGAAGCCCATGACCGTATGCTTTACTTAAGTCTACCAGTTTACATGGAAATTTCACCTGAAAACACTCTCTTAGAAATATCAAAAACAATGTTTAACCAAATATCTAGGCATTGTGGCCTCGCCAAGTTGACACATAGAGTTAACTATCACAACGGAACTAATCTGCGCTACCATTTTTGGGATGCAATATTATTTTTCATTTATTATCATGGCTTGGGAAAGTGGTGGCCTCGGAAGCTTCCTCTTGGCCTTCCTCAATATGATGGTTCTTATCCTGCTGTCCAGGGACCTAAATGAGTGAAACTGCTATCAGTGTTAATCCTAATTTTTCACCAAGGATGAATGCAATGACACCAGCTAGGGTCATGAACCCAGTAGACCCAAACTACATTTATTAACTGGGTCCCAAATCTCTTGATGGCCATGATGACACTTGAGGTTTTCAGTCATCAGTGTCAGCTCTGAAAGTATGACCAGAAGACCTCAATATGTACAGTCATCCTCCTTTGTCCAATGTATAGTTACCTGGAGAAATGGTCGAAGATCCTTTTGGGGCAGAACTGGGGAAATCATTATAGTTAATGCTTCAGTTGCTTTTGTAGGATTCCTCCACCTTGGGACACAGCCATCTCTCAGTCACTGCATTCTCATCTCAAAACTTGTGTAGCCACTATGAAAACAATATGGAGGAGCCTCAAAAAATTAAAAATAGAACTACTATACGATCCAGCAATTGCACTCTGGGAATATATCCAAAGAAAATGAAAACACCAACTTGAAAAGATATCTGCACCCCCATGTTCACAACAGCATTATTTATAATAACCAAGACATGGAAATGACCTGTGTCTACCGATAGATAAACCAATAAAGAAGTTGTGGTGTCATATGCACATATACAATGGAATATTATTCAGCCATAAAAAAAACAAGGAAGTCCTGTCATTTGTGACAACATCCATGGACCTGGAAGACATCATGCAAAGTGAAATATACTGTAAGATCTCACTTATATGTGGAATCTAAAAAGAAAAATAAAAAACCAAAGTCAGAAAAAGAAATCAGACTTGTGGGTACTGGAGATGGAGGGTTGGAGGAGGAGGGAAATTGGAGGAAGGAGATCAAAAGGTTACAAACTTCCAGTTACAAGATAAATGAGCACTAGGGATGTAATGAGCAATCTGATGGTCATAGTTAAAATTGCTGTAATATATAAATATATATATATATATATATATATATATATATGAGAAAGTTATTCAGAGAGTAAATCCTAAAAGTTCTCATCACAAAGAAAAAGAGTTTTCCTTTCTTTCTTTCTTTTTTTTTAAATCTATATAAGAAGTTGGATGTTAGCTGAACCTACTGTGGCAGACATTTCATAATATATATAAATCAAACCATCATGCTGCATGCCTTAAACTTACATAGTGATATAAGTCCATTATTTCCCAAAAAAACTGGAAAAATATTGAATTAAAAAGGGGAGACACCTTGTGGTCACCTCAAGAGATCAAAAATTATATCCATAATTATATCCATTAATAAATTGTACTAATTAATTATTTTAATTTTGTCCCAGATTCAGAAACTGAGCATGAATTTTTATTGGGGCATCTACCCCTATCTTCCTGCTTCTCTGTTCCTGCCTGTTTCTGATTATAGAGGCTAAATGGCATTCTCGTTGGTTGTCTCATTTTGCAGCTAAGAAAATCAGATTCTCTTCACCATTTCCACAGCTTTCTATGGGTCATGCTCCCTTGACAGCTACTCCAGTTTTGCTGGTAGTTATAGTTATGGTGCCCCTGCCCCAGCTTCTGGCAGTCAAGTTTCGTTATGTGGCTTCTATTATTTTCAAGTGCTATTATCCCTGTTGGTATGAATGAGCTTAAATCTTACTTACTTACTTACAGGAGTGCTACCACTAGACTTCTTAATGATGCTGGTGCCCCTCTCACCAGTGCATTGCTGATGGCCTTGGAGAAAAGTGTGTTCTCCAGGCCCTGCTATGGAACATAATCTTCTGGTGGGTTCTCTGGTCTCACATTGTGAAGCCATTGTAACATACTCCCTCCTATAGGCCTTTTATTCCTTCCTCTACTGTCTGTCACAGCAACTCGGGCATTTCAACTTCAGCCCGAGTTATCATCTTTTCTAGGTTTCGAAGACCCACCCTGTGGTGGGTTCGCCCCATCCTATGAGGTGGAAGGTTAGCCTTTGCGACGGTATTAAATCCCACTTTCCAAGAAGGTGCTCAAACAGGCTCTCTGTCTCTCACAACTGTGCCCTTTACTGTTTCATGCTTTCTCAGTTTCTCATCATCCCTCTGCAAGGCATCAGTCAAACTTTCAAATAACCCGCCCACACCACTGTAATTGTAGGCATTATTCTCCCCATATCTTTCAAATGTCTAAATCATTCCACTAGCAAAGCTGTTTCCTCTCCATAAAGATGCATTCCCAAGTCCCCAGCAGTGACATCTTCAGCAATCATGGGGCTTCCTGTGCCAGGAACTTTCTGTTCCCCACATGCCACTCAGGATGAGGTCCTACTTGCCAGCCAAGCATGAGTAAAAAATCCCTAGACCTAATTCTACTGCCTGCTTTCTTGGACCATTATTATTATTATTATTATTTTACCAACTGTGTCAGTAGGGTCCTCTGGGTAGCAGACACCAAACCAACATCAGATGTGCAAAAGATGTATTGAGAAAATATCTGCGAAGGATAAAGGGGAGGGGAGCAAGAGTAGGTGGGGAGAGCCTTCAAACCACAAGGCAGGTCTGACACCTATGAAAGGAGAGAAGATCAGGTAGGAAGAGCCCCAGGCCACAGTGCAGCTTGGAGAAAGTCTGGCCATGCAACTGAGGAGTCCCCGAACAAAGATTGCCCACTACAGAAGTCTTAGGTCAGGCAGAAACAGCCCAGCGACAGTACTGCTCTGTGTTTGGTTATTGACTGGGAGCCTCCGGAAAGGAGGATGCCACTGCCCCGGAGATCTAGCAGCTAGCTGGAGGCTGTTGGCTGGCAATACCTCATACACTCCTTGAAAGAAAAGCGTGGAATAGCAGCACAATCACATCCAAGTAGTAAGAGCAGGAAGGAAAAAAGCCACAACGTGGAGGCCAACTGGAAAACGGACTGGGAGCCCGCCAAGGAGCACTGTGGATTAGCACAGCTGTGTGCAAGTTTTACCTTTATTTACATGAGTGTGGGTTGGATGGACTAGTTTAATGTTACAACAGGTATGAATGAGTCTGTGTATAAATGGGCTTGCAATAAGAAATGAGCATGGACAAGAAAAGGAGGCAAAAAAAAAAATCTATAACAATCAGAATTAAGAAGGCGTAGCTTCATGGAGCCATTTAATGTAGGGGAAAATCATCCTATAGTCCTCAATATACCCAGAGAACAATCACGCTATTATTGGAACCATCACAAAAAGATAGTCAGGTTGAGTATCATCTGTCCTGCGAAGTAAATACGTACTCCTTTATGTATGTACTTTGAGAGGATTTTCAGCAAAATGATTTTTTAAATGGCACTTGCTTAAATGGTAACTCCCTCCATTCTACCCCAAAACTTTATGATTTAGAAAGATTGATTTCCTTGCTAGACAGCTGGGTTATACTCTATTATCTCTCAAATATTCATGCCACCTGTTTTATGGTTTTTTCTCTAACTTGATAGCTACCATTTTTAAAAACTACATTTTTGATAGAAAATGTGTTAGAGAGTGGTTGAAAGACTTCTGTAATTCAGAGTGTGAAAAGAATTCAAACTTCAGTGGCAAAATGTAAAATTCTTTTTACATTATTTGATACAATTCAAAGTTTGAGGAAAATGTTTGCAGTATACATACTAACAATTTTCAGAATACCTTTTGTAACCTTGGAAATAAAAGTAAATATAAAGTTAAAGCTTATAAATATTTTTTTAATTTTTTTTATTATTATTTTTTTAAAGATTTTATTTATTTGACAGAGAGAGAGAGATCACAAGTAGGCAGAGAGGCAGGCAGAGAGAGAGGGGGGAGGAAGCAGGCTCCCTGCGGAGCAGAGAGCCTGACGCAGGGCTCCATCCCAGGACCCTGGGATCATGACCTGAGCCGAAGGCAGAGGCATTAACCCACTGAGCCACCCAGGCGCCCCAAAGCTTATAAATATTTTAAAGACATGTTTAGATTATAACAAAAGCAAAGTCTATAAATGTTAGTGTGATGACTGAAATGAAACTCAGAAAAGTCATTTGTATTAAGTAACATCCTTGCATTGTAGGATCTTGTGGGCTGTGCTTTATGGCCTAAAGTTAGATGCGAGACTATTGCTTGTCATTAAATTTTAAGCAACAGAAGCATTTATCTCTCTGTTACCATGAGCACCACCAACAACTGATTTCGTCTTACTCATCCTCCTTCCCACTATTATATACTAATATAGAAGTAATAATATTTATAATACTATACCTATTATTACTCCATCAATACTTCCACATGCCCCTTGGTGGTAAGGCAATAAGAAACACAGGAAATTGGGCGACAGACCTGGGTTTGAGTTCTAAATTACCCTCACACTGGCTGTGTGACTTCTCTCCATTACGTCAGCTGCCTAACGTTTAGCAGGGGATCATAATGCCCGCTGCAAAGGTGGTGGTGAGAATATAGTCCATGTAAATCACCTATGTGGACTACAATTTCTCATTTCTTGCCAGATTTCCTCACTATCAAAGGGTGAACTTCTTTCTGCTTCATGGAGAAAATCAGAAGGTACAAAAGTAATCTCACCAGTTCTTTTTCATAGATTGGTCTCTTGTCCCTTTACCACTTTTTTTTTTTAAAGATTTTATTTTATTGATTTGAACGAATGAGCCAGAGGGAGAGAGAAAGAGAGCGCACAAGCAGGGGCAGAAGGAGAGGGAGAAGCAGACTCCCCTGCTGAGCAGGGATCCTGACGGTACGGGGCTCGATCCTGCACCCTGAGATCATGACCTGAGCTTATGACCTGAGCCTTAGGCAGAAGCTTAATCGACTGAACCACCCAGGTGCCCCTCTTTACCACTTTCTTTTTTTTTCTTTTTTTTTTTCAAGATTTATTTATTTATTTGACAGACAGAGATCACAATTAGGCAGAAAGGCAGGCAGAGAGAGCGAGAGAGAGAGGAGGAAGCAGGCTCCCTGCTGAGCAGAGAGCCGGATGCGGGACTCGATCCCAGGACCCTGAGATCATGACCTGAGCTGAAGGCAGAGGCTTAACCCACTGAGCCACCCAGGCACCCCTCTTTACCACTTTCTTGAAGTTGCTCTGATTCGAAGACACCAAGAGCTTCCTAGCTGCCAAAGCCAATTACCTCCATCTCCGTCCTCATTCTGTTTGCCCTCTCTGCTGCGTTGACAAGTTGACTCTTCTCCTTCTTGAAACGTTTTGCTTTCTTGGCTTCTCTGAAGCCATACTTTCTAGTTCACTTCCAGTCCTTTTTTTTTCTTTCTTTCTTTTTCTGATTTTGGGTTTCTTTTATAGCTGGCATATCATGGAATGCAAGGCCAGTAGCAAAAAGCAGTGGTGAGTCTGTTCAGCTCCTGATTCAAGAAGCAAGCCAAAAAAAAACCAACCAAGACCAATACTATGGAGACACAAGCCAAGGAGGGGAGGTTCCAGAAGCTGTCACAGAGACCTGGAGCCAAGAATCGGGAGCTCGCGATGGCCACTAAAGTGGAGATAAGAAAACAGGGAGAAATACCTGTGATACAACTATGCTTGCTGGACACCCTTTTCCTTTTTACCTGACACTGTTTTTACAGGAAGGGCACAAAAATAGTTTAAGCAGCATCTTAATAGCACTGCCGAGTTACCATCCACTTTCTTTCCTTCTGGGCTTTTAAATGTTGTTCCCTAAAATCCGATGTTTTAGACTTCTCTTTCAATATACACTCAGCCTGGATGATCTCATGTAGTCTTGATTTTAACTACCTGGTTTGCTTACAGTTTTAGACCATCTAAATGGTCTAGACCTAGAGCAGACCTAGATGTCCTGCAGTATTTGGAGCTCAGATGCCTACCTTGAGCTTGGTATCTTCTTAAACTGGTCCTTCCTTCACTTGTGGCATCACCCCCATCCAGTCTCTCATATTAGAAACCCGGATGCCATTCCTCACTTCTTTCTCTTTGCTGACATCCTTGCCAAGACTTCTACAAATAATTAATGAGAATTTCTATTGCTACTACTCCCACTACTGGGGCTGCCTTTTTATCTAGCCCTTGAGCGGAGCACTCTCCTAAGCCTTTTCTATACATTACCTCATCTAATCCTCATAATAGCCTTTAATAATAGCCTGTGGGTGCTGCTGTTATCTCTGTCTTAGAGATGAAAAGTTTGAGGCTCGGCATATTTGAATTATTCTCTTATGTTTTAAATAGCTTGCCCCAGTTACACAGAATTGAATCCAGGTATTTTAACTCTGGATTCTGCTTTCTCCATCACTGTGTTCTGCTTCTACTGTGTTCCTCTCAACAAAGTCTCACAAATTGAGCCCCTCCTTCAGCTACAGTTCCATAAGTTCACATACCTGAGCTCCAAAAGCTGATGGATTTGCACTGGAATCCCGGCACCCCTGCCTGCTCTGTGACTTGGGACAGGTTACCTTCTCTGCCTCTGATTCTTCATTGGTAAAGACATAGGTACTAGCTATTACAGGTTGATTATAGGGTTTAACATTAAATAATATAAAGAAAAAATGAAGAATTAAAGCATTGGTAACATACCTAAAGCTCTATACACTTAACACATAGGTTGCATGACACTTAATACATTTGTTACTGTTCCTATTCTACTCCAGTATAAGCCCTCAGATGTTTTTATAGCGAATCAAAAGATTTCTAACTGGTCTCCCTCACATAAGACTTAGTAAGATCATTCTCTCAGTTGTAGTCAGAATTATTTTTTTAAAGCTGGAGCTGATCATGACATTTCCCTAAAAGCCTCTAATACTGCTTTTCTCTATGAGTTTGCTTTTTGTGCCATACCAAAGCATCGACTTAAAGTGGAACCAACTTGCCATCTTTCTCATTTATTTTTCTGCTCCTCTCTCAAAAGTAGCACAGCTTTCATTAACATCAAACTTACTATTTCATGGACATGCCAGTCCCTTTGATGCTTTTGGGTCTCTTTCTGTTTCCTGTGTTAGTATTTACCCTTTGTCATCTAGAAAACCCCTGCTCATCTTCAAGACCTGGTTCCTCACTATACCTTCCCCTAAGTCAAAATCAAACACTCCTCTGTGCTATTGAGCACTTTATTCATAGTACTTATCATGCCAAATCTGCAATTATTAAATTGCAACTACTTTCCTCAGGGAAAAGACCATTTCCAAATAAAAATCAATCGGATTTGGTGTGTGTTGCACAGTATCTGGTATACTGAAGGCAATCACTATAGGTCACTGAATGAATAAATGATACCTAAAAGATTCTTAGAGTTGACAGGTCTTTTCACATGCTTAACCTGTTGTCATCACATTAGCATAATATACAAGCTTAAGACTGTCTGGCTATAAGAGGCTCTATTATTATCAGCTGGGACTTACTAAATTTCTCCAACATTTTCCCCAATTACAGAGCTTCAAAAATACATAAAAACAACCACCAAAACTTTTGAAAAAAATAAGAGCATGTTTTAAGAACAAGGTAATTATACAGATCATGATAATTACCTGTGGTTATTGGTAAATACTTTGCAACTTGGTAATTGTACTCCACTTCAGGGTCAGATTAGAATGTTCATCTAATTGGCCATGAAGTCTGCTTTTAATTTTTTTTTTAATTCAATGTAGTTACTATATATATGTATATATATATATATTATATATATATTATTAGTTTCAGGGGGAGAATTTAGTGATTTGTTGGGAGCTGCTATTTAAAACGTTAGGCTAAAATCTGGAATGAGAGAACTCTCTGGATTTATAGTAGCATGTCCAAATCTTTGCAGTTTCCATCCATTTCTCTCATGTGGCAATATAATCAATTCAGTTAAATAATTTAAAATCAGTAAGTTCTATTATTTCCCTGAATTCCTTGGAAACAGCTCAGCCAGAGTAATGAGGAAAATCATTGGTTTGCAAACTAGAGCAGTGTTTTTCAAAATGTGAGTAATGACTAATTAACAGCACATGAAATCAATTTAGTGCATCACCACCCCCCCAGCAATTAAAAAAAAGAAATAGAAAATACTAGAATGTGCTGCATCAGGTGAGTATGTTGTTTCATAAAATCTTTGTTACAGCTCCATGTGTGTGTGTTTACTGGGTTGGGATGTAAAATGTATTTCCTACTACAGTATACAGCTCTCACTGGACTGGGAAGTCATTTAAAAGCCACCACCCTACAGGACACAGCAATATTGTTCCAGAAGTGGGATCACATCCAAGTACCCACTTAATAAAATTGCTTTAATAACTTCATAACATTGTAATCATGCCCCTCTTGGGGCCCCAAACCCTAATTACATAATCATAATTCCAAAAGCATAATCAACACCTGATTCATTCACCAGACTTGGCTTCCAATAACATTTAATTATTTCCAAAGTCAAACCCATCTCTGAGACATGCACATTCACTCCCGCAGAAACTAGGCCAAAAAATTCGCCATAGATTCTGAAGTCAATACCAAAAAAGCAGTCTGAAAGATATTTTCAGCAAAAGCAACATCACTAAACTTAGACTCAGAGCACTGTTTTTCAGGGCTACTCCTGAAGTTTCTGTTTCCATGTTTATCACATTTAATTATAATTATTGTATAATTTTCTCACCATGAAACTGAGTCCCTATTACACAGAAACCTTATTTTACTGCTTCTGTATTCTAGTGCCTGTTTGTGTGTGTGTGTGTGTGTGTGTGTGCACATAAGAGATACTTAATAATGTTAGAAACACAGGACTCATTTGGATAAATACATGTTCTGAAACTTAATGAGTGAATCAGGGTCAGAGCACATGCTAAGGCTATTCATGCTTCCTTCCCACTTCAAAGAATGTATTTCTCATAGTCTCTCAGCTACAAAATGGGGCTTTATTGGAATTTAAAATTCACAACTTTTTTTTTTTTGGACAGAGAGATAATAAGTAGGCAGAGAGGTGGGCAGAGAGAGAGGGGGAAGCAGGCTCCTTGCTGAGCAGAGAGCCCAATGCAGGGCTCAATCCCAGGACCCTGAGATCATGACCTGAGCTGAAGGCAGAGGCTTAACCCACAGAGCCACTCAGGTGCCCCAAAATTCACAACTTTTTAAATCAAAGGAATAACATTGAAAACAAAATGAGATACTATTTTGATGTCAAATTATCATGGATGTAAGCAGGGAAATGAGCGTTCTCAGATGATGTCTGTGATAGGGAAAAACTGAAGAAGGTAGTTTGGAAATACATACCAAAAACCTTTAATTATATTTTTTCTATGATGTAGAAATTTTGCTTCTAGTTCTTTATTCTATGGCATATTAAGCATCTACAAATATAGACACAGGGTATTAATCTCAGGGTTTTTAACAATGGAGAAATATGTCTAATACTGGGAAATTAATGACAAATTACAGTGATTGTCACAATAGAACAATATGCAACCATGAAAAATGACATTCAATTATATTGGCATAGCAGGAGGCTCAAAAAACAAGTTAACAAAGTGATTGTAAAATATCATTTTTAAAATTTCCAGGTGAAATTCACACGACATAATTAAACATTTCACAGTGAACAATTCAGTGGCTATTCAGTTCATTCACTTTATTGGCCAACCACCACCTGTTAGTTCCAAAACATTTTCATCACCCCAAAAGGAAACTTGCACCTGTTAAGCAGTTAATTTCCAATCCCCCTTCCCCCAACCCCCGGTAATCACCAATCTGCATTGTCTCTAGGGATGTACTTATTCTGGATATTCTATATGAATGGAATCACACATATGTTACCCTTTGCTCCTTCACTTAATGTTTCGGAGGCCCATCTGCCTTTATTCCTTTTTATGCCTGAATAATATTCTATTGTATGTATATACTACAATTGGTTTATCTGTTCCCAGGTAGATAGACATTTGGGCTGTTTCCACCCTTTGGCTATTGGGAATAGTTTTGCTATGAATATGTACTGCAGAATCATTTTGATGATCTAAGTATGTACTGGTAGAGAATAAATTCAGAAGTATTAGGAGTCATTATTTGGGGATTACAAAGGAATCTCTTTATATTATTAAGATCATTGGGCTTCAGAAATAAGCAGACCAGACTCCATTTCTTCATGTGTATTGTGAGGAAATAGAACCTAAAATAAAACTGGATTATTGGGGCGCCTGGGTGGCTCAGACGTTAAGCGTCTGCCTTCAGCTCAGGTCATGATCCCGGAGCCCCGCATCAGGCTCCTTGCTCAGCGGAAAGCCTGCTTCTCCCCTTTCCACTCCCCCTGCTTGTGTTCCCCCTCTCACTCTGTCAAGTAAATAAAATCTTTAAAAAAATAAAACTGGATTATTGTGAAGAGTAGATGAAATATATATAAAGCACTTAGAAATATGTAGGGGTACCGTGTAAGTACTGAATGGTAGTATTTTTTTATTCTGTTTTTATTTTTTGGCTACCTTAATTTGAAATATTTTCCCCTAACGGAATAATACTGGTGTTAAACAGGGTTTTTGTTTTTTCGTGTGTTTGCACGGTACACAGTTAAGATGCTTAGTCCTAATAGTCATTTGGGCTGTTGCAAAAGGTTGCTGATGCTTTGATCTGATAACATCACTTTGAACACAGTTCTACAATGTAACTCTCCCTCTAGGTTTCAGTGAAAATGCTTCAAGTAGGGTATTCTCGAGTCTCGAGCCCCCCGCCGTAGCTCCTCTTCCATGTTCGTTTTTGCTTCAGCATCGCTTTCTACGTTGCACATGCAACCATCCAGGTTTTTCATATTTTAGTAAATTTACCCAAGGACGGGTGAAAAGCCCAGGGTCTTTGGTACAAAGCAAGGAAAATACTTTGCCATCAGGTTTTTCCAAATATATACAACAATTTCCTCCAGAATATCTTTGTATTCCCTAGAAAATCTCAAATTTTATTTTTCAATGTAAACTCAAAGTTCTTTGCCAAATATGCACCTCTTGAGCACAGAAGGTTAAAGTCCGGAGCCCGCCGGGCACCTCGCCGGGTTTGGGGAGCCCGACTTGGCATCTGCAGCCCCCGAGCCGCCTCAGAGCGGGAGTTTCGAGTAGAGCCTGGGGACAGCTGGGTGTCACGTGGGGAGGCCGCTCGGGGACTGGAGCCTGGGGTTCGAGTCCCCCCGGGAAGCTGCCGCCAAGGGGCCGCGTCCCCGGAGCCCAGGCCTGGGCGCTCGTCTAAGGCCCTGCGGGCAGGGGAGTCGGCCGCCCGCGGCCGCACAGGTGTCCGGGTGGCGGCGCCCGAGCCCCCACCGGCGGGGCGGGCGGGAGGGATGGGCGCCGCCCGTGCGCGGGGGCCGGGGCCCGAGGGGGAGGTTCCCGCGAGGTGGTTCTCCGGCTCCTCCTCGGCGCTCAGGTTTCCTCTCCCGCCCGCCGGCTGCTGGCTGCGGCGCCGCCTCCCTCCCCGCCACGGCCGGGCCCACTCTGCGGCCTCTGCCCGCCTCGCCCCCGCCCGGGCCTCCTCCCGCTTTCTCTCTCCGCTTCCCCTCGAACCTCCGGAGGAGCCCGCAGCCGCGGGGCGCCCGGGAAGATGGCGGCGGCGGGAGGCGGTAGCGGCAAGGGGGGCGCGGGCCTGGGCGGCGCGCCGGGGCCAGGGTCGCGGCCGCGCGGGCCGAGCCCCTCCGCCGGCGCGAGCGAGGACGCCCGGGGCCCCGCGCCCAGCGCGCTGCACCCCGAGGAGGTCGCCGCGCGGCTGCAGCGGATGCGCCGGGAGCTGAGCAACCGCAGGAAAATCCTGGTGAAAAACCTGCCCCAGGACAGCAACTGCCAGGTACGAGGTTAGCGCTGGGAGGCGACCCGTCCGGGGGCATCGAGGCAGGGCTCCGGGGGAAGCTGCCCCGCGGCGTCCAGGCTGGTGCCCGGCGCCCTGGAACGCTCGAGGGGAGGAGGGGGATCGGTGCGGAGTTAGAACCGTCTGTCGCTTTTGCAGAGCCCCCCGGTTTCTGAGCCTGCGGTCCTCTGGCGAGAGTGGCAGATTGGGAAACCGAGGCTCTGAGAGGCAAAGCGGCTGGTCCAAGGTCACGGGAATCCGGGGAGGCTGTCCTTAGTCCGCCCGGCTCTTTTCTTCCCCTGTGGCCCTTACGGGTGTGGGAGGAGAAGAGGTCGCGGGAGTAGTGGGGGAAAGGTGGGTGAACGAGAGTGGAGGGGAGCCGTGGAGCACAGTTTTGGGGGACCAGGTTTCCGGGAGTACCTTGAGAGGGTCTCTCCGGGGTCCTCCGGACTTGGGTGTGCCATGGGGGGCGGGGTCATGGGAGAGCTGGGAGTGAGTTTTGCTGCTGCAGAATCACTTGCCCAAGTGTGTATGGAAGAACTCTGTCTCCCCAGTTTACCAAGGCCTCGAAATGGAGAGGTTATCCCTGAGCTTTGGGGAACCTTGCGACCACCTCTGCCATGCCAAGTACTGCAGGATTTGTTACTCAGTGACTCAAAGAGGCTTAAAGACAGGCTACTTTGTGTCTTTGATCCAGATTAACTGGTAACTGTTGCTTCAAGCTTAGAAACTTTGCATCTATTTAACACTCGCCCTTGATTGCCCAAGTCTACATGCTCATTGTAGAAAAGCAATACAGAGAAGCACAAAGGGGAAGAATAGAAATCACCTGTCTTTCTTTTCTCTCTTTTTACTTGTAGTTGACGCACAATGTTTGATCAGTTTCAGGTGTACTGCATAGTGGACAATTCCATACCTTAGGCTTTGCTCACCGCGATGTTACCATCTGTCCCCATATAAAGTTATTACAATGTTACTGATTAGTTTCCCAATGGTGTACTTCTCATGCGCATTATTTATTTATTTTATAACTGGAAGTTTGTGCCTCTTAATCTCCTTCACCTGTTTCACCCATCCCTTCCCTCCCCCAATCCTTCTCCCTTCTGGCAACTACCAGTTCTCTGTGTCTGTGAGTCTGTTTGTTTGTTCTTTTGTTTTTTAGATACCACATGTAAGTGAAATCATATGGTATTTGTCTTTCTCAGTCTGGCTTATTTCACTTAGCCTAATACCCCGCAGGTCCATCCATTTTGTCACCAATGGCAAGGAAATATTTCCATATTTCTGATACTTAAAGACAGCCATTGTTGACGTGAGATAGTATCCTTCTCCCTTTTCTGGTGCCTATGTATACATATGCATTTTTGTTTCACCACACACACACACACACACACACACACACAAGGAAAAGAGAGAGACCATGTCTCTGTACTTCCATGTTTCTTAATTGTCTAGATGTTTGTGTATATTTCATATACAGCTTGAAATTACATATTTTGTGTGGATGGGGGAGGGTGGTCTGTCCTGGCAGTGGGAGATTTGGGCTGATTTATGTAGTTCCTTGTGTAACAGGATACAGGAAATTGCAAGTGGGCTGGCTATTGATAACTGCACAGCAGTTCTTCCATAAGACCCGTAAAATAATAAGGGCAATGCCTCATTATTATGTAATTACACCTTACAGTAAATGAGAGCATATAACCTTATAATCTATATAAACGAGGGGCCATTTTGTTTCAAAAAGCAATGTATCTCATTTCCTCTTTCAGCTCTATTATTGTCCACTTTCCATCAGGTAGTATTTTGTGATGCTACCTATAAAAACACCTGCAATGGACTGATTTCATAGAGGCCAATTTCCCCTACCCATGCAAATAGAAGACAGGAAAGGGGCTCAGGAGGAGGGATGCCTGGAAGAGGCAGGTGGTGTTAAAAGGAAAAAAAAAAACTGAATGGATAGCAGCTCTGTGTATAGATAATCTAGGAAAAGAGAGATGGAGAAATGTCTTATTATTTTTGTGGAGTGTCATCTATTTTTGTTGTATTTCCTTGCATTCTAAAAATGTTTAGACAACATTCTAGACAGTTGGCTCTATCCTTGTTTTGCTGTTGGTGTCTTTCTCATTTCCCTCATTAAGAGACATGAAAAAATATACCAAAGGGTCTAAAAAAGGGAACAGTTTTAATTACTTGGCATTAGAGATGGATGGAGGTTTTATGTGATTTAGACTGATTTCTATTTTTGAGATATCCTTTCTCTGTTATGAATTTATGTTTGGCCTCAATCTTAGGATTTTCTGTAAGGTAGCAAGCATAAGCTATTGAATAAAATTGGTATAAGATCTACATATCTAGATGAGTCTTCTACTGTCAAGTGAAGTATCTTAAATTTTTATGTTAAGTTAAATTCTTATGCCATTTTTTTTTTGAGAATTGAAGAATTTCATCTAAAAGCAAAAAAAAAAAAAAGTTATTAGGATCTAGAGATTAGTTTCCAGACTTGTTCTAGCACTTTTTCCAATGACAATTTATATTATAAAACATTGTTTTAAATATTTCTGATGTGTAGTTTTAAAATCTAAACATATCAGCACACAAATAACATTTGAGTAATTTTTTTTTCTGTCATCTTCTGTATTTGTATCTTTGCTAGTTTTCTGCTCACAATCGTAACTATGTGGTCCGTGTTAAATAAGTAGAATAGAATAGTATACTAATTTTTAAAAGCAATTAAAAGACAGTCTTCAGATTAATTAGACTGAGCATTGCTATTTTTGGTTGAATAAAATTAACATATACTTAATCTACTCTAAATATGTTTTGCAAGAATTTGTTATATTTTCCCTTTTATTTCCCTTCACAATTCTAGTTGCCTTAGTGGGTGCATTTTACTGTCAACTTAGAAATGAGGGTTTAACTTGAGTTTTATGTTGTGCCTTTTAGCATTTATTGCTTGGCTAAACTACCTATTTATTCCTTGTGAAATAACTAACATGGTTTAAGAAAAAGTTATTACTTTTTGTTCAGTTGTTAAGTAATCAGATAATTTAAATATCAAATTCCTGTTCTTTTCTAGAAGACTCTATAGGTTCATTCATTCATTTATTCTGGAATATTAATTACATTAAGGACCAAGGCCATTACTAACTTCAGTTCTCAAGCTGTATAGCAATGTCTCTAGAAAAATTCCATTGGTAATTGATTAGTTAGGAACCCAATAATATCCTTTAACATTTTTAAAACATGAGTTTTTCCTTTATTAAGCAGGATTTTTATAAATCTTACTCAAATTGTAATTTTGGGTAAAAGCAGTTCTTAAAAGCTGCCTCATACAATAGTCACTGTGTGGTCAGGTGCTGTCTGGTTGGCCTCCTACGCTTTCTCGAATCCTCCTAGCCCTCTGTGTCTTCAGGTCTCCTCTCTGGTTCATGTCCGTTTTCATCTCTTGCCCAGACTATTACAACTTTTCTTCTGTTTGTCATCTACCCTCATTATTGTCCTGTGTCTTGTGTTTTAGCCCATCCTGCTTACTGCTTCCCCTGAGAGAACTCCCCCAAGGCACAAATCCAATCGTGTCACTCTTCTGCAAAAAAAAAAAAAAAAAAAAAGAAAAAAGAAAGAAAGAAAGGTTTGGCTCCACATTCCCAGCACTGCTTCTCAAACTCTTCCTCAAATGTCCCTCAACATATCTCTTTTCCCCAGCTTGTAAGGAATAGTGGAGCACCACTAGCCTACCCTAAGAATGAAATTGCTTTGAAGCTTCATGTTCTGACTGAAAAATTCTTATTAATTTTATGTCCTACTAATAAACTTGGATTTAATGTGAAAAACAGTGACTTAAACCTATTTCACTGTCCACCAAATGTTTTTCATAAACTTAACACTTACGGAAGACTCACTGAATTTCCGTCCTCCTTTATTACCGCAGAGTACTCTGACCTTAGCTTGAAAAGTGTGACATAACAGGATAGAAATCTAAGACTGTAGGCTTTTTGTGACTTGGCCCCGCCTACATTTGCAGTCTCATTTCTTCTTAGTCCTACATTGGATTCTACTCTAGTTTTCTCAAGCTACTTAGAGCCCCAGGTACTCTGGGCCACTGTGATTTGGATATTTATAGTAACGTCTTTGATTGTTTATGTTTTTGGAATGTAATTGTAGTAACGTATCATGAATAACATTTGTAATAATTATAATTACATGAATAATTAAACAATAAACAATGTTGAGAACACTGCTTCTTAATCAGAATAGCCATTGTGAATGTGTGTGTGTGTGAATAGTCTTTTACAGCTCTGAACTTAGAATTTTGATTTAAGGTAATGTCCTAATATGTGTTTTTGATTGCCTTCCTACACGTTGTTTATATTTGTTGGTTAACCTGGTCCTGTTTCAATAGAATTATTAATTCTGGGGTTTCAAAACAGAGAAGACAGTGGCATTGACTCCCTATGTTGTTTGAATTCAGTTTTTTTCTAACATGTTAGGTATGTGTAAATGTGTTATGTTCTTGTTGTGTTTGTTTTAGAATCTGAAAAAGATTTTCTTGTGTAATTAAGAGAAAATGTGAAGTGCTTAGGGCTAACAGCCAGGATCTGTAATAGAAGAAACATTCTATTGTCTCACTCTGGGCATTATTAGCTTTCATTTCAAAGTACTCTATTATAATAGTTAATTGAAAGCTTGATGGTTAATTCACAGAGGTCCATTTGAAAGCATGGTATTATTAACTAAGTACTTTTTAGAATAACAAACCATCTAATGTAGAAAACTCCAGTTGATTTTTTTTTTTAAGAGCTACTTGTTCCTGTTTTTCTTTCTTATTGGTTGAAAACCAATCAAATTTTCTCACATACATTTTGTTTTTTAACTGTAAGATTTTAAAATATACATTATTTGTTTCATCTAATACTTTATTCAGTAATTCCAGCCTCTTTTTGTATTGGGCTATTGTTCACTTTTTCCTGATAATACTGGGATATATTTGTATTTTGAAATTACTCTTTTTCTTATCCAGAATGCCATTTTGCTTACTTCCAAAAGCTACTTTTCATGGTGTAGTTGACATGCCTGAAAAGTTATCATTTTTTAATATAGTTAATCAGAATTTCATGATGAGTTGTACCCCTTTTCTGCATGTTTTATTATACTATTCCCAATGTAACAAGGACCCTGAAAGCTGCTAGAGGAACATCTTCTAGATTTCTGGGTCGCCACTGGCTCAGTAAGTTTCTTGTCTTGGCAGGAATTCTTGAAAAGTCTTTGAGCAATGCTTATTCTCTGATCTGGAAACATAGTCACGGAGAGCAGTACTTGGTGGCCAGCATCACAATGCTGCGTGTTAACAAGCAGCCCAAAGACTGTCAGGTGATTTACAGACCATGTTGTAATTCATGAATAGGTTATGCTCATGAATTATTTTTTTGGAGTTGTACCACGTTTTCCCATAGAAGAATATGGTAGAGGATATTTAGTGCTGTTGGTTAGCGTTTTAACAATGACTTAAGCTATGGTGCTTTGGAATTTTACGAGTACTCTAATACAATAACCTGTAAAGAGATTTGTGCAGGAACAGAAACACTCCCAGATTCAAATCATGGACGGGTGCACCTGTGCCTTATGTCAGTGCTCAAGAAAGAGCTGTGTTTAAGGCATTTGCTCTTTGAGTAAACAAAATTCTGAACATCAGGAAAACAATAAATCATCTCTGATGGAAAGCTGTTGTTGAAAGGGATCCCTCTGACCCCCTGAGTTTTGTCTCTTACTACTTCTATTGGCGCTTACCTTCCCTACCTTAGAGTTGGCTGTCCTTAGGAGCTACCAGAGCCCATTTCTTATTATGCTTACTTCTGCTTAGACCAGCTGAAACAGGCAAGTAAAGGGATGTTATTTTTTATTTTAAGATTTTTATGTATTTATCTGACAGAGCGACCCGGTGAGAGAGGGAACACAAGCTGGGGGAGTGGGAGAGGGAGAAGCGGGCTTCCTGTGGAGCAGGGAGCCTGATGTGGCGCTTGATTCCGGGACCCTGGGATCATGACCTGAGCCTAAGACAGATGTGTAACAACTGAGCCACCCAGGAGCCCCAGGAATGTTATTTTTTTTTTAAGATTTTATTTATTTGAGAGCGAGAGAGAGAGGGAGCAAGAACAAGCTCGAGCAGAGTGAGGGGCAGAGGGAGAAGCAGATCCAGGGCTTCATCCTGGGATGCCGGGGTCCTGACTGGAGCGGAGGGCAGGTGCTTAACCGAGCCATCCAGGCGCCCCTGGAATGTTAAAATGTAGATAAAGAAAACAAAATTATCTGTAAGTTATATATTTTATAATTGCTTATCTGAAACCTTGGCTCTATTTGTGTATTGTTGGCTTAGGGAGGTAATTGCCTTACTCTAAGGGGATGATGTGCACTGAGGGGGGTAAGAAGTGAGAAGTGGGAAAGTCAGAACACTAGTCTGTATATTTGGCTTATCCTTATCTGCAGAGGCTTGTCCTTGGTTGCTGTGCTGAATATCTTTCATTGGTTCCTCCAGATCTATCTCCATCCTTCTTACCTGCGCTGTGTCCTGGGAGGCTTATCTTACTGTGCATTGCACTGACAAGGCTCTGTCCTCTGGTTTCTAGGTTGCATTTGGCCAGGCCCACAAGTGGGAGATCAAAGAGTGGAGGAGAGATAGATTGGAGCATTTATTCACCCAGCTCCCTTTCTGCTGGGATACTCTGGGTTGGCTGTTTCCTCTTTCAAAGGTCACAGTTCTTTCCAATGGTGCCCTCCGTGCAATTAAGCTCTCGGGGTTGTTGTAATCATTGCCTTTGCCTCTTTAGGCTTAGGGGCTATAGGGGACTGTTGCTAACCATAGGCTTTTTTTTTTTTTAAGCCTTTGTAAGTATCTCTTAAAAATTCTCTCCAATTACTTAGTTTTTAAGTATGCCATATGTTTCGTGCTGAGAACCTGATGCTATTGCCTACCCAGTCTCCTTACTTTCTCTTTGTTTTTCCTAATAGCACCCAGATTTTTCTTTGAGGCTCTACTCCTCCCTCATTATTTACCAGCTTATATGGCTTGGGTCAGTTTGATAGAGATTACCCGCATCATTTGGGTGACATAAACCAACACACAGTGTTCTTTCCTTTTGGCATTAGAGTTGGTTACAGTATGGGCAATAACCTGGCCCTAAGCCAGTCAGTATGTCACAGTGCCTTGGCCACAGTGATTGTTTCAACCCAATATAATAAGAAGCTTAGAACCTTTGTTGGCTTGTTAAGGTAGGGGATTCTCTTTCTTCCCACTGGATACGAGTGCAGAGACATACTGCCCTGACTGCAGCTGGCAATCTGGGGACAGAAGCAGACATCCAAAGGAGGACTGATCCAAAGGGAAACAAAGTAGAGAAGCTGGACTGGAGCCCTGATCAAACTATGTCTGAAACCTACCTCTGGATTTCATAGTTATACAAGTCACTAAGTTCTCTTTATTTCATGAATTTCAAGTTGGATCTTACGTTACAACCAACTAATAGTATCCTAATACAGAATTTTGATTTTTGAACAAAAGCATAAAATCTCCATATTGGAAGGGATGGTAGAAGACATTTTATCTGACTCTTCTGCTTACTGTGTACAGCTAATTTAGAGTTCTTGACACATGACTTCTTGTACACTTTGTTAAAAGGTGTTAACCTTTACTTTCAAAGACATCACTCTTGGTAAGGTATCCTAGTCCATCTTCAGATAGCTTTATTATAAATATCTTATTTATACTGAAAATATAAGTTAATTTCCCTGAAATTTTGATTTCTTGATCCAAGTTCTCTCCTCCCATAATACAGAGAATTTATGGCATTGCTTTTTAACTTATAACTTCAATGCCTCCAAACCACTAGTTTTTAGGAGTCCAGATTTCCTTGCAGTCTTATTTATTTTCCCCTGGACACACACCACTACCACTTTGTTATTGTATCTCTTAAAACAGGAGCATGGAGGTCTTCCTGTAATCCCTCTGCCAGAAGAAATTTCTTTTTCCTCTGGATATCTAGAACAACAATAACCCATTTGGTTTATTGGGTACCTATTATTGCCAGACACTGTATGTTGTATTTTGCTTACATTTGCTTATACTGTACTTAATCCTCATTTCAAGACTGTAAGATTAGAATTACTCATTCCCATTTTATTGATAGGGAAACAGATACAAGATTAATGCCAAGAAGTTTGCCCAAGGTCGTTCAACTAATTAGCAATAGAGTGGAAAAGACTAATGTTTGTTTGATTCCAAAGCTCATATTCTTATCCTGCACTGTATTATAATTGTAATTCCCCTTTGCACACATTGTAATGTGTTTCAAAGGACAGGGACTGCATAATATTTACCTTTGTATCACAAATATTTCACCTGGAACCTGACAGATTGTTCCAAGGGAAATTTAAAACAGAAGAGTACCACCCACCTACTTTGCTCTCAAATGTTAGACTTCTAGACATATGTCTGACACACTGAAGCCCTCAGGATTGGTCTGTAAAATGAACAAATTTTGCATTGTACGGTTGTGCTGGCTTTTTTGGCAATGATGTTACCCCACTTACTTACAATAATTCAGTCAACTGTTTATGGCTTAGGAGTAGGTTGAAAGCCATAAACCCTCTCTCCAGGAAAGTGCTAATATTCATAGACACACAATGATTTACACGCAAGTTCAAGGGATTGTGAATCTCTTATAACTTATGCCTGATCTCGCTGGGGAATTCAGACCCAGGTTGAGAAGTGCCTTTCCAGGGGGATATCGTTTGATCATGTTTGTGGGACTTCACCTGAGTAGAGATCACTCGAGCAGATCCAGAGCTGCTACTTGAAGAGTTGTCAACAGACACTGTTGTAGGCCACCTTTAGGCCAAGGTGGGGGTGATCCTCCATCTAGGCAAGAATAGAAATCAGGCTCCTTAATTTTCTTTCCTAAAGTCAACTGTGTCGCTTCATGTTTGATGTAAAAACTTATTGCTCTCTGGCCACCCAGCAGTACCAACGGATATTTTTAGGCACTATGCCTGGCACAGAAGTTTACAAGGAATTGCAGTGTGTTATTTCCCCTCGAACATTTATTCAATGTCAAAGACTGTTTCTCTTTAAAGAACATTTCTCTTTGAAACATGGGAAGACTCATGTGTTATTCAGTGTTCTTCACAATGAGTATTTATTGATAAGAAACAAGTTTCTCTCTTTTGTTAAGTTTCTGAGTCCCTAACTCATTGTGAGCCCCTAAACCTGTTTTTTATGCATTTTGTGCTTAATTTTGTGCTTATTTGCTGTCATTATCTTTAGGTGTGTGAGCTTAGTTCTCATTTTCCTGTGCTTGTACATTTTCTTTGTGTTTGAAGCTTTCTGTTTAACGTTTGTTATCACCTGAATGCCAAAATAACATTAGAATTCATTGAATTTGTTTGTGCCTGTATTTGCAGGCATAAATTCTGCCTCTCATCCTTCTCTCTTACCCTACCCCATCAGACCCTTTTTGCCCCCAGCCAATTGGGTTTTTTATCTTTCCGCCTCCACTCACTACGGTGATTATCTGCTCCTAGCTCCCAGCTTACTTATATTTCCTGGACTTTGTATTTTCTATTACCCACGCATTTAACTGCTTGCTTTTGATTCCAGATTAGTCTCCGTGACTCTGACTTTCAACCCTGTGGGCTTTTTATAGCCTGATCTAGTGTAAAGGTTAACAGCAATAAACAAGAACATGTGAATCTATGAGGTTTTAAATTTTGAGATTCTCTCAAACTTACAGAAAAGAATAATAGGAAGAACTTCCCTCCCCCCCACTCTTGAATGAGTGAACACTGACACCATGCTTTACCACCCCATGTACTTTACAAAACTGGACATTGTCTAGACAGCCACATCACTACCATCGAAGTCAGAATAATTGCACCTAATCCTTGGATCACATTTAAGTTTTGCTAGTTGTCCCATAAAGGTCTTTCATAGTGAAAGAATCCAGTTCAGAATTATGTATTGCATTTAGTTGCCTTTTTAATCTTCTTTGGTCTGGAATAAGTCCTCCATCTTTGGTTGACTTTTATGACCTTGACCCCTTTGAAGTTGGTAGGCCAGTTATTTTGCAGAATGTCCTTCAATTTGGGGTTGTCTGATGTTTCTCCATGATTAGATTCATGTTAGTTATCCTTGGCAGGAATATCACAGGGTGGTGCATGATTTAGATTTTGGGCCATTGTCGATAAAGTTAACTTTGATCATTTTGATTGATTTTCATTGAAGTGGGATCTGCCAGGCTTCTCCATGCAAAGTTTTTTCCCTTTGCAACTAATAAGGATTTTAAAGGGGGACACATTAATTAAGACTGTGTGAATATTCTATTCCCTTTCAAGTGTTTAATTTATTTACTAATTTATTTAAAAATGGGCTTACGGGTTCCTCTGTTGCTCAATGAGTTATATTTCATTAATATGATCACTTTCATGCTTAAATTAGTTTAGATTTGGGCAGTGGGAGCTTCTTCAAGCTGGCTCCTATGTCCTCTTTTTAAATCTTTCATTTTGCAATAATTTTAAATTTAAAGAAAAAACTACAAATGTAGCACATAGAGTTCCCATATATTCTTTACCCAGTTTCCGTTCATAATATGTCTTAAATACCCAAGGTACATTAGTCAGGACTAAGGCATTAAAACATGGTACATTATTATTAACTGAACTTCAGACTTTGGATTTTGTTAGGTTTCCCATGTCCTTTTTCTGTTCCAAGTTCCAATTTAGGGTGCCACATGGCACTCAGTTGTTATCTCCCATTAGTCTCTAGTCTGCACCCGTTCCTCAGTCTTTCCTTTTGTTTTGTTTTGTAAGATTTTATTTATTATCTATTTGAGAGAGAGAGAGAGTGCATGGGGGAAGGAGCAGAGGGAGAGGGACAAGCAGGCTCTGTGCTGAGCATGGGGCCCAACAGGAGGCTCAGTCACATGACCTTGAGATTATGACCTGAGCTGAAATCAAGAGGCAGACACTTACCTGACTGAGCCACACAGGTGCCTCCGTCTTTCCTTGTTTTACATGATCTTGACAGTTTGGGTGAAGTATCTTTTAGAATGCCCCTCAATTTGTGTTTGTATGATTTTCTCATGAGAGATTAGTGTTATGGATTTTGGTAAGAATTCCACAGAGGTGAAGTACACTTCTGATCACATCATTTTAGGGGAAACGTGACTTACTACCAATGATGTTAACCTTGACCATCTGCTTGAGGCGATATCTGCTCCATCACTCCTGTAAAGATACCACTTTTCCCATTCACAATTCCTTGGAGACTAGTCACTAATTCCAGCACACACTTGTGGAAGGGTCTGATGTCCTTGTGACATATCACTGTCATTTGCTGAGTCCTGCCTTTGTTTTTAACGTAAAGATGTTGTGACTTATTTTGCACTTCCTGTGCTCCAGCCCTAGAATCAGCCTTTTCATGAAGGCATGTTATGGACCAAATGTTTGTGTTCCTCCAAATTCACATGTTGAAGACCTAACACCCAGTGTGGCCATAATTGGAGATGGGGTGCCTGTGGAAGTAATTAAAGTTTAAAAAGTCCTAAGGGTGGGGACGGGATCCAGTAGAAACACCTCCCAAAGATTAGTTGGCCATAGAGTTGAGGATCCATTTCTGAGTTCTCTATTCTGTTCCACTGATTTATGGGTCTGTTTTTGTGCCAGTCATACTGTCTTGATGATGACAGCTTTGTAATAGAGCTTAAAGTCTGGCATTGTGATGCCACCAACTTTGCTTTTCTTTTTCAACATCCCTCTGGCTATTTAGGATCTTTTCTGGTTCCATACAAATTTTAGGATTATTTGTTCCAGCTCTGTGAAAAATGTTGATGGTATTTTGATAAGAATTGCACTGAATGTGTAGATTGCTCTTGGTAGCATAGACATTTTAACTATTTATTCTTCCAATTCATGATCGTAGAATGTTTTTCCATTTCTTTGTGTCATCCTCAAGTATATAATACTTCCTAAGTATTCTGTGGGTTTTGGAGCACAGATCCTTTACGTCTCTGTTTAGGTTTATTCCTAGGTATCTTACGGTTTGGGTGCAATTGTGCATAGGATCAATTCCTTAATTTCTCTTTCTTCTGCCTCATTGTTAGTGCATAGCAATGCAACTGATGTGCATTGATTTTATATCCTGCCATAATTCCTGTATGAGTTCTAGAAATTTTAGGGTGGAGTCTTTTGGGTTTTCCACACAAAGTGTCATGTCATCTGTGAAGAGTAGGAGTTTGACTTCATCTTTGCCAATTGGAACGCCATTTCTTTCTTTTTGTTGTCTGATTGCTGAGGCTAGGACTTCTAGTACTGTGTTGAACAGCATTGGTGTGAGTGGGCATCCCTTCCGTGTTCCTGAACTAAGGGAAAAGCTCTCAGTTTTTCCCCATTGAGAATGATATTCACAGATGGCTTTTATGATATTGAGGTATGATCCCTCTGTCCCTATGCTGTGAAGAGGGTTGTTTGTTTGTTTGTTTGTTACTGTGAAGAGTTTTCATCAAGAAAGGATCCTGTATTTGTCCAGTGCTTTTTCTCCATCAGTTGAGAGGATCGTGTGGTCCTTGTCCTTTTTTAGTTAATGTGATGTATCATGTTGATTGACTTGCTAATGTTGAATCATCCTTGCAGCCTAGGAATAAATCCTACTTGGTCATGGTGAATAATCCTTTTAATGTACCGAAAGGTACAAATGTAGTGATCTGAAGGAGCACCTGCACCCCAGTGTTCACAGCAGCCATGTCCACAATAGCCAAACCATGGAAAGAGCCAAAATGTCCATGGACAGATGAATGGATAAAGAAGAGGTAGTGTATATATACAGTGGAATACTACTCAGCCATCAGAAAGGATGAATACTTACAATTTACATCAGCATGGATGGAACTGGAGGGTATTATGCTGAGCGAAAAAAAGTCAATCAGAGAAAGACAATTATCATATGGTTTTACTCGTATTTGGAACATAAACAGGGCTGAGGACTGTAAGGGAGGGGAAGTGAAACAGAATGGGAAGTCATCAGAGGGAGGAAAACCATGAGAGACTGTTAACTATAGGGAACAAACTGAGGGCTGCTGGAGTGGAGGTGGGTGGGGGGATGGGGTAATTGGGTGATGGGCATGAGGGAGGGCACATCATGTGAGGAACACTGGGTGTTATACTCAACTGATTAATTATTGAACACTACATCTGAAACTAATGATGTACTGTAAATTGGTTAATTGAATTTAAATTTAAAAAAAAAACTACCCTCATCTCTTACCATCTCACAAGAAGACACCAGAGAGCTTGCTGTCTGTTATGTGCCTCCCTTTCCCTGCCCTGAATATGTGCAGGCACTAAAGCAAGGCCATGTGAGGATGATGAAACGTTTTTAAGCCATGTTAGGGAATTTGGATTTTATTTTAAGGGAAATGAGGATCCATTGAAATATTTAAACAAGGGAGCTATGCAATTTGATTTCTAGCTGTCAGAAAGTAAAACTGTGTTGGTTTGGTTTCTATCTTTTAAACCTTGTTCTTGGCCTGATCCTCATGCCAAGATTAGGAGGTCAGTGATGCAGTAAGCTTTAGGAATGTGATGGGAATTGATTATTTCATAGATTTTATTTTTGCAGTGCTGACACTTAAGATGCAATACATATAGTGGGTCACTGTGTTTGCTCTGGAGTCTGTTAACTTGGGTTTGAATACCAGATCCATCACATACTGTACAGCAAGGCACTATACTTTCCTAGGCCTCAGTGTCCTCATCTTTAAAATCTGCATTTTAGGGGTACCTGGGTGGCTCAGTTTGTTAAACATCTGATTCTTGATTTCCGCTCAGATCATGATCTCAGTGTTGTGAGATTGAGCCATGAGTTGGGCTCCATGCTGGGCATGGAGCCTGCTTAAGATTCTCTCTCTCTCTCCTTCACACCTGTCCCAATTTTTCACACGCAGACACACGCGCGCATGAGTGCGTGCATGTGTGTGTAAATAAAAACATATATATTCCAGCTCATTTGGACTGAATAGGTCTGGCGATAATGTCCATAGAATACCTGGGATAAAATGAGCACTCAGTAAATAATGCTTACTATTATTCTGCTAATAAAAAGAAGCTGGTAGTTTGTTTATCTTTTTTTTAAGGCAAAGTCAGAATGTTCCCCTGGCAAGAAGTTTGTATTCAAATGAACTTCCCAACAAAGCAGTTTCATTCAAAGTTGTTAAAAATTTACCCAAGTTAAAATTGACATCACAATTACTCAGCTAATATCACAAAAGATATTATATGATAAACCCTGCATTGGGCACAAAGAAAAAAAAGAAAAGAAAAAGTATATTACCTGGGGTGGAACATGCAAATGCAGTTCCAAGCAAGCAAATAGCATATATAGGTTTGGAGCCTAGAAGAGAGGTTTGAAGGTAGAAGTAAGAATTTGGAGATCACCGCATGAAGATGGGACTGAAGGCATCTCAACTCATGCAGAAAAAGCATTTGATCAAGTTTAACATCCATTCCTAATAAAAACTTGTACCGAGCATGAATAGAAAAGAACGTCCTCAAATTTGAAAATTATCTAGAATAACCAAAGTAATCGTGTTCTGTGGTAAAATAGTGAAAACTTTACCCCTGAGATTAGGAAAAATGCTGGCATTACTTCCATTCAAGATTGTACTGGAAACTGTAGCTAGCATAACATGGCTAACTGACTCAAACTTGATGAGTAGAAGGAAAATTTAAAAACTGTTTGAGCACAAGATGTCTTCATGGCTGGAGTAGGAAAAGATTTCTTAAGGCACACAAAATGCAAATGGTAAAGGGAAGAATTACAAATTTGGCTTCTATGACAAATTTCTCTTCACCAGAAAAAACTCACAAATAAAATGTAGGGGAATACATTTATAATACAGTTTCCAACAAAGAATTAGCATGCAGAATATATTTTGAAAAACTCCTATAAATCAATAAAAGAAAAGATAAATACAATAGGAAAATGGCCATCAAGATGAGTGTTTTCCAGAAAGGGAAATAAATGGCAAATAAACATGAAAAGATGCCTATATCAGAGTTCTTCAAAGAAAGAGCTTATATGTAATATTTATATTAACATCTATTTATATTATATACAGATATACATAGAGCTATTGACTAATTGTGGGAACTGGTAAGGCAGAATCTGTCAGGTATACCAGTAGGCTAGAGAGTCAGGCATATGTTGGTGCTACCATCTTGAGGCAGGATTTCTTCTTCTGGAAACCTCGTTTAAAACTAACCATCAGAATCTTCTACCTTTACTAATCAAGGGAATGCAAATTAAGATCACAGTGCGGTACAGTTTTATATCAATTAAATTGACAAAACTTAGGTAACTGCTAACACCAAGCATTTTACGGTTATGTATCAGCAGGACTCTCGTATACTCTTGATGGGGACGTAAGATGCTACAACCATTCCAGCACATAAGTTGACACTCTGTTACAAGGATGATCATCTGTATGTGTGCAGCCCAAAAATTTCATTCCTTCAGAAACTTGCACATGAGCACCAGGAAATACATAAACATTTTAAGAATGTGTTAGTAGTTTTAAAATATGGAGGTAACAAAGCAACCTAGAAACAAACCAAATATTCACTGGTAGAGAAGAAAAATGGATCCATAAATCGTACTGTAGGCATAGAACAGAATATCAAACCATAGTGAATAAATGGCCAGGTAGAACACAAGTGAATTTTTGGAGCATAGTATTAAAAAAGCAAGGCACCTAAATAAATAAATAAATGGCACAGAAGATTAAAAATAGCATAATAGCATTTCTCTAAAGCTCAGAAACAAGTGAAATGAATCAACAAATTGTTTAGGAATACATACCTACGTTAGGAACTCCAGCCATGGGGGAAGGTGGCAGGATGGGCTAGCAAAGGAATGCAGAAGTCAATGGAACAGTGTTGCTAATGTTCCAGTCTTCACTGGAAGACTGATGGGTTTGGTGATGGGTTCCCAGGTGCTTATTTCATTATTATGCCTCATAACTTAATATGTTACAGGCAATATTTTCATATTATAAAATCATTAAAAAATTGCAAGGACAAGTAGCAAAAGTGGTTTGTTTGTTTGTTTGTTTTTTCCCCAAAAGAGGGGACTTTGAAATTAGAGTGCTTTAATCTGTGAAAGCCTTTCTTAGGAAAAAGAAATAAATCAAAGTAAGTTGGAAAAGGACTTAGAAGACAGTGTGATTAAAGCTTAAAACTAAGACTGGGTTTCATTGTGGTTGTCAGTTCTTTCCCAAGGAGATATTTTGTGTGTGCAAAACTTTTTGTTTAATTCCAGGAAGTAATAAGGAATGTGGTCTGGAAATAGGTTGCCAAAGCTCTCTAATACTAGTTTTGATGAACTCATCTTACTGTGAGAAATTTGTAACTGATATTCCTGGCCAGAAGGTGCTACTTTATTCCTTAAAATTAACTTGTACGTTAATAGAAATGTCATAAAGTTAGAGTAGAATAGAGAGAATTTTGTTTGGGTTCTGTGTGGTGGAGCGTAGTAGAATTTTGGCAAATGGTTGTTAGGACTCTTTTTCAGGTTTTAAGTTTTTAATTTGGCCAACTTACAAGGCTCAAATTGAGGGGTGACCCACTTTTGCCTGGGTCAAATCAACCAGGACATGGGGGGAAAATAATAATTGTTGTTTCTTTGCAAAAAAGCTTTGTAAGGTTTCCCAGTTGGCAAACTCTATATCCCACATCTGGTGCATAGAAAAGCTATAATCTGAAAGAGAGGTATTTTAAAAATAAAATTTTTAAGTTGCAAAATGTATCTTTGAATACGTAAGCTCTCTCTCAGGTAATTCTCTCAGCTGAACGAGTAACATAACGTCATTTGTTTAAAGATACTTGATAATGTGAGCAGCAGTGTCATGTTTTCTTTCTCGGGCATTCGACAGCTGTTAAACAGTGAAATGAGAGATTAGAGTCTGTGCAACTAAAAGCATACACTGGATCCTTTCAAACAAAACTGAGCCACCTTCTATATTAAGGATTAAATTAGTCGATTGGCAAGACGTATATGCTATGCTATTGAGAGAATTAGATCTTCTTAATGAATACACTGTATGCGTTAAGTCCAAGGAAACACTGAAGCTTACAAAAACTACCATAGTAAGATGTAAACTAATCTGTATTTTGATCACACTACTGTATAATTCATCAAACCGTATTATATGAAATCTGTAGTATATATATTTTTTAAAACACACCTAATATTGATTTACTAATAGAGAATACTAAATTACCAACTTCACCTTTCTCTAATTTCTTATCATAGGCGATTATCTTTTTTCCACCCAGCGTTATGTTTTTATACTTTGTCTATTATATCATTCTTTTTCCCCTTGCATTGTGTTAAAAGGGAAAATATTGTCTCAACTTGGAACTGTCCGCTAGTTTTTTTTCCATTTCCATGTGATCACTTATTAGGGCACTAATAATACTGTTTTTGTTAACTATTGGTGGTAGTATACTCTTTTTAGTTAGCTCTGGAAGGAATCCAGTAGTATGATGTATGAGTTAAAGGTGCCAGACTGGTGAATCTCCCCTCAGCGAGTTATTTGATTTTGCTCTGCTGAGGTTTCTTGATTTTTCTTTATTTATTTTTCTATAAAGGTGTTTTGTTTTTTTTTTTTTAAAGATTTTATTTTTAAGGAACACGTGGGTGGCTCAGTTGGTTAAACATCTGCCTTCGGCTAAGGTCATGATCCCAGAGTCCTAGGATCAAGTCCTGCATTGGGCTCCTTGCTCAGCAGGGAGGCTGCTTCTCCCCCTGCCTGCAGCTCCCCCTGCTTGTGCTCTCTCTCTTTCTGACACATAAAATCTTTAAAAAAAAGAAAGATTTTATTTTTAAGTAATTTCTACATCCAACGTGAGGCTCGAACTTACAACGCAGAGAGCAAGAGTCACATGCTCTTAACTGAGCCACCCAGGTGCCCCCACCCTTTTTGAAATTACTTATTTAAGTAATCTCTCTACCCAACAAGGGGCTTGAACTCATGACCCCAAGAGTCAAGAGCATGCACCTTTCTGTAGGATACCTGGTTTCCTGATTTTTAAAGGAAAACAGTGAGTTCAGTGCTCTGGTACTTAGTAAAAGAGAAATGAAAGTTAACTATGTTAATGGCAAGAATAAGAATTATTATTGAGTTAGTTTCTGTTGTGAACTTAGCGTATTGGCACTTGTATATGTTTAATTTATTCATATGCAAGATAAAACAGATCGGCTATAACTTTCCAATCAAGGATCAGAATGTCCACCTATGTGATAGTCCAATTCCTTTAGAAAATAGTAATTCCATCTGTGTGTATTATGAGTAAATTGTCTAAGCCCACATATCAATTCAGTGACAAAATAATTGTATTCACTTTAGTGTATATTTGAGTGCCTAGTATTTGCTAAGCAATACAAGGTATATACACATATATGAAATATAGTTCCTGTGCTCGAGTGTCAGTTTAACAGGAAGGATTAGGAATAGAAATCTGCTTTTTTGAGACCCCAGGTGGGTGAAATTGATACCAGCATAAACAAGTTCAGACTGGATTAATAATGGAAACAGAATGAATAGGAAAGCCAGTGTCAACACCTTAGGGAGCCAAGCGGGACTAAATTGAACTACATACATACCTTGGTGGTGGTTATTGTTTTCATATCCAGGGATCTCTAGGTTTGCGTCTACCTGTATCTATTCTCTTCGCTGATACTACAGCATCTACAAGTGTATTACTTGTTAAAAACTCAGTTATGTGTCGTATACAAAGAGAAATGTTTAATATTTCTGTCAGACAGGCATAAATAAAATATGACCATTGTTAGCATGGAGGTGGTAGAGGTCGTATCCCACAGAAAAGAATCAGAATAAACCTGGGGCACCTGGGTGGCTCAGTTGGTTAAGCATCCGACTCTTGATTTCAGCTCCGGTCATGATCTCAGTGTCATAAGATTGAGCCCCACATTGGGTTCCATGCTGAGCGTGGAGACTGCTTGGGATTCCCTGTCTCCCTTTCTCTCTGCTGGACCTCCTCCCTACCCCCCACAACTGCTTGCACACTCTCTCTCTTAATCATAATAAATAAGCAAGTAAGTAAATAAATAAATAAAATTGGAAGAAAACTTCATGAAAGAATATTTGAGCAGGATTTCAAAGGATGCATGCGATTTCAGGTGATCGGGAGCTTTAGTGGTATCTTTGCACCATGCAAGGTCAAGGTATCAGCATGAGTAGCAATTCAGAGTGAGGACTGAGCATGACATCCTGGTGGAATAGTGAATGCCCATTGAACAGAAACATGATCTATGTGCAGGTTCTGTACTGGGAGATATGCTTGGGGAGGTAGGTTGATGTCATACTTACTGGGCATGGAATGCGTTTAAGTTAAATAATGGAGATCCATGAAAGGTTCTTCACATGGCAGATGGTGGTGGTAGTGGTTGGCTAGTACAGTTGGATTATCCACTAACTGCATTTGTTTTTGTTTTGTTTTGTTTAAAGATTTTATTAATTTATTTGACAGAGTGAGAAAGGGAACACAAGCAGGAGTGGTAGAGGGAAGGCAGGCTTCCCGCTGAGCAGGGAGCCCGATGCGGGGCTCGATCCCAGGACCCCAGGATCATGACCTGAGCCGAAGGCAGACACTTAATGACTGAGCCACCCAGTTGCCCCCCACTAACTGCACTTGTGTGTTTATTTGAATTCATGTTTTGTCTCTTTCAGGAAGTTCATGATTTATTACAAGACTATGAGTTAAAGTATTGTTATGTGGACAGAAATAAGCGAACAGGTAAGATTTCAATTTTAAGCACCTAGTTTCATTTTGATTCTAACTGTGTGCATTATTAAACAAGATTACTGTCTTTTCATTCTTAAGATAATCTCTGAAATTCTTTTTTTTTTAAGATTTTATTTATTTATTTGACAGAGATCACAAGTAGGCAGATAGGCAGGCAGAGAGAGAGAGGAAGGGAAGCAGGCTCCCCACAGAGCAGAAAGCCCGATGCGGGGCTCGATTTCAGGACCCTGAGATCATGACCCAAATCGAAGGCAAGAGGCTCAACCCACTGAGCCACCAGGCGCCCCAATCTCTGAAATTCTGAAGCATTAAGTCATATAAATGCTACTCACATGATGTGTTTTCTGAGGATAACATTAGTATCCTAAATTATAATCACATAATTTATATGTATGTCACTAGAGACATTATTTTATAAAGAATTTTCTAATATTATATGTTATGCTATAATAAATATTTATAGGCTTGGTAGCCTTCCATTTTTTTTTTTTTTATTGAAGTGTAATTAATATACGGTGTTACATTTCAGGTGTATAACTTTTTTTTGTAGGTATACAACATATTGATTCCTCAATTCTATGTATTACCCAGTGCTCACCACATTAAGTATAGTTACCATCTGTCACCATACAACATTACAGTATCACGGACTATATTTCCCTATGCTGTACTTTTCATCTCCATCACTTATTTCATAAGTACAAACTGGAAGTTTGTACCTCTTAATTCCCTTTATATATTTTGCCCATCCTCCCCTCTTCCCTTCAGGCAACCAGTTTGTTCTCTGTATTTTTTTTAATTTTTAAATTTTATTTATTTTTAATTTCTTTTCAGTGATCCAGATTTCATTGTTATGTACCACACCCAGTGCTCGATGCAATACATGCCCTCCGTAATACCCATCACCAGGCTCCCCAACCCCCCACACACTGTTTTTGTTTTTTTAAGTAAGGCCTATGCCCAGCATGGGGCTCAAATTCATGACTCCGAGATCAGGAGTCACACACTGTATAGACTGAGCCAGTCAGGTACCTGTTGTTTGTTTTTGTTTATTCATTTGTTTTTTAGATTCCACATATTAGTGAAATCACATGGTATTTGTCTTCCTCTGTCTGATTTATTTTACTTAGCGTTACACCCTGTAGGTCTGTCCATGTGGTTGCAAATGGCAAGATCTCATTCTTTATTGTGGCCAAGTAATACGGCCGAGTAAATTATGGCCAAGTAATTTGGCCATCGTATCTTTATCCATTAATCCATTAATGGACAGTTGGGTTGCTTCCATATCTTTAGTTGTTGTAAATAATGCTGCAGTAAACAGGGGTGCATATGTCTTTTCAAATTAATGTTTTTATTTTCTTTGAGAAGATACCCAGTAGTGGAATTACTGGATCATATGGCAATTCTATTTTTAAATTTTTGAGGCACTTCCATATTGTTTTCCACAATGGCTGCACTAATTTGCATTCCTATCAACAATGCACAAGGGTTCCTTTTTCTCTTCATCCTCATCAACACTTGTTATTTCTTGTCATTTTGATACTATTGTTTCTAGCTATTCTGACTGGTGTAAGGTAACATCTCATTGTAATTTTGATGTGCATTTCTCTGATGAGAGATGTTGAGCATCTTTTCATGTATGTGTTGGCCATCTGTGTGTCTTCTTTGGAAAAATGTCTATTCAGGTCCTCCGCCTATTTTTTTAGTCAGATTGTTTTTTAGTGGTTTTTTGTGTGTGTGCGTGCGTGCATGTGTGTTGAGTTGTATGAGTTTATAGATTTTGGATATCAATCCTTTATCATATATATCATTTGTAAATTTCTTCTCCCATTCATTATGTTGTCTTTTTGTTTTGTTGATGATCTCCTTTGCTGGGCAAATTATTTTTGTGTAGGCACAGTGGTTTATTTTTGCTTTTGTTTCCCTTGCCTAAGGAGACATATCCATAAATATTTTGCTAAGGGTGATGTCCAAGAGATCATTGCCTCTTTTTTTTTCAACCATTGGGGGTTTTATGGGTTCAGGTCTCACATTTAGGTCTTCAGTTCATTTTGAGTGTGTTTTGTGTATGGTGTAAAAAAGTGATCCAGTTTCATTCTTTCGCATGTCGCTATCTAGTTTTCCCAGCACCACGTATTGAATAGACTGTCTTCCCTATTGTATATTCTTGCCTTCTTTGTTATAGATTAATTGACCATATAGGCATGGGCTTATTTGGGGGCTCTCTGTTTCATTGATCTATGTGTCTGTTTTTGTGCCAGTACCAAACTGTTTTGATTACCGTGGTTTGTAGTAGACCTTGAAATCTGGGATTGTGATACCTCTAGCTTTGTTCTTTCTCGAGATTCCTTTGGCGTTTTGAGGTCCTTTGAGGTTCCATATAAATTTTAAGATTATTTGTTCTAGTTCTGTGAAAAATGTTGGTATTTCATTAGAGAATGCATTAAATCTGTAGATGGCTTTGAGTAATATAGACATTTTGAGAGTGTTTGTTCTTCCAGTCCAGGAGCATGAGATATTTTTCCATTTGTTTGTGCCATCTTCAGTTTCATCATTGTCCTAGTTTTCAGAGTACAGGTCTTTTACATGCTTGGTTAAATTTATTCCTAGACATTTTATTCTTTTTGGTGCTATTATAAATGAATTGTTTTCTTTCTCTTTCCTGCTATTTCATTATTAGTGTACAGAAAAGCAACTGTTTTTTGTGTATTAATTTTGAATCTTGCAGCTTTACTGAATTAATTCTAATAGTTTTTGGTGGAGTCTTTACGGTTTTCTATTTATAACGTCATGTCATTTGCAAATAGTGACAATTTAACTTCTTCCTTACCAATTTGGATGAATTTTCTTATCTAATTGCTATGGTTAGGACTTGCAGACTATACTGAATAAAAAGAATGGACATCATTGTCTTGTTTCTAATCTTAGAGAAAAAAAACCCAGTTTTTTACCATTGAGTCTGATGTTAGCTGTGGATTTTTCATGAATGACCTTTATTTAGCTTAAGGTATCCCCTGAACACACTTTGTTAAGGGTTTTTAACATGAACAGATGTTGAATTTTGTCAAATGCCTTTTCTGCATGTATTGAGATGATTTTATGGTTTTTATTCTTATTTTGTTAATGTGGTTTATCACATTGATTGATTTGTGAATATTGAACCTCCCTGCATCCCTGGAATAAATCTCACTTGTTCTAGGTGAATGATCCTTTCAATGTATTGCTGAATACACTTGCTAATATTTTGTTCAGGATTTTTGCATCTATGTTCATCAGAAATATTAGTCTGTACTTTTCTTTTTTTTCATAGTGTCTCTGTCTGGTTTTTGTATCAGGGTAATACTGGCCTCGTAGAATGTATTTGAAAGCTTTCCTTCCTCTTCTATTTTTTGAAATAGTTTGAGGACAATCAGTATTAATTCTTGGTTAAATGAAATGTAGAATAAACATATAAAGCAATCTGGTCCTGGACCTCTGTTTATTGAAAGTTTTGATTACCAAATCAGCTTTGATATTAGTAATTGTTCTGTTCAGTTTTTCTCTGTCTTCCTGATTGAATTTTAAGAAGATGATATGTTTCTAGGAATCTATCCATTTCTTCTAGGTTGTCCAATGTGTTGACATACAATTTTTTGTAGTATTCCCTTATAATCGTCCATATTTCTGTTGTGTTGGTTAATTCCCCTTTCATTTCTGATTTTACTTATTTGTATCCTCTCTTTTTTTCTTGATAAGACTGGTTAAAAATTTAACGATTTTGTTTATCTTTTCAAAGAACCAGTTCTTGGTTTCATTGATCTTTTCTATTGTTCTTTAAGTTCCTAATTTATTTCTGCTCTGATCTTCCTTCCTTCCTTCTGCTGGCTCTGGGCTTGGTTTGTTCTTCCTTTTCTAGTTCTTGTAGGTGTTGGGTTAGATGGTTTGAGATTTTTCTTGTTGCTTGAGGTAGGCCTGTAAATTTTCCCTATAAATTTCCCTATACATTTTCCTCTTCGAACTGCTTTTGCTGTGTCCCAAAGATTTTGGATCACTGTGTTTTTATTTTCATTTGTCTTTATATATTTTCTTAATTTCCTCTTCGATTTCTTTATTCACCCATTGGCTGTTTAGTAGCATGTTATTTAGCTTCCATGTTTTGGGGGGATTTTTTTTTCCTGTGATTGATTTCTTATTTTATACCATTATAATCAAAGTATATGTGAAAGGATTTTAGTTTTCTCAAATTTATTGAAACTTGACTTATTCTGGAGAATGTTCCCTGTGAACTTGAAAAGAATGTATACTCTGTTGGTTTTGGATGGAATGTTCTATATGTATCTGTTAAGTCCGACTGCTCTAATGTGTCATTCAAAGACACTGTTTCCTTATTGATTTTCCGCCTGGATGATCTACCCATTGATGTAAGTCAGGTGTTAAAGTCCCCTACTATTATTGTGTTACTATCAGTTTCTTGCTTTGTGTCTGTTAATATTTGCTTTATGTATTTAGGTGCTGCAATATAAAAGAAAATTTTTAAGACTTTCCGATACTTTGCATTACATGTAGTTGGGAAAAATAAAATCTTTATGTAGTTTGAAAACATTATAAAAATAAAAAAACAAAACAACATTATAGTATCTTATAGTAGAACTCCTAATATAATTCCTATACTTTTATTTGAGTCTTTGGTTGTGAAATTACTTAAGTGAGTAGTGTCAGCATTAAAAAATACCATGAAATGGAATAGATATTTCAGAGTGCATCACATGTAGTAGGAATTTTTGTTCTTATACTTTTGTTTCAGCAATGTGTATTTGTGTACCGAGTCACAGACCAAAAATATATTCCTTACTGTGGGTCATAGTCAAAAAAATTTTGAAAACACTGGCTTAGAAAATCCTTTAATTCTTTTTGTTATCTTCTAGCTTTTGTTACCTTACTGAACGGGGAGCAAGCCCAGAATGCAATTCGGATGTTTCATCAATATTCTTTTCGAGGAAAGGACTTAATTGTTCAGCTCCAGCCAACAGATGCTTTGCTGTGTATTACCAACTTGCCCACTTCTTTTACATTAGAAGAATTTGAAGAACTTGTTCGTGCTTATGGAAATATCGAGAGATGTTTTCTAGTATACAGTGAAGTTACTGGCCATTCCAAAGGCTATGGATTTGTGGAATACATGAAAAAGGACTTCGCTGCAAAGGCTAGATTGGAGTTATTGGGTAAACAGTTGGGAACTTCAGCTCTGTTTGCACAATGGATGGATGTTAATCTATTGGCCCCAGAGCTCATTCATTCTAAGTGCCTTTGTATAGATAAACTCCCTAGTGACTACAGGGATTCAGAAGAGCTGTTGCAATTTTTTTCCAATATACATAAACCCATGTTTTGCCAGGTATGTATTCTTACGGTATCATTTGAAATATTTGAAAATTTCTGCTTATGTATTCTACATGCACTCACAAATTTATTATACCTATGTGAATATCACAAAGGATAATCTAATTCTTCTTTAGTCCGCAGTGAAGACTTTATGGTCACTCTAAATTTTAAGTCAAGTCCTTTTATGAATGAGTCAATTTATATTATTATATAGTAGATATGTCTTAGTAAACCCATCACTTATTTACCTCATTCTATCAATTTCTTGAGCTCTTCATCCTTTGATCCATTCATCCGTCCACGTTTTACTTATTATCTTCTCTGCACCAGACACTATATTGCTTAAAGTTAGAAATACAGAGAAGAGAAACGTACTCTCTCAATACTTCACAATTTTGTAGAAGGTACTGACAGGCAAATAATCATAAATTATATAAAGAGTAATGTAATGGAAGATAGGAAAGTATTATGAAGCTTAAAAAGAATGTGTAATTCTGTCTTAATGGGATCATGGTGAGACATTTAGAGAAGATCCTGAAAACTAACAACACTGGTAAGACTTTTCATGCACTTGATCAGTAAAATTATATATATATTCTATTAAATAGATAAAAATGTGTACCGTATAAAGCTCCTTCTCTTGTAAGTGTTCAATAGCAACTGATGAACTCTTTCCTCTCTTGCTTCCCTTAATTTCTTCCTTCCCTTTCTTCTCTCCTCCCATGTTCCTTTTCTTCTTATCCCGTATTCCCTGCCCCCACCACCCACCATTTTTCTTTAATCATACATTTGTTGAGTCTCTACTATTACACTAGAAAGTTTGGAGTTGTTATAGTTTTATATATATATATATATAAATGTAAAATTTATGTGTGTATATATATATATACACACACACAACCACATATATATACACCTATATATTATTATAATGTATTATATATCATGTTTATATAAATATATACATTTATTGTATAATGTATAAATAACTAATACAGATTATATATAACAAAATAACTATATATACTGTATAACTCTAATTATACAAACAATAGATTAATGCTACTATCTTTTTCTTACATTTCTACTCCTCCAGTCCCAATATATACATCAAAGAAACAATCTAAGAGCATCATAAAGTTAGAAAATTTTGTGACAGATCTTATATCCAATCTTTTCCCAGTTATTGAAAGGTGATAGATGTTGAAATCTAATCCATATCCTTTTCTTGGATACTAAAATTATTCAGTGGTATTCTGTGGTCAAGGAAAATTCTTTGTAGTTGAGGCCTTTGAAACAAACGTGAGGAGAAAACCCATTTATCACAACTTGTATTTCAATTATGTATCCCAGAGTTGGAAGGTACATGACAGGTTCTCTAATCTAGGTTGCCAGTGGTAGAAAAATGTTTGTTATATTATTTGTGAGTGACCATTTAGCTTCTATTAAAATATTCCAAGATAATGGGAAATTAACTAGATCAGAAGTCAGACCATTCCATATTTGAATGGCTCTCCTACTGAACTGAAATATTTCTCTCTAAAACTACTGATGCTATGAACTTAGATGAGTTTGTCTTTTGAAAGAATTAAAATGGTATTATAATTTATATGGCATGAAAGCTATCATAATGAACCAGGAATAATAGTAAGTGTTTCAAAAGTTCTCAAAAGAATAATAAAACAAATTTATGATGCCTTTATCAGTGGATCTATGAAATTCAGGCTCTTTTGCCTGGTAGGTTGACGTAGATTGTACTGAAGATAGTCTCTTTTCTTGTGATCATGAGACACCAAAGACTGATGGCTTTTACAAATCTGATTATAATATCTGGTTTGGATTACAAGAGGAATGGGGTTGTAGGAGAAATGTTTGGAAGAGGCAGATGTTTTTCCTTTCTATCATGTGGTTGGAAAAGTTTTGTGGAAGAAAAGACATTTGAGGACAGTTTTAAAAGGAAGAAGAAGGTGAAGGGAAAAATAGAAATTTGTTCTAACAATACAAGAAAGTGAAGTTTCTAAAATAAGATAGAAACTAAAAAAGACTGAAATTATTTAATTGTAATATTAACTTCAGAGACATGAAATCCAAACATGTGTTGAGACCTACCATGCTGAATTTTATCACATTTACCACTTTATCACATGAATGTGTTTAAGATAAATCAGACATATTCAGAACTTCGAAACTTTTTAGTGTCTTATTTGTTCTTATTTTTGCTCTTTGTACCAGTCTTTACAGATCCAGGACTTTAGTATCTTCCTTTACACTCTTACAGGTGGGTGACTGGAAACAAATCAAGCTCAGCATTGCAGGAGTTCATTTAGGGCACATTCAGAAATAAAACTTGTGTGTTGCATATGGCATTTTAACAAACCCTGGGGCAGTTTTCCCAAATAAACTTTGATTGGGAATACTTGACCAAATTCCTGAGATCTGCCTAAAAATTATTGAATTAAAAGTTGAATATGGTTCCTCCTACTTTTCTTCTCTTGATAATACAGACTTTAATTTACATAGCTATGTGGTCAAATAATTGTTCAGTATCTTTCACTGTCCACGTATCTGGTAAATTCAAAGAAGGTTTCAGTTACTGAGTCTCCATATTTTTCTATGTCTAAATTATCAGTTCTACATCTTTCTTAAAATAGAGGGAATATTATCATTTGAGCATTGACTTTTTTTTTTAAGAATTTTTTTATTTATTTGACACAGAGAGATTCCAAGTAGGCAGAGAAGCAAGTAGAGAGGAGGAAGCAGGCTCCCTGCCAAGCAGAGAGCCCATTCAGGACTCGATCCCAGGACCCTGAGATCATGACCTGAGCCAAAGGCAGAGACTTAACCCACTGAGCCACCCAGGCGCCCCTTGAGCATTGACTTTTAAAATAAATTAGAAAATCAAAGAATTAAAAAGAAACTTGACAGAATCTTGTTTATCATCCTATCTTCAGTAAGGACCATATCTAAGCAACTAATGAGCTTTTATTTTTATTTGTTTATTTACTCATTTAAAAAGTAATCTCTACGCCCAACTTGGGGCTCAGACTCATGACCCCAAGATCAAGAGTCTCATGCTCTCCCAACTGAGCCAGCCAGGCCTCCCACAACTAAGAAACCTAATTTTAGAGAGAAAGAATATATTATTTTCACCAGCATCATGCTCTGATACATTTGTTTTTGAATTTGAAAATTATATACTGAAAATAAATATTTCTAACTGAATATTAGAGTTCTCCTTTTAACCAAATGTATTAAATCAGCTTGCACAGGATGAAGGTAGTTATGTTGGTGGCTTTGCAGTGGTTGAATATAACACTGCGGAGCACGCCGAAGAGGTTCAGCAAGTAGCGGATGGCATGACCATCAAGGGGAGCAAAGTCCAAGTTTCCTTCTGTGCTCCGGGAGCGCCAGGGCGAAGTACGTTAGCAGCATTGATAGCAGCTCAACGTGTGGTAAGTCTAGCCTTCTTTATTAGGATCTAGAAACATTCACGTACTGTTTTAGTCTCTCCAAACCAGTTGGCCATTCACTGGGCCCTCATCATATTTCCATTACACAAAGATATTCTTCCTTTGAAAAAAATTGTCTAAACGGTATCTCTGTCACATCAAGGCGGAAGTCATTGCAAAAGAAGAAATTGCTTTTGGTAACGTTTATCCAAATAAATTTTTTTGGAGGGAACATTCTGTTCTACATTTTGAGTGTCAGGTCCGTTTTTTCAAAGTGTTCATAAGTATCCGTCGTACAAATACAGGAAGGCGTGTGCTTTGCTTTTGCTCACAGGGCCCATTTGTTACTACCTCTCTATTGTTAACTGTGTGCTTCTTCTCTGGGCCTCTCTCTCTGTGAAAGTTCGTGTGGATAGTGACTAATCCTTCTTCAGTTTTGACTCGAGGCACTTAGCATAATAAATACTTGTTGACTGAACTAAGGCAGGAATACACTTTTGAGGGATCTGGGAAGAAGTCTTCATGATGGAAGGGACATTTGAGTGTGACATTAAAGTCTGATTTTGCATTGTACTGTTGGGAGTGGAGGATAGGATAGGATAGCCAGATAAATAGAGATTTTGCATGAGACATTATATGGAAAAAATTCATGCTTTATCTGAAACCCCAGTTTAAGTGGCCATTTTGAATTTTCACTTGCTAAATCTCACAACTGTAAGGTGGTAGAGTGAGTTGAACAAAAGCTTTCAAGCTGGAGAATGAGGCGAATTTGCATGCTTCTAGAGTGGTGAGGTGGAGGTGGAGCAGTGTAGGAAGGGTGACTGGTGAGATGGTAGACTGCTGACAAATCAGGGAGGACCGTTGAGCACTGGAGGAATGGAGATTGAATTTGGTAAGCACGGGAGAGCTCTTGAAGTATATAAACAAGACAGCGATGGGATCAGAGGTAAGCTATCAAGACATTATTCTGAAAGTGGTTCATAGGTGAACTGAGAAGGGAGGAAAACAGAGGAGATTGCTCTTGGTTCACATCTCTTGCCCTTCTCTCCCTGTTCTTTAACCTCACCTCTGGTTCTGGATCCCGCCTCCCTTCTTTTGTAGTTTGTCCTTCCCTCTTTGGTTCTGTCATTCTCCTGTCCTAGCTTGTGTACATCACAACTTCAGCTCTTCTTTGACTGTCAACATTGTGTCTCTGCTTAAATTGCCTCTGCTGGACCAGACTGACTGCGTTTAGAATTCTGAATCCATCCAGTGACGTATTTCTGCACCAGGGCACTGTGTCCTCTTGAAGAGAAACACCTATGCGGCTTGGTGCTACTTCATGTGTGTAATACATGAAGTATTAATGGCTGCTCCCAAGCAAAACTTGAGCTCCTCGTCTCTCATCAGCTGCTCGTTCCCAGTTTCTACAGCCACTATCTCGAACCTTCACTGTGTTTCTCCCTTTGTCCTTTCTGTCAGCTGATCATGGCTCCTCATGTTTAGAAATACAAAGGCCATGTGCTGGATCATTCATTCACCTCTTCTCATGCTGCCCCAGCAAATGTGTCCCATTAAAAAAAAAAATTATTTGAGAGGGAGAGTGTGAGTGTGCATGGAGGTGGGTGGGGGGAGGAGCAGAGGAGGAGGGAGAGAGAGAAGCTCAAGCAGATTCTGAGCCGAGCACGGAGCCCACATGGCGCTCCATCTCATAACCCTGAGATCATGACCCGAGCTGAAACCAAGAGTCGGATCCTTAATCTACCATGCCACTCAGGTGCCCTATGTCCCTGTTTTTTACTTCCTTTTCTCTTTAGTAGCATTCATTCCACAAATATGTACTGGGCACAGTGAGAGATGTTTATGGTTCATCAGTGAACAATATGGACAAAGATCCCTGCTTTCTTGGAGGAAGAGCTGTGCCTCATCCTGCCAGTGCTGGAGCTCATGACCACGTCTGCCATCTCCAAGGACCTTGATCCTCACCTTCCTACTTCCTGTCATTGGATGCTCCACTAGCTCCATTCCTCCTGCTTGTAGACATGCTCAGATCCTTCCCTTTAAAAATGATCTCTACACAGTGGTCTTTATATTACTCTTCCTTCACCTCGGAGCTTCAGGAATAATTAGGCCCCACTTGCTGTCCTCATTTCTTCATTTCTGTCTCTGCCAGATCCACCATGGTTTCTGCCTCTGCTATTCATGTGAAACTGTTCTCGTTAAGATTCATAGACATTTCTCAGTATTGAGGTTGAATAGGCGCTATTCAGTCTTTTATCGCCTGGTCTCTTGAAGAGTCTCCACTCTAGATTTCTACCCCACTATTCTTTTTCTGCCTAACTACTCCTTCCCCTTCCTTTTCCTTAACGGCTGGTATCAGTACGTGTGTGCATTTGTTTTTTCTCACTTTCTTCTCCTTGTGTGCTCCAGCAGCCCCAGTTACCGCCGATCAAGAATGACTTGCACGCGCCTATTTTTTAACCCATTCACCCTCAGCACAAAATCTGTGCTTTCACATGATTATTAAGCATTCCATCTCCATGTTATATAAGTAGTTATGTTATGAAAGTAGTTCAATTTCAACATTTCCAAAAGAAAACTGTCTTTTCTCTGGATCTTGCTTTTCTGTGCTCTGACCTGGACTTGCTGAGTGTACAGGTCTGAATCCATCCAATTGCCTACTTTGCACCAGGGCGCTGTGTTCCCTTGGAGAAGAACACACACCTGGATGGCTTGATGCCACTACACATGTGTGACACACACGTACAATTCTGTGTTGTGTATATGGCACCCGTTCACCCAAACTAAAATTATCTGAACCAACAACTCAGTTAATCATAATGGGTCTTCCTCACCTGCTCCCCAAATCTAGATGTTGAAAATATTAGCAAATCCATTCAATTGCACATCCTAACATCTCTTCAATCCTTGAGGCTTGTCAACATCTTTGTTTACTCAGGATCTCCTCTTTTCTCATCTAGATGATAAAAATAATCACCTGTGTAGTCACCACTATAACTCATCTTCCATAGGGCCTCAAGAGTGATCTTTTCCATCCTCAAGTCAGATCGTGTTATTCACTTGCTTAATATTCTTTAATACCTGCATAAGTTCAGGTTTCTTTGCACAGCGTGCTGGGCCCTTCGTGATTGAATGTCAGTGACAATGAGAAATCTTAAATGTTTCTTAATAAAAAGTAATGCATTTGCATTACTTGGATTTTCGTATGTAACCTTTTATCAAGTTTTCTGAGATATAAAAACAATCATAAATAGGTACTGAAATTTATCAAAATATTTCTTTAACTATTGAGATAATCATGTGATTTCTTCCTAAATTCATTCATGTGCTGAATCACTCTGATTTCCTAACGTTAAACCATCCTTCTATTATAAGCTCTAATTGATAACATTTTTCCAATGCATTGTTTGATTTGACTGGATAATATTTTATTTTGTTATATGCTCATGTGGTCATAAGTGAAAAACGCTGAAACCATCATTTATTTTGGAATCAAAGGCATACTGACTTCATTAAATGATTTAACTATTTTTTCTCCTTCTCCCCCTTTTCTTTCTATTTCATGGATCAACTCACCTAAAATAGGGCTTTCCTGTTCTTTAAAAGTTTGAAAAGTCTCATCCATGAAATCATGTAGACCTAGTCCTGGAGCCCCATATAGAGGGAAATCATTGGTTACAGATTACGTTCCTTCTACAGATATTTAGATATTTTAGTTTTATTTTTTTAATTTATTTTTCTTTCTATAGCATACTGGCATTTGATTATATTCTATAGATTCATCCACTTTGTCTACATTTTCAAATTTATTGGCACGTAGTCATTTATAATATTATTTTAAAATTTGTTCTGATCCATGCTTCTGAAGTCCTGGGATCGAACCCTGCATTAGGCTTCCTGCTCAGGTGGGAGCCTGCGTCTTCCTCTCCCTCTGCTCTTCCTTCTACTTGTGTTTGTTCTCTCTCTCACTCACTCTCTCAAATAAATAAATAAAATCTTAAAAAAAATCAAATTGTCCTGTTTACTATTCTCATTTGTATTGTATATTTATTTGCATTTTCTTTTTTCTCTTTGATCTGTTTTTTGTTGTTGTTGTTGTTGTTTTAGAGAGAGAATGAGAATGCACATGAATGGGGGTGTTGCAGAAGGAGAGGAAAAGAGAGAATCTCAAGCAGTTTCCACACTGAGCACAGATCCCGAAGCAGGGCTTAATTGATCTCATGACCCCGAGATCATGACCTAAGCCAAAATCAGTTGACTGTCAGTTAACTGTCTGAGCTACCTAGGTACCCCTTCTTTGATCAGTCTTAGAAAAGATTTCCCTGTTTTGTCTTTTCAAAGAAACAGGTTTTGTTCTATTCGTTATTTCTATCTTTTGCTTATTTCTGCCCTTCTTTTTAAATTTTAATTCCAGTATAGATTACATATGGTGTACATTTCAGGTATACAATATAGTGATTCAGCAGTTCTATACCTTACTCAGGGCTCCTTATCTTAAGTGTACTCTTAATCCCCTTCATCTATTTCACCCATCCCCCAACAACCTCCCCTCTGGAAACCCTCTGTTTGTTCTCTATGGTGAAGAGTCTGTTTCTTAGTTTGTCCCTTTTCTTTTTTTTGTTAGTTTCATAAATTCCACAGAAGAATGAAATCATAGGGTATTTGTCTTTCTCTGATCTATTTCACTTACCAATTACACCCTTTAGATCCATTCATGTTGTTGCAAATGGCAGGATGTAAGTCTTTTTTTTTTTGGCTGAGTAATATTCCTGTGAGTGTGTATGTATGTATCTCACCTTTTCTTTATCCATTTATCTATCAGTGGACATTTGGGCTGCAGCCCTATCCTGGCTGTTGTAAATAATGCTTTAGTAGGGTGTATACATACATAGGGGTGTATGTATTTTTTCAAATTACTGTTTTTGTATTCTTTGAGTAAATACCCAGTAGAGGAATTACTGGATCGTATGGCAATACTACTTTTAATTTCTTGAGGAGCCTCCCTACTGTTTCCCACAGTGTCTGTCCTTATCTTTATAATATCCTTGTTTTCTTCTTTGGGGTTACTCTTTCTCCTTTGTCTTTATTGATATTAATTCTTAACACCTTTGTTTTCAATCTATATTATTTGTATTTTCTGATTAATTTAGTAAATCAAGTTTATTTTTAACTGTTATACATATGTATCCTGAATTTTATTTTATTTTGGCTTTTTAAGTTTTTCTTTTAATCCTAGTTAACATACAGTGTTATATTAATTTCAGGTGTACAATAGAGTGATTCAACAACTATACAACATGTCATAAATTTTAAATTATAAATGTTTCAAATTGTTTTATGATTTCCTTTTAAACTTAAAGCTTAATTACTTTTGTTTCCATTTTTCAGTTTATTCCACTGAGGAATTTCAAGAAACTGTTCTTCTGACATAGATTTGTAATTTATTGCATTGTGGTCAGAGAATCTAATCCCTAATGTTGATTTGGCTGCATTTTGTTTTGTCAAATGGTTACTTTTTGTGAATGTGCCATGTAGGCTCAAAAACAATCCAAACTCTCTGTTTGTGGGTTACAAGGTTAAATGTGCATATATGTATGTATAAATATTGGTTTGAGACTGTTAATTGTGACTCAGATCTTCCATATCTTTGCTTATTTTTTAATTTGATCTGTCAGTGTCTGAGAGGAATGTATTAGAAGTTATCATGTATAATTGTTGGATTTTCTTTTTCTCATTCTATTAGTTGTTTCTCCATAGACAGATAGATAGGTATAAGTATAATTATTAGGTACATATTTGTTTGTATTCCTATTGATTACCCCTCTGTGTGCTTTTCTGATGTTACAGTTGCTACTTGAACTTTATTTTCATTTATATTTGCCATCCCTTCATTGCCAATCTTTCTGTCATTTTAGGTGTGTGTCTTATAGCTAACATGTCGCTCTAAAACAGTTTTAAAAATCTGTCTTTAATTGGTACTTAGACTGTTTAAATATGTAGTTATTATTTTCTTATATCGTGTTTTCTTTTAACTATACTTTTAAAAAATATTTTCATTTCCCATCAAACATTGGATAAATAAGAATTTTCTTTGAGTGTGCGTTGTCCTGGGGAATAGGTGGGAATAGGTAAGCATCTCTGGGACAGGAAAAAGGAAACCCCTCAGACACCAAACCCAAATGTGCCTTCCTTAATGTCACCCCCATAAAAGTGAAAATTAAATGGAATTCTGCATTTTCCATGTGAGGACAACAGTTTGAGAACTAAACTGGTCAAGTGCATACCCCCGTTGCAGCAGCAATGTGCTTGATAGCTAAAGGCCAACAAAGGAGAGGTTGTAATGACTGATGGTTGGGTTCTCCCCTGGTCCATTTCATTCAAATTCTTTTCTAGAAAGGCAGGGAGCTGTGTCTTGCACATCTTGGTATTCCTCCCCGGCATCAGTCATACTCATTTACACTAGACACCAAATAAATGTTTGTTAAATGAGGTTTTTAAATTATCTGAGGCCCCTAAGATCAGGAAGTGGAGGGTTGAGATTTTGTGGATGAGGGGAAAAAAAAAAAAAAAAAGAAAAAATCCATAGAAAGATAATTACTTAAAAAAAAAATCTTCTACACATTTGAAAATAATATGTTCTGACTTTATCCTATTGGTGGTGATCGCCCCTACCTTATTTATACCCCTAGATTTATCAGTATCCCTTTCTTCCCACTTAACTCAATCTTATCTCCATCCTACTTCCTCCTTCCTTACCCCACCTACCACCATACTGGTGTCTACATTTTAACTTTAGGATTGCCTGAAGTATTTTTTCCCCATGGTACTGGGTTTTGCATGCAAGAATGAAATGAGCTATGCTATTACATATCTTTATTTGCACATATCATGTAATATTGTCTTGCATTTACTGCATCTCACTGTCTCATTTTCAGAGAAGGTATTAAGGTAAAAACTTTTGAGAATTTGCGTAGTTGGAAGTATTTTTATTTTTCACATATTTAAATAATAGCTGGATATAAAAATATTAAAAATAGAGATTCAAAGTTCTTCCTTTGGCACTTTGAAAATACTAATTTGTTGCCTTCTCAAATCCAATGTTGATGCTTTGAGGGAGAAGATTGTATTAATTCATTTCTGTTTCCTTGCAAATACATTCTTTCTCACTGGAAGCTTCTAGCGTTTTCTCTTTGGCTTTGATGTTCTTAAGTTTCAAACCCAAAAATGTGACTAGGTGTGTTTTTTCCTTATACATCATCTTTGGAACACCGTAACCACTTTCATTCCATGTTTTTTAATTTTTCTTCAATAATGAGAAATTCTCAGCCATTATTTCTTCAAAGCCCTCCTTCTTTTTTCTTCTCTTTCAGGGATTCCTATTTTGTACAGGTTGACAGGTCCAGCCTCTCCATTGCCTTGCTTTTTCTCTTTCGTGTTTCTTATTTCCATGTTTTGTTGGGTTTATTTGCATTTTCCACTTCTTTATCCTTTGCCTTGTCTTCAGAGAGCTTTCTTTGATCTTTCAAGTCTCTGTTTTGTTTTTCAGCCACACATAAGCTACTAGTGATCTGTTCAACCACAGGATAGAGGTTAAGACTGATGCTCTGCATGAGTTTCTTCAGTTTCCTTGTCTATAGAATGATGATAATAGTACCAGTCCTGTAGAGTTGTTTTGGAGGACTACGTGATACAATCCACGTAAAGTGTGTAGAACGATGCCAAGTACGTGGTGAGGGCAGCTTTTTTCTTTTTTTAATGTTTATGTTTTTCATACCCAGTATTTCTAATTCGTTATTCTTTGTAGCTGCTTGTCCTTGATTCCCATTACGAATAAAAAATTTTTAAGGGTTATCTATTATGCCTATTGCTATGTGGTGTTCTTATTATTTCCTATCCATTAATTCTGGCTCATCTCTTTGAGGTGATTTGGTTTGTTACATTTAATGGCTACATTCTCCAGATGTCTAGCTGTGTTCTGTGAATACGTATTTCCCTGGGAGGGTTTTAGCTTCCTCGAATGTTAGTGTTTAGAGGTTGGGGGAGTGGATGTTGGACAGGGGAGAGAGGAAGCATGTTCATTTTAGCCAGGGTTTAGCGAATTCAGATCAGAGGAGAACCCAGAGCCAAGAACCTCTCCTTTACTATCTGTCCTTGACCACAGCCCTTTTCCCACCCAACCAGGCAACGCTGCACCTTGAGAAACTTAATTCAGTGGTCCTGTGACATTCCCTGGATTGATGCTGGGGGTTTCTCTCCTTGTGCTGGCCAGAAAAGCCCTCATTACAGTTGCACAAGACAAAAGCCCTTCCCCAAACTGGCAGTAGACCCAGACTCCCTCATGCTCCCTGTGGAAGTCTCTACCTCTACGTCTAGACCCTCCTCCTTCTCTCTTTAGAGAGTTCTCACAGATTTTGTGTCCGAGTCTCAGATCTGTCACCCTCTCCCTCTTAGGTTCACAGTATCTGGGTTTAGAGAGGGATCCCACTCGTATTGTCGGTTCTCCAATTTTTCATGACTAGAAGTTTATAGTACTTTATAACTGTATATTAATGTTCTCATCTATCAGGTTGGTTTTTGAAACTGAAAGCAATTTCATATTTTTAGGATGCTACCTATACCTCACATGTGTTTGTGAGTCCAGTTCGGCTTTGTCTCAGAAGATTAAGTTAATGAAGACTTTTTTTTTAAGGATTTATTTATTTGAGACAGATATAGTGAGCATGAGCAGGGGGAGAGGGAGAGGAAGAAGCAGACTCCCCACTGAGCAAGGAGCCTGATATGGGGCTTGATCCAAGGACACTGGGATTATGACCTGGGCCAAAGGCAGACGCTTAACCATCTGAGCCACCCAGGCGCCCCTAATAAAGACTTTCAGTACAAGAAAAATTTTGTTTGTAAGGCAACCCACATTATTATGCTTTAGATAAACATTATAGTAAGGCTCTTCTGTAGTATAAAGTATTCATACTGTGTCAACAAATTAACTCCCCATTAATAAATTCAGATTCCCTTGGCATTTTTCTACTTGTATTGTGTGATGAGATTTATCTTACTAAATTATCAGTCCTGTTAAAGCCAAATTGTATTTCACAGAGACATTTTGTGAAGATTTCAGTATATGCTGTATAATAGAATATCTTAACATTATAATTAGGAATTGTAGAATATATACAGAAATGTATAATGTAAAGCAGTTTGCATTTATCATAAAGATGAGAGGAGTAAGAACTTCTGAAAGAAAGCCTTTAAAATTTCATCTTTTGTACTTATCCTTGTTCTGATGTTTTCTATTTCTGTATTTATTGAAGATGCACAGTAATCAAAAAGGCTTACTTCCAGAGCCAAATCCTGTACAAATTATGAAAAGTTTAAACAATCCTGCCATGTTACAAGTTCTTCTACAGCCCCAGCTCTGTGGGCGAGCTGTTAAACCAGGTAAGCACACGGGTACAGATTAAATATAGAATGTTGGCATGAAGTCAGTTTGTGCTGTTTTGCGTGAAAAACACATTTAAATGAGTCCAAAAATATTTTTCTAGGACTTGTCAGTGAATTTTAATTAATGATCTGAGCTGATATGTTTTCCCTATTTTTGGTAGATACAGTCTGCTTATGTGTTTCCTAATTTCTTTTTAGTAAATGTTAAATATTAAAATCAGCTTAGCTCCTAGTTGACAGGAATGTAGAGACCAGATAATTCACACATTTTTGTTGTTATGGATTCTACCAACAAAGGATATGATACTTTTGCACGTAATATTTTTAGCAGAGTTACTTTGTTCAAATGTCTTAAAGGTATGTTTCCTCTTTCCTCGTAACTCTTCTGTTGGAAAATTGTTGTACTCTGTAGAAAATGACAAATATTATGGAAATCTTATCCTATTGGTATATGCTAAATACCTACCTATTTAGTATTCTGGTAAGAGCCCAGCTTTTGAAATGCACAACTCTATATACAGAAAATGTATATTTTAGCATTAGGAAGAAGTGGATTTTTACATTCAGTACTAAAGTTTAGAATAAAAAATGTTTCAGTATACTTATTGTTTCAACCCCAGCTGGTCTAACACGGACTGGTAGACTGCAGTTTGGTTCTAGCACTAACTACCCAGGGTGCAGAGACCCCACAAGTTAAGGACTTAGGCCCCCACAGGTCTGCTCCTGACTCACACACCAGCTACAAGCTCAAGGGGTCCCCAGACCACCTGTATTTCTGACCAGCTGGCCACAGATTTGGGGGCTCAGCTTTGATGATTTGCTAGAACAACTCGTAGAACTTAGGAGAACACCATACTGATGATTACAGTTTTACTGTAAAGAACACAACTCAGAAATGGCCAAGTGAAGATACTCTTACAGCTAGGTCTAGGAGGGCCCTGAATGCAGAGATTTTACACTCTTTTCCCATGGAATCCGAGCACATTACCCTCCCAGCCCATCTGTGTATTCACCAACCAGGGATCTCCACGGAATTAAAGTTGGCATTGTTGGAGTTGCATTATGTAGCCCTGGTTGGCTGTTACGGAACTGAACCTCCAGTTTCCCTCCTCTTCCTGGAGGTCAGGAGGGCCAGCTGATACCACGGGAGCCAATGCCCTAGCCCTCTAATCACATGGTTGGTATTTCTGGCATTGACCAGCCCCTGTAAGGGTCCACCTCCAGTGACCTCATTACATAACAAAGACATACTCATTACTCAGAAAATTCAAAAGATTTAGAATTTTCTTTCAGAGAACCAGAGACAAAGACCAGTTAAATTTTTTTATTATACAACAATATTCGTAGTATGTATATCCTATAATCATCAATTATTTGTGTCTAAGAAGGAGCATTAAAGGTTTTCTGGCTCAGCCTATTACATACTCAGATATCTTTTCTACAGTTTTAATGGTAGATATGTTTTTATGTCTTGACCTCTCAAAGCACAAGAAGCTCGTTATTTCCCAAGGCAACCTATTCCCTAGTTGGACGAATTTAATAACTAGGTTTATTTTTTTATATTAGATGGTAAACCCTATAATTTTAGTGACTTATTCTGTGCTTCTTCCTCTGAAGAACCACAGAATAAGTCCATTGCTTCTTCTATAAGAAAAGACTTCTAATAATACCTGAAGACCACTATCATGAAAACTTAGTCATTTTTTTGGTTTCCCAGTCTTCTATTCTCCAGGTCAGTGGTCTTTTTGAAATCTATTTTTTGACTATGCAGTGCTATCAGTAAAGTTTTTTTTTAAAGATTTTATTTATTTATTTGACAGAGATCACAAGTAGGCAGAGTCGCAGGCAGAGAGAGAGGGTGCGGCAGGCTCCCTGCTGAGCAGAGTCCGAAGGACCCTGGGATCATGACCTGAGCCGAAGGCAGAGGCTTTAACCCACTGAGCCACCCAGGCGCCCCACTATCAGTAAATTTTGAGCAAAGCTCCAGTGTATACACTATATTTATCAGTTATATATCATTTACATAAATGGAACTTGTTAACCCATACATTAAGAAATGATAAAGCTAATGTCTTTATTTAAAGATGAAAGTAAATATGAACAAGAGTTTTAGCATTTTTTTCCTATACCTCATAGACTTCTTTGGAGATTACAGTTCTATATCTGACTTTCCATAACATGTCCTAAGAAATGCTCTCTAGTTTCCCCAACTAGTTGTCATCTTGTAGATATTAGCCTCAGTTTTCTGGGTTGTCCAGCAATATGGTGTACACAGACACAAACATATCCTGGGAATGGGTTTTGATCATCACAGAATGGGGTGAGATTTCCTTCTTATGATCATTATATTTCTGTTAATGCAGTCCAAGATTGTATTAGTGTTTGAAGGAAATACGGCATGCTCTTGGGTCTTTTGGCAAGTACTGGCCACACCTTTGGACTCTCGGCTCTCTTCAGTAATTCCTCTCCAGTATTGTATTTTTGTCTTTTCTTATTGGGTAAGAATATATATTCTCTACTCTGCCTTTCTACTCAGATTGATATGCGGCCATAGAGATCATGCCCATTTTAGTGCAAGTTTCACAGTTGTTTTTTTAAAGATTTTACTATTAGAGAGAGGGAAAAAGAGAGGATGAGTGGGGTGAGGGGCAGAGGGAGAAGCAGACTCCCCACTGAGCAGGGAGCCTGTTGTAGGGCTTGATCCCAGACTCTGGGATCATGACCGGAACCAAAGGCAGATGCTTAACTGACTGAGCCCCCCAGACCCCCCTAGTTTCACAATTTTAAATAAGGCTTTCCACTCATACACTAATGGAGAAGTTATTTCACCACGTATGGCTTTTTGTTTGTGGCAAGGGAGGAGGGCGAAATCTACCTCTGGAACACACGTAGAGCTTCTGGAGGATGTTTGGAGGGTTTCTTGGCGTTCCGGAAAGACAGTTTCTTGTTCATCAGTAAGCTCCATCTGTATTTCCTTCACTATGTCCTTTTTCTCTTTTAAAGATTTCTTTTTTTTTTTTTTCATTCATTTGACAGAGATCACAAGTAGGCAGAGCAGCAGGCAGAGAAAGAGAGGGAAGCGGGCTCCCTCCCCGCTGAGCAGAGAGCCCGATGTGGGACTCGATCCCAGGACCCTGAGATCATGAACTGAGCCCAAGGCAGAGGCTTAACCCACTGAGCCCCTATGTCCTTTCTATGTTAGCGCTATCCGCTAACCCTTACACTACTTTGACCTCTTCACAGAGGGCTCTGAGCAACCTAAGAATTGTAATTCCTTCTGCTTATATTAAATGTAGTACATATGTTTATATTTATAACCTTGTTTTATTTTTCACATAACACACATAACACATATATTTACTTATATATAATTTGTCTCTCCTACTAGAATGTGAGTTCCATAATTGCAAGGATTTATGTCTTGTTCATCTCATGCACCTAAAGCAGCACTGTTATTTATAATGAAAGAGATATAGTATTTGTTTACAGATTAATCCCCTTCCTCTACATCTCTGTCCCACAACTCACACATACCTGGTTACTCACATGTGGTCTGGTTTTTAATTCCTAAGGACACTTGTCTGCCTTTTCAGTCTAATCTGTACCCTTCCATCAGGTTGACTTTTCCCCCCAGACCCGGTTTGGTTATGTCATTCTGACCATACTGATCTTTTCTCTTCAGTCCAGACCTTTTAACCACCTTCAAAAATACAATACAGTGTAAATATTCTAGACTTCTTTCTTTGTATATATGTGTGTGTATCCATTTTAAGTAGTGTGCAATTTGTTGTAGTCTACATTATATTTTTAACAGCTTTATTGAGGCATAATTGCATATTAATTGGCACATATTTAGAATATTAAAAAATGGTATGCTTTTGACATGTATAAAATCATAAGTATACATAAATTTTGACATATGTGTATACCCATATGTATATCCACCAAAATCAAAATAATGAACATATTTGTTCCTCTTAAAAATTTCCTTCTGGCCTTTTGTAATCTCCCTCTCCACCATTCCCAGGAAACTACTGATTTGATTCCTGTCACTATAGCTTGTATTTTCTAGAAATTTCTATAAATGAAATCACACAGTATGTACCATTTGGCTTCTTTTCACTCAGCTTACTGAGATTCATTAACATTGATGCATGTATCATTAATTTTTATTCTTTTTGAATGAGGAGTAGTAGTCCATTCCACAGTTTGCATATTCATTGACTTGCTGATGAACATTTAGGTTATTTCTAGTTTGGGATTATTACAAATAAAATTTCTGTGAACATTGTGTACTAGACTTTATGTAAGCTTATGTTTTTATTTCTTGCCAGTAAATTAGTTGTGGAATGGTTGGGGCATATGGTTGATGTATGTTTAAGTTATAGGAAACTTTGCCAACTGTTTTCCAGTGTAGTTAAACTGCTTGGCGTTCTCACCCATCACTGTCTAGGGCTCCAGTGTGCTCAGTCTTCTCACCAACACTTGACATGCTAGTGCTTTAATGTTAGTCTTTCTGTTGGGTATATACTGCTATCTCACTGTGATCTTGAGTATTCCTTTTGGCGGATGATTTTGAACATCTTTTAATATGCTAATTAGCCATCTTTATATCTTTCTGTTATATCTTTTTAAATATTTTACACATTTTAAAAATTGAGTTAACTTTTTCTTATTCAGTTGTAAATGCTCTTTATTCTAGATGCAAATCTGCTGTTGTATATATGGGTTTGCAAATATTTTTTCACTCCCTAAGATGTCCTTTATTAACAATGTCTTTGGAAGAACAAAACATTATTTTGGCGAAGCCCAGTTTATTATATTTCTGTTACAATTTGTACATCTTTTGTCAGATTTAAGGAATCTTTGACAAATTTAAGGTCATTAAGATACTCTCATATTTGAGAATTTCATAATTTTACCTTTTAAAAATTATTTTTAATTTTACCTTTTGTATTTAGATCTTTGGTTCAATTTGAGTTAATTTTTGTTTATGATGTGAAGTAAAGTTCTAGATTAGTTTTTTTACAGATGTTCCAGCATCATTTGTTAAAAAAGATTACTCTTTTCCCACTGAACTTCCACTTAGGTTCATTATATATGCATGGCTGTATCTATGGACTTTCCATTCTATTCCATTGATCTAAATGTCTGTCTTTATCCCAATACTGCATTGTCTTGATAAATGTAGCTTTATAAGAAGCCCTAGAATCTGTTAGTGTAAGTCCTCCAACTTTCTTCTTCTTTTTTCAATTTGTTTTGCCTATTCTATGTCCTTTGTATTTGTATATAAATTTTAGAACCAGCCTGTCAATTTCTATGAAAAATGTCAGTAATTTGGTTGGGATTGTGTTGAATCTATATACTAATTTGGGCAGAATTGACAGTTTTGAGGTTGAGCCATGCATATGGTATATTTCTCTATTTATTTAGGCCTCCTGTAATTTGTTCCAGCAATAGCTTGTAGTTTTCAGGGTACAAATATTACACATATTTTGTCAGATTTATCCATCGTATTCTACATTTCTTGATATGATTTTAAATAGTTTTGCTTTTTATTTTTTTTTAAAGATTATTTATTTATTCGACAGAGATCACAAGTAGGCAAAGAGGCAGGCAGGGGTGGGGGAAGCAGGCCCCCCACTGAGCAGAGAGCCCCATGCAGGGCCCAATCCCAGGACCCTGCGATCATGACCTGAGCCAAAGGCAGAGGCTTTAACCCACTGAGCCACCCAGGTGCCCCAATAGTTTTACTTTTTAAATCTCAATTTTGAGTTTCATGTTGCTAGCATATACAAGTACAATTGATTTTGTGTATATCCTCTCTTGCAAACCTAGCTTATTATTTCTTGTAGGCTTTTGTTCTTAGGATTTTCTGTGTAGACAGTCATATAATCCACAAATAAACACAATTTTATTTCTTCCTTTCCAATATGTATGCCTCTTACTTCTTTTTTTTAATTATTATTATTTTTAAAGATTTTATTTATTTATTAAAGAGAGAGAGAGAGAAGGATCATGAGAAGGGGGAGAGTCAGAGGGAGAAGCAGACTCCCTGCCGAGCAGGGGAGCCCTAGGCGGAACTCAATCCCAGGACTCCAGGATCATGACCTGAGCCAAAGGCAGTCACTTAACCAACTGAGCCACCCAGGCACCCTGCCTTTAACTTCTTATTCTTGTCTTATTGCAATAGACAGAAATTCCAGCATAATTTGTGCATTGAACTGGTGAGAGTGGACATCTCTGCTTTGTTTCTGACCTTAGAGAGCATTCATTCTTTTATTATGTCAGCTATAGTTTTTTTCACAGATTTTCTTTTTCTAGCTGGGAACTTTGCCTTTTGTTTCTATATTGCAGAGAAATTTTGTCATGATAATTGCTGGAATGTATACACTGATTTTCTCCATTAACTGAGATGATCATATATATTTTTTGTTTGGTCTGCTAGCATGATGAATTACATTGATTTTTCAATGTTAAACCAAACTTTTATTCATAGGGTATATTATTATATATTATAGTCCTTTGCATATATTGTTGATTGATAGCATTGTTCAAGCCTTCTTGAGAAGGGGAGGTTGGGGCACCATGGGAGATTAGCCAAGAGCTAAGGATAAGGGCAGTGAGATGTGAGAATGTAGACATCTTCAAAGTGTTTTGATTTCAGTGGTGATGGTTTTAAACTGGGAAATATTGTATTCATTAAAAACGGAAAAAATATTAATGTTTTGTAACAAAATACAGTGACTAACTGAAAAAAGAGAGGAGGTGGTGTTGAAATCTCCAACCGTAACTGTGGATTTGTCTACTTCGTCAGTTCTAGAAATTTTTGCCTTACATATTTTGAAGCTTTGTTATTTGAAGCACATTTAAGACTGTTGTATCCTCTTGATGAATTGACCCCTTTATCATTATGAAATGCCATCTTTATCCCTCTTTGTTAATAAACAGTCTGTTTTTATAAACAACTCGTGCTAATGACCTAATCTTCCTACCACCAATCATGAAATGGACTCATTCTAAAGAAAGCAATTTCTAATGGTCACTTTTCCAAAGATGAAATAGGCTGGTTTAGCAAGTAGTAAAACTTGAAAAAAGTACTTTTGAAAACATGGGATAAACTTGTAGAGATGGTATATATTACATATATAATATCCAAATATTTTTGATCGTTGGATTAAATGCTTTTTTTTTAAAGGCACTAATATTTTACCCCTCCCTCCTTTTTTCCTTAAAATAAGACAACACAATTTTTTTTTTAAGTAAGCTCTAGGGGTGCCTGGGTGGCTTAGTGGATTGGGTGTCTGCCTGCAGCTCAGGTCATGATCCCAGGATCCTGGAATCAAGCCCTGCCTCAGACCCCCTGCTCAGCAGGGATCCTGCTTTTCCCTGTCTCTCTGCTGCTCCCCCTGCTTGCCCTCTCTCTCAAATAAATAAATAAAATCTTTAGCAACAACAACAACAACAAGTAAGCTCTACAACCACCATGGGGCTTGAATTCACAACCCAGAGATAAAGAGTTGCGTGAGTCACGTGTTCCACCAACTGGGCCAGCCAGAGGACCTGAAATTAAATGCTTTTTGAAGTGCTTTCTATGCCTGACCATTTCCAGTTGATTTATAGTAATTAGAAGAAATTACTTCATATATTTTCTATCTCATGGCCCTTTTTGTCTATATACTATTTATTCTGAAAACATCCCCCCACCTTTTAAAAAAAGATTTATTTGAGAGAGGGAGAGAGTGTGCATACGTGGGGAGGACCAGAGCAGGGCTGGATATGGTTTCAGCTCACAATCTGAGCTGAAACCAAGAGTTAGATGCTTAAATGACGGAGCCATGTTCTGAAGACATCTCTTTTGATACATACTCTGGTATTGTGCTCAGGCAAACCTGATTAAAAAAAAGTGTGGTCACCATTTATTCTTTCTATCCACTCTGATGCTCATGTTTCTTTTTATTATGTAAATATTTTTTCTGTGCATATATTCTCTTCTTGAATGGATTGTAGGCTTTTCAAAGGAAAGGTCTGTATCTTGCCCTTCCTTCCCCCCCCCCCCCCCCCCCCCGCCAGAATAATACCCAAACACCTAATAAAAATACTGAGCAAATAACATGAGTTCAGTTAGAATTATACTCACTAAAAGATGGAATTAGTTTTGTTGCTCTAAGCACTAGAGAAAAGAAAGGCTAGGTTTGGTGTTTTATTATGATGATAGAAGGTGTTGGAATTTTAAATAAAATTCTAGGTTTGAGTCACAAGGAAGCGACCTCGCCAGTTTTTGTGCAATGACAAGGTCAGTATATCATTGAACTTTGGATGAATTTGTTAAGTTTAAAAAAAATGCTATTGGCCCCTTTTGGAGTTTGTTTCTGTCTTATCATAAAGTTAAATTTTTACTTTTATTTTCTTAAAGCAGTTCTCGGAACACCTCACAGCTTGCCTCATCTGATGAACCCATCCATCTCCTCCGCGTTTTTGCATTTGAATAAAGCACATCAGGTATATAAATAGCATTGAGTACTGCAACTCGGAGTGACTCATTTGTTTGTTCCCAAAGTTTAAAATTCTCCTGAAGTTAAACAGGTATTTTGTTTTTTAAACAAATCCTTAGTAGTAACTATAGCTACCTGAAAACATGCTGAGTACCTGAGATCAAATTAAGCTGGTCAAAGCAGTGTAGTTCTATCTATTGATTTTTAGGCATTGATTTCTGGGCATTGATTATAGGGGATTAAGGGAAGGAGGTGTGTTTTGTGGTATATTTTTGTAGAAATAAGTGGTTAAAAACAAGACTTCTGGGGTCTTAACTCCAAGTATTACAGAAAGAAAAAAAAAATTAAGTGAACGTAAACTCTTAATTCTTAAAATTTAATCTATATACAAATAATTCATGTAAGAATAAAAAATAAATTCTCTAACCTTTTTCAGATTCGTATTTTAGGACGCATTTGTATATACAAATGTCGTACTCATGACAGTTAGGTACTGCTGAAGGCTGTGTCTGTGTGGGAGCCTGATTACAAGTGCAGCCGAATCCCTAATGGAGGTTTGGTGGCGGTGGAGTGAATGAGCATCAAAGTCCTAAACGCAACTTTTTAAGGCACAGGTTTATCTTTTATTTAGTTTTCATTAGAATCTAACATAGATTTGAGGATGGGGAAAAAAAATAGATAAAATATGAACTTTACATACGTGAAAGTTTATGTAAGAATTTGCTTATTTTCTTAAATAATAGTAACTTGGGAAAGAATACATTAACATGCATTGTATCCGTACACCTAAAAAAAAAAAAAAAAGAAGACGACGACTCTAACATAGGACCTTGTACATTGTAGGGTCTTTTTTCATCCCATTACTCCCCAGATTTTATTGGGACTCTGACCTCTACTGGACACTCTGCCGGTCACTGATGCCATAGCACAGAACAAAACCATTCCAAGTCCTTGTTCTTAGAGAAATTCAACACATACAGAAAAGAAATGTGAATTACAATAAGATGTGGAGTGTGACATGGGAGGGGAGTTCAGAGTATTGATATCGTCAATATCATCAGAGAATAAATAATTCTCTTTATTTTAGAATTAAGACTAGAATGTTTAATTTCGCCCGGAAGGCCTAAGCCAGCTGGGTCGCCACCTCTCCTGCTCATCGGGTGTCACTGTCCCAGTGCCAGGGGTGGGGGTCGGGTAGCTTTAGGTCTTCAGAGGACCTTGCTCTCTTCTCCTCAGGTCTTTGCTCCCCTGCTGTTCCTTCAGCCAGGAATGCTCCCCACCCCAACACCCTCTGAGTCCCCCAGACTTCCCTGGTTACTTCCCCACAGCCTTCAGATCTCTGTGGGAGAGTTAGTTCCTCAGGGACACCTTCCTTGAATTTACCACATCCAACTAAGTCCCCAACTCTTCTCCTAGCTCCCGTGTGTTTCCTCGCTCTGCTCATCACCATGTGTAATTCCATGTGTTTATAATTAATGAATGTCTCCCTTCCCCAGGAGCCTCTAAGATCCGTGAGGGCAGGTCGCATTGTGCATTTCTTACTTCGTGGCACAGTGCTGGGCACGGAGAAAGTGCTCAACAAATATTTGTTGGATGATTAAGTGAAGAAAGAAATGATGAAATGACCCTGACCTGAAAGCCAAAAAGGGGTGAGAGGAGGAGGAAGGATGAAGGCAAAAAAGGGAGAGGATGTGGAGTTAGTTTCGTGACTCCACGGTCACATCTTGTGTATTATTAAAAGAATTAAGTAGCATTGCCTCTAGTGGGAAAATGGAATATTAAGATGCTCTTGCTTTTGCTCAGATCAGCTGGAGAGCTGCACTTTAAAGTGGACTGGGTTCTAGGACAAGTAGCTCTCCCAAGTTGAACTAACAATGCTTTCTCGTTTTCACAGAGCACCGTTCTGGGTAATACTTCCAGTTTATTCCTTCAGAATCTTTCTCATGTACCCCTGGCACAGCAACAGTTACTGAAGTTTGAGAATATTCCTACTAATAACGTAAGTCTGGAGTTAATTTTTTTTATTTTCGAATTCATTCCCTTTCTAGATTCAGGCCCTATTGTTGATGACTTTTCACATGTGTAGCCTTTTCATGAGAGAGTACCCTGCGGCCCCGGGCAGAAGTCTCACTCTCTTTTCTTGTCTTGCAGAAACCCGGCTTACTTGGAGATCCCCCGGCCGTGGTACTTCAAACCGCAGTAGGGATTGGGTCAGCACTTCCTTTGAAAACAGAGTTGGGTCATCATGGAGAAGCACATAAAAGTAAATGATACGCATTTACTGAGAAGTCCGTAAACAGATTTGAGACTTAAGGGTGGTTTACCTATATCCTGTTTTTATTTGCAGAAAGGTCAAAGTTGAGTTTTAGTCATTTAAAATTTTAAGAGCCCTCGTGGCTTTTCTATTTTTAATATTAGAGAACTATTGATAAGTTATTGATGGACTTGCTTCCATGCCAAGATCTCATTTTCCCTGTTGGATATGCTTTAATATTTGATGAAGGTTCACAGCAGCATGAGGCAAAGACCTAGATCCCTGTGAGACTGACATGCTACCTGCTGGGCTGACAACATATGACAGAGATATCCATTTAATTTTTGCCTGAATAAAAAGCCCTAAGCTTTCAAGGAAATATGTGGTATTCTGATGTAAGCTTTGATGGTTTACTTGCCTATAATAGTTTTATGAATGTGGTCTCCAAACTTAGAAAAAGGAAATAATGACATGTGTACTTTGGGCTTCTGAAAAGACGAATTTAAACAAAATTATTTTTTAGAAAAACAAGAGCATGTGGTATATTTTAACAAGATTTCTTATTTGAATGTGACTTTGAAAGGCACTTTCATTTGAAGTGTAATTGAAATTTGTTTGGCAATTATGCTGTGAAAAGCATATTATTACTTTAATATTAAATATTATTTATAATATTAATATTAATGTTATTATTATTACCACCAGTAATAATAATAATGTCAGTTGAATATGAGTAACATATTTAACCTCGACATAAAAGCAATGAGTCAAACAATTAAATGAGTCCGTCAGTTCTGACTGTTGGAATTGACTGTGCGAAAACTGAAATAGGATACAGACAGGCGTAGAAATTTTTTGGTACAATGAGGCCTGTTCTAAAAGTTAAATTTTGTATCACCAAAAGCTTATGCCCATGTTTATTATTTGTGTTGGATTAAATAATAGGCTAGTTGCCTTAGCATGCACTCCTTTAAGAACATTGAAAAAATCAGTGTCCAAATAAATACATTGCTAAAAGAACTTAAGTAACCACCTCTAAATATTAAGTACTAGAAATAATTAAAGAAATTTGCATAGTGAATTTATAAAATATAAATTTGACTTAAAGTAATTATCAAAATTAGCTCTTTTCTCGATTTTGAACTAGAGATTTTAAAAAGTAGAATGGGTCAGACTTTTCCTATTAAAACTTTAATTTCTTCCAGAATTTTTTGTTATTTCCAGTAAATAAAAATGTAAAACTTTCATGTGTTAAATTTGGTGCCTATCTATTCACAAACGTTGATGTTTTTTAAACCAGTGGTGTGCTGATGTTTAAAAACCAGCTTTCTAGGTTTAAAAAGAAGAGTCTTGATTTTTACAGCATCTTTGGAGTTCTTTGTGTGAGCACTACAACTCATAGCCAGTTGCCCACTGAATTCAGGAGCTGGGAAAAGATACGCACAGTCAGCTATTATGAACTGGTGCGAGTAAGCTGATTAAATGTATTAATAGATTTTTAAGTGTCAGAATTTTTTTTAACTGAAAATTTATTTAATTATTCCCTTCAAATATGGAAGCAGGCAATTTTCAGTGATTGAGCATAAAAAAGAAGGCACCTGATACAACTTCAAGTGCCAAAAAATACATTTTCTCTCAAGGTCTAAAATATACAATTAAAATTTGGAATTAAAAAATATCCTTGATATTATCCCAGAAATTGTTGAAAATAAGAAAAGCACGATTGCTGTTAGAGGTTTTTGTTTTTCCGTGTAGGAACCTGCTGCTTTACAACCACTAACTTTGTCTTCTGAATGTAACTGTTCTCTGATACAGAATAGGCTTCTCCACATTTCCCCCATAAGTTAACAAAATCAGACTGTTGGGAATAACTCTTGTCTAACCAAAAGCTTCTTGCATTTGTGATTCCCTACAGCATCTAATCTGATTCCAACTCCAACAACGATAACAGCTGGAATGGGCATATTACCATTCTTTCCAAATCAGCACGTTGCTGGACAAGCTGGGCCAGGACATGGGAATACTCAGGAGAAACAGCCAGCCTCGGCAGGGAAGGCAGAAGGAAGTTTCTCAGGGTCACAGGCTTATCTTCAGAGCTTTCCAAACCTTACTGCTGGAGGCTTGCTGACGGGACACCATAAGCCACAGCAAAGTCAGCCAAGAGGCACGGAGATAAGCTCAGGGGTGAGAAAACTATGTGCATGCCCATGCATGCACGCACGCACACACACACACACACACGTGTATACTACCTGTGTGTAGATACTATTCAGGAATATATATATGTATGTATATTCTTTCAAGATACTCAAAAATGCTTGATATTTTAGAAATGAAATATAAACTGAGTTCAAAATTTTATAGTTTGGAAAAAGCTTAAGAGTGTCATTAATACTTATCCAATTTTATATTATTTATGAGGCTTTCTAAGTTAATGCTCTTCAAAATATGTTTTCTACTTTAAATGTATACTCTATAGCTAATTAAGGTAATATTGGAATATTTGAAGGCAAGACCAATTTTCTTTTATCTGAAAAATGTCAAAGTTATTTATTAAACTCTGGTCTGCACAAAAGAATCTAACCTCTGTTTTAATTCTGTAAGTTTCTACCCAGTTATTTTACTGATTCTTAGGCCAGTGACATTAGTAAATGTTATAACTAACAGGTAGAATAAAGTACATTTTTTACTCACACCCTGAAACACCCTTTAGCATGTAAGTAGTATAAAACTCAGGTTATAAACAGCATGTGAGGACAAAAAATTCATTTAGTTGGCCATTTTCAAATGTCAAAATAATAATACTGAATTTGGAGGAGTTTTTGCTGTCAAGGAGTCATAGCAGCAAGTATGGGTAGAAGGTTCTGCAACTGTTCATTGAGAAAGCTAAGGGAATCCTTCTAGAATAAATTTTTAAAATTTACCTGCAGTATTAATTTCCTGGGTTATTGAAAACTAAACAAATAGAACTCATATATGAATATGCTGTATCTTTTTGGACAGAGAGCACCAGATCTTCAGAAAAGCTTGATTTGAGGTGATTCACATAATGGGCAGAGTCTATCAGGAAGAAAACAGCCAAAGTGGCCCAGGGCCTGGAAAACAGGTTCTGGGGAGAGAATTGAGGGAAATGGTTACATGTAACTTAGAAAGGGAGGACAAGCTGTATATACATTAAAGAAACAAACCCTCAGACTAGTCACATGGCATTTTGTGTTTCGTCAGTAGGCAGACCTAGTCCAATAAGTACAACATACAATAAAGCGAATTTAGGCTTAATATAACAAAGAGCGGCTAAAGCTTTCAAACAAAGAAAAAGTTGAACATAGTTAAGCAGACCCCAGTGAGCACTGGTACAGACTGTTGTAGAAGTGTCTTTCTGACAGTAGGGGTTTGAATCAGTTCAAGTAGGTTTTCCAAGAATGTAACAAGATTTTTGACTTTGCTAGACATAATTGGTTTAATGTGGCTTTAGGTTTTTAGACCTGCATTTTTAAGAAATTTTTTTTTATTAAGGTATAATTGACATACAGCATATTAGTTTCAGGTATAAAACAATGATTTGACATTTGCATGTATTACAAAATGGTCATCACAAAAAGTCTAGTTAACATCTATTACCATACATTGTTATAATTTTTTTTCTTGTGAGAACTTTTAAGATCTACTCTCTTAGCAACTTTCAAATATAAAACATGGTAATATTAACTATCGTTGCCATGCTGTACATTACATCCCCATGATCTATTTATTTCATAACTGGCAGTTTGTACCTTTTGACTTTTTTCACCCATTCCGCCCACACTGCCTCTGACACCAACGATCTGTTTTTTGTATCTGAGCTGCTGCTGCTTTCTTTTTTATATTCTACATATAAGGGAGATCATATGGTGTTTGTTTTTCTCTATTTGACTTTTTTTTTTTTTAAGATTTTTTATTTTATTTATTTGACAGAGATCACAAGTAGGCAGAGAGGTAGGCAGAGAGAGGGTGAGGGCTCCCTGCTGAGCAGAAAGCCAGATGCAGGGCTCTGTTCCAGGACCCTGGGATCATGACCTGAGTGGAAGGCAGAGGCTGGCTTTAACCCACTGAGCCACCCAGGTGCCCCTCTATTTGACTTTTTTCACTTAACATAATGCCCTCAAGGTCCATCCATGTTATCACAAATAGCAAGATTTCCTTCTTATTAAAGGCTGAATATATACACACATTTTCTTTATTCATCCATCAAAGAGCACTGATGTTTTCGTGTCTTGGCTATTGGGAATAGTGCTGCAGTGAACATGGGAGTGCACTATCCCTTTGAGATAGGGATTTCGTTTCCTGTGAATATATACCCAGAGATGGGATTACTGAATCACATGGTAATTCTATTTTTTATTATTTGAGGAACTTCTGTACTGTTTTCCCTCAATGGCTGTATCAGTTTTCTCCCATTCAATAGATTGTCTTTTTATTTTGTTGATGGTTTCCTTTGCTGTACAGAAGTTTTTTAGTTTGATGTAGTCCCACTTGTTTATTTTTGCTTTTGTTGTCTGTACTTTTGGTGTCATGTCCAAAAAATTATTGCCAAGACTAATGTCAAGGAAATTTTCCCTTTTATTTTCTTCTAGGGGTTTTATGGCTTCAGATCTTATCTTTAAGTCTAATCCAGTTTGAGTGAATTCTTATGTATGGTTTAAGATCCTGGTCCAATTTCATTCTTTAGTGTGTGGACATCCAGTTTTCCCAACACCGCTTATTAGAGAAACTGTCCTTTTCCATAGGAAATTCTTGACTCGCTTGTCAAAGGTTCGTTGACTATATGTATGTGTGTTTATTTCTGAGTTATCTCATTTGATCATGGCGTACAGTCTATGTATCATTGTATACAGTTGTGTACAGTCAATGTATTGTTGTAATTTGGATTGCTAATATTTTGTTGAGGACTTTTGCCTGATATCCCAATATCAGGGATATTGGCCTGTAGTTTTATTTTCTTGCAGAGTTCTTATCTGGCTTTGTTGGGCATTAATTTTTCTTCAAATAAATGTCTGGTAGAATTCACCAGTGTAGCCATCTGGTCCTGATATTTTCATTCTTGGGAGGTTTTTTATTACTTCTTATATCACTATTGGTCTGATAAGATTTTCTATTTCTTTATGATTGTTCTTTGAGGTTGTAAGTTTCTGGGAATTTATCCTTTTTTTTCTGGGTTATCCAATTTGTTGGCATGTATTTCTTGGTAATAGTCTCTTACGATCCTTCATATTTCTGTGGTATCAGTTTTAATGTCTCCTCTTTCATTTGTAACTATTTGTATCCTCTCTTGTTCTCTTGGTTAGTCTAGTTAAAGGTTTCTCTGTTTTGTTTATCTCTTCAGAACCCTAACACTTAGTTTCATGGATTTTTCTAGTCTCTTTTATTTCTGTTCTAATCTTTATTATTAACCCTTTCTGCTAATTGGGGGCTTAGTTTGTTTTTCTTTTTCTAGTTCCTTGATGTGTAATGTTGTCTGAGGTCTTTTTTTTTTTTCTTTTTGTGTAGGCATTGCTATAAGTCCCTCTTAGGACTGCTTTTTTGCTATATTCCATAAGTTTTGATATGCTATATTTCCATTTTCATTAGTCTCAAGATAATTTTGACTTCTCTTTTGATTTCTTCAACCTGTCAGTTGTTCAGGAGTATGTTGTTTAATTTCTATGTATCTCTGAATTCTCCAGTTTCCCTCCTGTGATTCATTTCTAGTTTCATACCATTGTGGTCACAGGAATACTTGATATGATTTCAATATTCTTATATTTGTTCAGACTTGTTTTTGATCTATATTTAGATCTATATATGATCTACTTTTTTTTTTCTTTCTTTCTCTCTGTCTCTCTTTTTCTCTTTCTGCTTCTGCTTTTGGTGTCAGACCCAAAAAACTATTGACAAATTCAGTATCATGAAGCATTCTACCTAAGTTTTTAAGTTTTATAATTTTAGCTCTTGCATTTAGGTCTTTGACCTTTGAGTTAATTTTTGTATGTGGTATAAGGTGAGAATCCAGCTTATCCTTTCACATATGATATCCAGATTTGCCAGCATTTTTGTTGAAAATACTGTCCTTTCCCCATTGAATAATCTTGACACTTTTGACAAAAGTCATTTAAGCACATATGCAGGGACTGACTTCTGGGTTTTCTATTCTATTCCATTTGTCTGTATGTCTGTCTTTATGCCAGTATTACACTGTTGAGGTCACTGTAGCTTTATAGTAAGTTTGAAATCACAAAGTATGAGCCTTCCATTCTTGTTCCTATTTTTCACCTTTTTCAACATTGTTTTGACTATTTGGGGTCCCTTGAAATTCCACATGTATTTTAGGGTGGATTTTTCTTTTTCTGCAGAAAAAGTTGGAATTTTGATAGGGACTATACTGAATCCCTACATCACTCTGGTTAATACTGACATTTTAACAATATGTCTTCTAATCCATGAACATGGGTTAACTTTCCTTTTATTTATGTCTTTTAATCCAGCAATGTTTTAAAAAAATGTTTTTAAAGATTTATTTTAGAGAGCTGGGAAAGGGGCAGAGGGAGAGAGAGAATCTCAAACAGAGTCTACACTGAGTACAGAGCTCCACACAGGGCTTGATCTCAGGACCCCAAGATCATGACCTGAGCTGAAACCAAGAATTGGATGCTCAAGCAACTGAGCCACCCAGGTGCCCCCATTTTTTTTTAAACATTTTTAATATTTAATATAGCATATACAAAATATTAGTTCAAAATGGATATATATACTGAACTTTTAAGATATTTTACATTCTTTGGTACTAACTCTTTGAAATTTAGTATATATTTTACATTCCACATACATCTCAGTTTAAACTGTCTGCTATTTCTTAGGCTCAGTAGTCATGTGTAGCTAGTAGCTACCATGGTGGACAGTGCAGTCTTAGATATTTTCATGGCTAATCCCTCACTTTATTGAGATTCTGCTTAAATATCACTTTCAGCCATGTTGTGCAGTTTTTAGTGAGTAAGTATTTTTCTTCTTTGGTTCAGTCACTCCTTTTTTTTTTTTTTTTTTAAAGATTTTATTTATTTATTTATTTACTTAGAGAGAGAGAATGAGAGAGAGAGCATGAGATGGGGGAGGGTCAGAGGGAGAAGCAGACTCCCTGTCAAGCAGGGAGCCTGATGTGGGACTCGATCCCAGGACTCCAGGATCATGACCTGGGCCGAACGCAGTCGCCTAACTAACTGAGCCACCCAGGCGCCCACTCCTTTTTTTTGTTCAGTTAATTCTTAAATATTTTATCCTTTTTGATTCTGTTGTAAATGGAATTGCTTTCTTATTTTTCTTTTTGGATTGTTCATTGTTAGTGTATAGAAATGCAACTAATTTTTGTATGTTGATTTATATCCTGCAACTTTGCTGAATTCATTTAGTCTAACAGTTTGTGTATGTGTAGCATTTAGGGTTTTCATGCATTCGCAAGCGGAAATCACTTTACTTCTTCCACTCTGGTTTGGATGTCTTTTATTTCTTTTTCCTACTTATTTGCTCTGACTAAAACATCCAATATTATGTTGAACAGAAGTAGTGAAAGCAGACAGCTTTGTCTCGTTCTTGATGTTAGAGGGGAAGATTTCAGTCTTTCACTATTGAGTATGATGTTGACTTCATATATAACTTCTGTTTTATTAAGGTAGCTTCCTTCTGTGCTAACTTTGCTGAGTGTGTTTCATTTTATTTTGTTTTTTAAAGACTTTATTTGTTTATTTGAATGAGAGAGAGCACACAAGCAGGGGGAGCAGCAGAGAAAGAGGGAGAAGCACGCTCCTTGCTGAGCATGGAGTGCAATGCGGGGCTCAATCCCAGGAGCCTGAGATCATGATCTGAGCTGAAGGCAGATGTTTAACTGACTGAGCCACCCAGGTTCCCTAAGTGCATTGAATTTTAATCGTGAAAGCATGTTAAATTTTGTCAAATGCTTTTTCTGCATCAGTTGAGGTGACTGTTTTTTTCTCCATTCTGTTAATATAGCGTATTATGTTGAATGACTTTTGTACATTGAATCGTCCTTGCGTTTTAGGAGTAAATCCCAGTGGGTTATGATGTATAATCCCTTTAATAATCTACTCATTTTGGTTTGCTAGTGTTTTGTCGATGGTTTTGGCACCAATATTTATAAGGGATATTTATCTGTGGTCCTCTTTCTTTTTTGTGGTGTGTCTCTGGCTTTGGTACTAGAACAATGCTGAAAGTATTCTCCTTCAGTTTTGTGGAAGAGTTTGAAAAGAATTGGCATTAATTCCTCTTTAAATGTTTTATTGAATAGTGATTAGAAGGGGCACATGCACCCCAATGTTTATAGCAGCAATGTCCATAATAGCCAAAATATGGAAATAGCCCAGATGTCCATCAACAGATGAATGGATAAAGAAGCAATGGTGTGTGTGTGTGTGTCTCTGTGTGTATGTGTACACACGTGCATAGGCAGTAGAATGCTACTGAGCCATCAAAAAGAATGAAATCTCAACATTTGCAACGACATGGATGGAACTAGAGGGTGTTATGCTAAGTGAAATAAGTCAATCAGAGAAAGACAAATATATGATTTCACTCATATGTGGAATTTAAGAGACAAAGCAGATGAATATAGAGGAAGCGAAGGAAAAATAAAATAAGAAAAAATCAGAGAAGAAGACAAACCATAAAAGACTCAACTCCAGGAAACAGTGTTGCTGGAGAGAAAGTGGTGGTGGGGTGGGGGGAGTGATGGGGTAAATGTGTGATGGTCATTAAGGAGGCCACTTGATGGAATGAGCACTGGGCGTTGTATGCAACTGATGAATCATTAAACTCTATCTTTGAAACTAATAATACACTATGTTAGTTAATTGATTTTAAATTTAAAAATAAATATTTCATTGAATTACCCAGTGAAGCCATTTGGTCCAGGGCTTTTTTTGTTGTTGATACATTGTATTTTTTTTTTATAAGTTATTTTCTTTCATAGCTAGAGTTGAGAACCCTGATAGGATAGAATCTGATTATCTTGGCAATTTAAGTACTTTAGAGACAAAATCTTAGAGTACCTTCCTGGCTACATTTTCTCAGTCTTTGAATTCTCTCTAGGGCACTGTCTTTCATCATGCTATACATTTTCCTTTGGCAAATATGTAATGGTGTTAGCTCCTACCTAGAATTTTATGTTTCCATCTTAGACTTCTTTTGAGCTATTATAGCTACTTAACTGGGAATTTTTTTTTTTTTTAAAGATTGTATTTATTTATTTGACAGACAGAGATCATAAGTAGGCAGAGAGGCAGGCAGAAAGAGAGGGGAAGCAGGCTCCCTGCTGAGCAGAGAGCCCGATGAGGAACTTGATCCCAGGACCCTGGGATCATGACCTGAGCTGAAGGCAGAGGCTTTAACCCACTGAGCCACCCAGGCACCCCTTAATTGTGAATTTCTTAACGGTAGTATTCTTGTCCTACTCATTTTAGTATTATCGATGCTTACCACAGCGCCTGGAGCATGGTAAACATTCAGTAAGCATCTTTGAATAAATACATCTCTATCTGTGATTTACCTATCACAAGCAAATCTGGACTTCTTTGAGTCTTATGAAGATGTACAGGACAGATTTCTCAATCCAAATACAATAATATTGACCAGATAAGGAAGAAATAAAGGAGTTGTTTATTGAGTTGTTTCTCAAATATAGAAATAAGCACTTGATATTATATTTCATTCTGTTCAGGGAACAAAACAAAAATTAACTAGAAATGAAAACTTAGATTCTAGCTTTAATTATAGTAACCTACATTGTTTTATTTAAAAAAAATTTTTTTACTAACAGAGAGTTGAAAAGTAAAAAATTCCATCAGTACAAAACAAAATGATCTGAAGAATAAGCCCTTTTCTTCTGTTAAAGAAATGCTAGAACCCTTACACTTAATTATATAAAATTTACTGATATATTTTCAAGAAATGTGAATTTCTAGGGTTATCTTCTAAATGTGGATTTGGATTTTATTAAATCCACTTATTTTGTTTGGTATTACTTTTAGAACCAGAAATCAGTAAGCTTTCCTTTATCATTTGCCTGTAGCCATACACTATAAAAATCCTAGTAGGAAAATGTAGATAACAGTATTTCTGGAAATAAGGTATGGGATTTGCTTTTTCTTGTGAAGTAATTCTCTCCTAGTTCCAGTGAAAAGAATTTACAAGAATGCCTTTAATTCTCTTTCAGTTCTAAAGTTCTAGGGTAGTTTAAAAAAAAACTAATTGAAAAAATAAGTGGAGTGTGATCATTTTAATCACTATCCAGAAATACTCCATAACTTCATATGTTCAAACATTGGGTTCCACAAATTTTTACTACACTAGACTAGATTTACTGAAGAGTAAGTATTTCTCTACTTTTTCTGCATTTATATTTTCCTGTACCTCTGATTAAACACCTACTGTTTTATTTTTGATAAATAGGTGGCCTCTAAGAATCAGACTTCACTATTGGGAGAACCACCAAAAGAAATACGGCTCAGTAAGAATCCATACCTGAACCTGGCAAGTGTGTTGCCCAGTGTGTGCTTATCATGTAAGTAAGAGCTCAGTATTAGTATTTTGGAGTTTTATTAAATACTTTCCATAATCAGTCTTACTCTAATTAAATGGAAGCAAATAATGCTTATTGGCCATGAAAGCCTAAATTATGACCTCATCTTTAAATTAAAGAATAACTAAAATTAAGACACTTAAAATGTATTCTAACTATTTAAGGAAACATCTTTTGTAATATCTTATTAAGAATATAATCAATTTATTGAATTATTAAATCATAATAGAAAATCTGGCAAGGGAATTATTGGCAATACTATAATGCTGTACAATACATATAGAATCATTTGTATTCTAAATCTATTTCTAAAATAGAGATTTAAACCTCTACATATCTCATATATCCAGAATATTTGCAAACAATCCCCCCAAAACTGTGAGCTAATGATAATAAGCAGAAGTTGAACTCTTATTTACTTTTTTGGAAGACTTTCTCAGGCCTTCAATTAAGGTAGATTATTAAATATAGTTTTAAGAGAAAATCACAAATGTGTTGTGTTCTAGGCACTAGGATATTCACTACAATGTTGGTTGTCAATAGTGTAACTGAAAAGTGCCTTAATATTCCTCAATAGGGGAATGGTTAAAAAAAAAATAGTTTATCATAAAATGGAACACAATACAACTTTTTGTTATAGTTGAGGGAGAGCTACATGTACTAATATGAAATTCTCTCTAAAGCAAATTAAGTAGAAAAAGCCAACATGTGCCTAAAATGATTCCATTTATGTTTGTTTAAAACTATGTATTCTTTTTTTTTTTAAACTATATATTCTTACGTGTACATATTTAATGTGTAAATGCATTCAGTAAATCTGGGAAAATTCTAAACTGTTACCTCTGGGGAAAAAAGAATAGAGTTAAAAGAAATGAAATAATATATATGCTCTGTATTTTATAAAGTATCCTCTGGTACCTCGACATTAATTTGTAATTTTTTAAAAGAGCCAGAAAAAAAATTTAATGTGCTTCTCCTATACCCACTGCATTTTTTACCTGGTCTAAAATTGATGGTTACAACTATTGCATTAATAAAAAAGATTAGTTTACATTTTGTTTGCCTTCTTTTAGAGATTAGACATGTATCTTAAAAATGTTTCCATCAAAATTATTTATCCATTGGGCAAACTTCCACGTTCAGTTGCTTTAAATGAACAAGACAACATCATATAGTGTATATCCTCCCCCTGGGGGATAAGAACTATAGCTATATGCAGGCAAATAAAAATCTGTGTTGTTTGGGTACATGTTGAATTAATGAGTTTTGTACTTTGTTTATAATTTATAACAAAACAACTTTTAGCTAAAAATATTGAAATTTGACTTTAGCCCCTGCAAGTAAAACCGCTCTGCAGAAGACTGGAATTGCCAGCAATATTCTGGATGCAATCTCTCAGGGAAATGAATCACAACACACATTGGAAAAGTGCATTTCTTATTCTCAACCTTTTGGTGATTATGCACAGGTAAGTGATCCTCAAGTTTTGATGATAACTAGAAAAATTGGTTCAACTGTATATTGAGCTCATTGAATATGAAAATGTGATTGCTGTGATATCATAGGAAAGTAAAATTGCATTCATCTACACAATATTCCATGCACATTTGGGATTTTAGGACATATTCAAGCAACATTGATATTTACCTAGATATTTATGCTAGATATTTACCTCTTGGTGTTTACACTAGTGGTCAACAAACTATAGACCAAATCCAGCCCACCGCCTGTTTTATAAGTAAAGTTCTGCTGGATACAGCCATGTCCATTCATTTACATATTGTCTATGTTGCTATTATGCCACAACGGTAGAGTTGAATAGCTGCAACAGAGACCATATGACCCATAAGATTAAATATTTATTAAATATTTACTGGCTCTTTACAGAAAAACTGCTGACTTGTGGTTTATACCAATGTATACCTGACTAAGGAACTCAAGGAGATGCCCCTGTTCTTCACCACTGCTTCCTGATTACAGACACACGACCATAATGATGGGCGCTGTTAGGCTAACATTTAAACCAATCAATCACTAACATAAAAAATATTATATTCCAAAAGTATATTGTACCATGACGTAAATATGTCAATTTTACTTTGGCCTTTTCTCCTTCAGGTTATTCTCAATGGCTTAAGCTGAGAGTATATATCATGTTAGCAGTATATGATGATATAATCCTGGGGTCTTGTAATGAACTATCCTTGTTCTGATTCTTTATTTCTCAGCACATCAGCTGCTTCTCAGCTCTGCCCTATCTGCGGCAGCAGTGCTTCCACTTTGATTTCCTTGGAGCACCTGTGTTTGCCTCATCTCTCTCTAATAGCCTTTAGAACAGAAAACCTGTGTGAATTCCCTTGGAACAATCGATGCCTCCTTATGCTTTTATGATAGGGTACTAGAAACACAGGTGAAATAGATTCTGTAAGAATGGTGCAGCTGGGGACGCCTGGGTGGCTCAGTGGGTTAAGCCGCTGCCTTCGGCTCAGGTCATGATCCCAGCATCCTGGGATCGAGTCCCACATCGGGCTCCTTGTTCAGCAGGGAGCCTGCTTCTCCCTCTGCCTCTGCCTGCCACTCTATCTGCTTGTGCTCACTCTCGCTCTCTCTCTCTCTCTGACAAATAAATAAATAAAATCTTTAAAAAAAAAAAAAAAAGAATGGTGCAGCTGGATATTAGAATAATATGTAATAAAGTCTCTTATATACCTGTGGAAAGGTGGAGAAATATAGGTTGGAAGATGATGTAATTAGGTACCAACAGACCTGTGTCCAAGTAAGAGTAATCATGAACTAATACAACCTGGAAAGCATTCCCTCATATGTTTCATAAGAGTCCATTTTTCTTCCTTTATTAATTCACATTTTAAGAAATCAAGATGAGGACATTAATTGACATTAATTGTATGCTAATTATATTTACAGATGACAAAACCCAAGGAAATTATCAGAGATCAGTAAAATTTGTAAATTGATAGTTCTGTAAATTAGAAACAGCCTAAATTTCCAATAATTTTTAATACTAAGTACATAAATTATGTCATATTTATTCCAGAAATATAATGCAAATAGTAAAGATCAAATAAAACACTATGTAAACACATGGTAAATATTTCATAATCTATTGTTAATTTAAAAAATTTATAAATTATAGTCCTGTATAATTCTAGTTTTTTGTTCCTATACAAGGAGCAAAATTTACTTTCATAAATGGAAGCACAATAAACTTAAAAAAATTTTTTTAAACATGTATAATTACACTTTTTATATAGCCTTTTAATTTTTTATCACTTTATTTTATGATAAGCATACTCCTTACTCCCCATCCCCCATGCCCCCCCACCTGTAACCATCAGTTTGTTATAGTTAGGAGTCTGTTTCTTGATTTGTCTCTCTTTTTCCCTTTGCTCATTTGTTTTGTTTCTTAAATTCCACATATGGAATGAGTGAGATCATATGGCATTTGTTTTTCTTTGACTTCTGTTGCTTAGCTTAATACAGTCTAGCTCTATCCATGTTGTTGCAAATGGCAAGATTTTGTTCTTTTTTTATGGCTGAATAATATTCCATTGCGTGTATATACCACATCTTCTTTATTTATCTATTGATGGACACTTCCATAGTTTGGGCTGCTTTTGTAGTTTGGCTCTTATAAATAATGCTGCAATAGACATAAGGGTGCATGTATCCCTTTCCTTAGTGCTTTTGTATTTGGGGGGTAAATACCCAGTGGTATAACTCCTGGATACAGTAGTTCTATTTTTAACATTTTGAGGCATCTCCATACTGTTTTCCAGATTGGCTGTACCAGTTTGCATTCCCACCAACAGTGCACAGGGCTTCCTTTTTCTTCATATCTTTGCTAATACTTGGTGTTTCTTGTGTTTTTCTGTTTTAGCCATTGTGACAGGTGGGAGGTGATATCTCATGTAGTTATAATTTGCATTTCCCTGATGATAAGTGATGTTGAACAGCTTTTCACATGTATGTTATCCATTTGTATGTTTTCTTTGGAGAAATATATTTTCATGTCTTTTGCCCATTTCTAAATGGGTTATTTGGTTTTGTTGTGTGTTGAGTTGTATCAGTTCTTTACATATTTTGGATACTAACCCTTTATCAGATATGTCATTTGTAAATATCTTCTCCCATTCAGTAGGTTGCCTTTTAGTTTTGTTGATTGCTTCCTTTGCTGTGCAGAAGCTTTTTATTTTGGTGTAGTCCCAATTATTTATTTTTGCTTTTATTTCTCTTGCCTCAGGAGACATTTAGAACTGTGTTGATGTGGCCAGTGTCAGAGAGATTACTGCCTGTGCTCTCTTAAAGGATTTTTATGGTTTCAGGCCTCACATTTAGATCTTTAATGCATTTTGAGTTTATTTTTGTGTATGATGAAATAAAGTGGTCCAGTTTCATTCTTTTGCCTGTTGCTGTGGTTCTCCCCATCACCATTTGTTGAAGAGACTGTCTTTTCCCATTGTATATATATTCCTCCTCTGTTGAAGATTAGTTGTGGGTTTATTTCCAGGCTTTCTGTTCTATTCTATTGATTTGTGTGTCTGTTTTCATGCCAGTACCATACTATTTTAATCACTACCACTTTGTAATATAACTTGAAATCTAGATCATGATACCTCCAGTTTTGTTTTTCTTTTTCAAGACTGCTTTGACTATTTGGGGTCCTTTGTGGTTCCTAAAAAATTTAGGATTATTTGCTTTGGTTTTGTGAAAAGTGCTCTTGGTATTTAAGAGGGATTGATTAAACCTGTAGATTGGTTTGGGTAGTATGGACATTTTAACAGTCTTGGCTCTTCCTGTCTATGAGCATGGAATGTCTTTCCATTTCTTTGCATTGTCTTGAGTTTCTTTCATCAATATTTTATAGTTTTCAGAATTCAGGTCTTTCTTTGGTTAAGTTTATTCCTAGATGTTTAATGTACTTGGTGCAATTGTAAATAGGATTGTTTTCTTTCTTTCTTTCTTTCTTTCTTTCTTTCTTTCTTTCTTTCTTTCTTTCTTTCAGATTTTATTTATTTATTTGACAGACAGAGATCACAAGTAGGCAGAGAGGCAGGCAGAGAGAGAGGAGGAAGCAGACTCCCTGCCGAGCAGTGAGCCCGATGCAGGGCTCTATCCCAGGACCCTGGGATCATGACCTGAACCGAAGGCAGAGTCTTTAACCCACTGAGCCACCCAGGCGCTCCAATAAGATTGTTTTCTTATTTTCAGTTTCTGCTGCTTTATTATTAATGTATAGGAATCCAGCAGGTTTCTGTACACTGATTTTATATCCTGCAGCTTTACTAAATTTATCAGTTCTAGTAGCTTTTTGGTGGAATCTTTAATGTTTTCTATATATAGTGTCATGTCATCTGCAAATAATGAAGGTTTTACTTCTTCCTTACCAATTTAGATGACTTTTATTTCTTTATGTTGTCTTAATGCTGTGGCGAGGACTTGCAGTTCTATGTTGAATAAAACTGATGAGGGTGGACATACTTGTCTTGTTCTTGATCTTAAGGGAAAAGCTCTCAGTTTTTCCCCATTAGGTGTGATATTTGCTGTGGGTTTTTCAAATAAGGCCTTTATTATCTTGACATATATTCCCTCTAGACCTACTTTGCAGAGAAGTTTTTATTATGAATGGATGTTGTACTTTGTCAAATGCTTTTTCTGCATCTATTGAAATATCGTATGGTTTTTATCCTTTCTTTTACTGATGTGACATATCACCGTGATTATGAATATTGAACCACCCTATCATCTGGGAATAAATTCCACTTGATTTTGGTACATGATTTTTTAAATATATTTTATTGGATTCAGTTTTCTAACATTTTGTTGAGGATTTTTGCATCTATAGTCATGAGAGATACTGGCCTGTAATTCTCTCTCTCTCTCTTTTAGGTTTTTTTTTTTTTTTTTGTGGTATCTTTATGTCATTTTGGTATCAGGGTGATATTGGCCTCATAAAAAGGATCTAGAAGTTTTCCTTCCTCTTCTATTTTTTGGACTAGTTTGGGAAGAATCAATATTAACTCTTTTTCAAATGTTTAGTAGAAAAAAAATAAAAATTAAAAAAATTAAAATGTTTAGTAGAGTTTTTCTGTAAAGCCGTCTGGTCCTGGACTTTTATTTTTTGGGAGTTTTTTGGTTACTGATTCAATCTCCTTACCAGTACCTGGTCTGTTCAGATTTTCTATTTTTCCCTAACCTAGTTTTGGTAGAATATATGTTTCTTGGAATTTATCTGTTTCTCCTAAGTTGCCCAATTTGTTGACATATAGGCTTTCATAATATTCTTTTAGAATTGTTTGTATTTCTATGGTGTTGGTTGTTATTTCTCCTCTTTCATTAGTAATTCTGTTTATTTGGTTCTCTCGCTCTCATGGGTCTTGCTAAGGGTTTATCAATTTTTTATGTTTTTTTAAAATTTAATTTTTAAAAAAATTTTTATAAACATAAAGGATTTATCAGTTTTATTGATCTTCTGAAATCTCCTGACTTCATTGATCTGTGCTATTTTTTTTATTTTATTTTATTTTATTTTTTTAGTTTCTGTATCATTTATTTCTGCTCTAATCTTTACTCCTACCTTTTGCTGGGATTTGGGATTGTTCTTCTTTTTCTAGCTTCTTTAGGTATAATGTAAGGTTGTTTGTGATTTTTCTTGCTTCTTAAGGTAGGGCTGTGTTGCTATAAACTTTCTTCTTAGAACCACTTTTGCTGTATCCCAAAGATTTTGAACCATTCTATTTTCATTTTCATTTGTTTTTATGTAGTTATTGATTTTTCTTTAATTTCTTGGTTGACCCATTCATTGTTTACTAGCATGTTGTTTTAACCTCCCAAGTATTTGTGCTCTTTCCAGATTATTTCTTGCAGTTAATTTCTAATTTCATAGTGTTGTGGTCAGAAAAGATGCATGGTATACCTTCAGTTTTTTGAATTTGTTGAGACTTGTTTTGTGGCCTAATATGTGATCTGTTCTGGAGAATGTTCCATATGTGCTTGAAAGAATGTACATCCTGCTGTTTTAGGATGGAATGTTCTGAAAATGTCTGTTAAATCCATCTGGTCCAGTGAGTCATTCAAAACAAATTGTTTCCTTACTGATTTTCTGTTTGGATGGTCTGTCCATTAATGCAAATGGGGTGTTAAGGACCCTACCATTATTGTATTACTATCAATTGTTCCCTTTATGTTTGTTATTAACAGTTTTATGTATTTGGGTGCTCCCATGTTGGGTGCATAAATAAATACAATTGTTATATCCTCTTATTGGATCGTCCCTTTATTCTTATACAATGTCCTTCTTTGTCTCTTGTTACAGTCTTTGTTTTAAAGTCTATTTTTCTGATATAAGCACTGCTACCCAGACTTTGTTTTGCATGATAAATATTTCTCCATCTCCTCACTTTAAATCTGCAGATGTCTTTTGGTCTGAAATGAGTCTCTTGTAGGCAGCATATAGATGGGTCTTGTTTTTTAATCCATTCTGACACCCTGTATCTTTTGTTTGGAGCATTTAGTCCATTTACTTTCAAAGTACTATTGATAGACATGTAATTATTGCTATTTTGTTACTAGTTTTGTGATTTTTTTAAAAAAATAGGTTTTCTCTAATTCTTCTCTTGCTCTCATGGTTTATTGGCTTTATTTAGAAATATATTTGGATTTCTTTCTCTTTATTTTTGCATATCTATTACTGGTTTTTGATTTGTGGTTACCAGTAGGTTTGCATATAGTATCTTTTGCATATAGCAGTTTCTATTAAGTTGATGGTCACTTAAGTTTAAACCCATTCTTTACTCTTCTCCCCACACCTGACCCCCCCCCCCCCCCACATTTTAGGTATATGGTGTCGTATTTTACATCCTTTTATTTTAGGAATCCCTTGACCAATTTTTACAGATATATTTATTGTTACTGCTTTTGTGTTTTTTACTCCTCCTACTCTCTCTATGGTTTTCCTTTCCATTCAAAGAATTTGTTTTTCAACCTTAATATTTCTTATAGGACTGATTTAATGGTCATGAACTCCTTTAGTTTTTGTTTGTATGAGAAACTCTTTACTCTCCTTCTATTCAGAATGATAGCCTTGCTGGAGAGAGTATTCTTGGTTGCACTTTTATTTTCTTTTAGCACTTTAAATATATCCTATCACTCTCTTCTGTCCTGCAAAGTTTCCATTGAAAAATCCTGATAATGTTATGGAGTTTCCCTTGTATGTAACTGTTTTCTTTTCTCTTGTTGCTTTTAAAACTTCTTCTTTATTGCTACTTTTTGCCATTTTAATTAGTTTATTTCTTGGTGTGGACCTCCTTGGGTTGAATTTTGGAGGGAAGCTCTTTGTGCCTCCTGAATCCAGGTATCTGTTTCCTCCCCCAGATTAGGGAAGTTTTCAGCTATTATTTCTTCAAATAAGTTTTCTGCCCCTTTATCTCTCTCTCCTTCTGAGATCCCTATAATACAAATGTTGTTACACTTGACCAAATCACTGAGTTCCCTATGACAGTTCTTAATTTGCATAATTTTCTTTCCTCTCCTTTGCTCAGTTTGGTTACTTTCCATTACTTGTGTTCCATGTCATAATTCATTTCTCTGCTTCATCAAGCCTATTTATTCCATCAAATGTATTTTTAATTTAATTTATTGTGTTCTTGGTCCCTGATTGGCTCTTTTTTTAATCTCTGTGCTAAGGGCCTCACTGATGTCCTCTTTTCTCCAGTCCAGGGAGTATCTTTGTGATTATTACTTTATATTCTCTATCAGGCACATTATATATGTTTTGCTTTGGTCTCTTGCTTGGTTTGGTCCTGTTCTTTCATTTGGGACATTTTTCTCTATCTTCTCATTTTGTTTGACTTTGCCTATTTCTCTCTGTTAGGAAAGTCAGCTACTTCTTTTGCTCTTCACAATAAAAGCCTTATGAAGAATAGATCTTTTAGTGCCCACAATGCAGTGTTCCCTGTTGCCCATGACCTGGTGCTTTAGGGAATATCTCCTACGTGTGTTGCATGTGCTATGCTGTTGAGTCGTGGCCTCTTTTTCCTTCAGTTATTCCCTGGTCTTCTGGGGGAGAGGCTCACAGTGCCAGGAGTGAGGGATATATGACTGGGAAGGGTGGATCCACTGAAGGTTGGGATGGGGAATTGGGGGTGGTGGTGGTGTGGATTGATGTAAACAAGTTAGTTAAGAAGTGTCTATACTGCTCTGGTTCCTGCAGGTAGCTATTGTTTATGCTGGGTGCAGGGGAGGGAATGATGCCTGCCAGCTCCTTTATTCCTGGAGGGGTCTCCCCATGATCCCTGTCTCTCTAGGCCATGCTCTGAGATGAGAAATCACTGTCCTTCCTGTCTGCCCCAGCGTTTTCAAACTGCTGGTTCTACACCATATCTGCTTGGGCTCTTTATTGTCCTGTCTTTTTCAGGGTGGGGGCTCTGCTCCTTAACACCATCAAGGCTCTCCAAGAGCCAAGCTTGCTGATTTTTAAAATTCCAGATCTTAAGTCCTGATGATTTTAAGAACTCATAAAATTTGGCCTTCTGAATTTCAAAAGCAAATATTATGGAGATTCATCCTCCTCATTTGTGAGCGCCCCAGTGTGAAAGTCTGTTTTCAGCCTTTCTCTGCACCATTGGCTCCCTCCCTACAGTCCTTTTCACTCCAGACCATGTCTTTGCCCTTCCTCCTTCTTCACTGTGACCTCTTCCTGCCTTTAGTTGTGGAGTTCTGCCAGTCTTCAGGTCATGTCCTAGGTTATTTACACTGATACAGATGTTATCTATTTGTATCCAGATGACAAGGCAAACTTGGGGTCCTCCCATCCGACCTGTATGATTTAATCTTTTTAAGTTATTATTTTCCTTACCTTTTCATTTATTTCACCCTTGAAATGTGTTTTTTTCTCAGCAGTTTTGCTAATTAGATTACTGTTGTTTATTTTATACTTATATCCACAGAAAAACCCTTTTCTATGTACACATGGAGAAATTCTGTGATAAAGATCCCTTTTATATTGCCAATCTTCCTTCTGCCTCTACCCTTGCTGTCCCAGAGACACTGTGGAGGTACGCATCTTCCCTGGATTTATCGTCCCCCTGGACAGTCCCTGCTTCTACCTCGTTGTGTTCATCAAGTGAGATTTGTTCTCAGTCTGGTGTTCTTTCCTCCTCAGAAAGTGAACTTAACTAGATGTTACTAATGGAATAAAGTAACTAGAAAAAGAGCAGTCATGTTTGAGAAATTCCTACTATTTCCACTGCTAGAATGGAGGAAGAGGTCTAAGGAAAAGAACCTGATATTTTTTTATTTTGGTTTTACCATGTGCTGTACGCTTTGCAACGTAAGCATTTAACCTTTCTAACAAGCCTGTGAGACTGTCTCCATAACACAAGTAGAAGAGCATAGAGAATTTAATCATCTTTGTAAGTTCATGCAGTTGGCAAACAATTTCTGTGATAACCAAGGTTGCATTATTTTCATTATACCATGGAGAAGTTTCTTCAGGCATGGAAGTAGTGTCTTGTCTAGTAGAAACTGTTTCTTTGTTTCTTTTGTGCCAGCCCTGTGCATAAGGATTAGGAGATGAATGTATCAAGGTGTAGAGGGATATAATAATCTTTATTTTCAATAAAGCTGTTACATTTAAAAATCCTAACTGGTATTCCAATATTGGCAAAGTTGCTTATATCAGATTATTCCCCCTGTAGGTAACCATTATTAAAACTGGACTGAATATGAAAGAGAAACAACTGTTTGAAGGTCCTGGGGTGTGATCAAAAGCAGGCAGAACCTGAAGTGGGGAGTTAGTCCTTAAAAGAGGGAAACTGCCATGGACGAGATTTATCATTTTGCCTAACATCACCTGTAGTCCAGGTTCGTACTGGCTGCCGGAGTAAGAGCAGAGTTGAGAACCCTTAGCAAGGCTGAAAAGTAAGCATGAACTCTCTGAAAAGGGGGGTTGCTTAGGAAGGAGCCCCAACTCAGCCAAGACACACTTGTCTGACCTCTGAACCATGTTTATGAGGGAGATTCCAAGTCCCTAATGAACTGAGAAGGAATTCAGTTCCTCCCCTGCACAGCAGTTTGAGTTTGAATTCAGCAAAGTTATCTCCTCCTTCCAACAAAAATCAGCAATATTGGGGCACCTGGGTGGCTCAGTAGGTCAAAGCCTCTGCCTTTGGCTCAGGTCATGATCCCAGGGTCCTGGGATTGAGCCCCGCATTGGGCTTTCTCCTTGGTAGGGAGCCTGCTTCATCCTCTCTCTCTCTCTGCCTGCCTCTCTGCCTACTTGTGATCTCTCTCTCTGTCAAATAAATAAATAAAATCTTAAAAAAAAAAAATCAGCAATATTGGGACGCCTGGGTGGCTCAGTTGGTTGGACGACTACCTTCGGCTCAGGTCATGATCCTGGAGTCTCGGGATCAAGTCCCGCATCGGGCTCCCAGCTCCACGGGGAGTCTGCTTCTCTCTCTGACCTTCTTCTCGCTCATACTCTCTCTCACTCTCTCTCTCTCAAATAAATAAATAAAATCTTTTTTAAAAAATCAGCAATATTTAGAGGAAGGCTATACATCTGTGGTCTTTATGATATATCATCTCTAATCAGTATATGAAATTCCTAGATAATTGAAGAAACAAGAAACGGGACCCACAATTAAGAAGAAAAACAATAAACAGAAACTGACCCCAAGATGACCCAGATGTTGGTCTTAGTGAACAAGGATTTATTTAAAGCAGCTATTATTTGTTCAAGGACCTAAGGAGTATAAAGTCATAATAAAAGGTAGGGATTTTCAGCAAGCAATATAAACTAAAAAAGAAGTATGGAAACTCTCCAACCGAAAAGTGTAGTATCAGGGAAAGAAACAAAATGGTGGTTGGGCTTAGCAGAGATTGGAGAAAACAGGAAAAAAGTTTCAATTAACATGAAGACAAAAAAATAATTCAATACGGAGAACAGAAATGACAATGAAAATCCATGAACAGATCCTGAAGACCTGAGGGATGATACCAAGCAGTCTAAAATATGGATAATTGCAGTCCCAGGAGGAGAGGGAAAAGATAATGTGTCATGAAATATTTGAAAAAAATAATGGTAAAAAATTTCCTAAATTTGGTTTAAAAAACCTCCAGATCTAACAGGCGCAGACACAACCCCTGCAAAGCAGGATAAATAAAAATATTTTACCTAGACGTGTCAGTTAATATGATGAAAACTTAAGTTCTAAGGAGGGTATCTTGGAAGTAACCAGATAAAAATAATGTGCATTATTCTTAAGGTAGAGTTCCTCAGCCTTGGCTCTGTTGGCCGTCTGGGCTGGGTAATTCTCCTTCTGTGCTTGTAAGATATTTAACAGTATCTTTGTCCTCTACCCAGTAGAGTGCTCCTCATTGAGAGCTACAGTGTTAAAACAACTGGTAACTTTGTGGGGTAAATAAAATACTGTATATTTTCTCTTAATTTATTTAAAAGTTATGACATTTTAGTGTGGGGTTTATAATGTTCATAGATACAACGTATTTGATAATAGTACAAAGGACTGTATGAAGTGAATGAAAGTACAGTTATGGGGTTATTCAAACATACATTTTAAGTAAAATTTTATATTACATTTTATATGAAGTAGAACAGTAACCCTGAGTCATCTGTGATAAGTTATGGAAAACATTGTCATTCATAAAGCAACTATTTGGAAAAAAATACAAAACAGTACACCTGAAATGTCAGTAGCTTAGTTATAGTGGAATTCTAAGAACATTGATTAAGCCAAAAAATGTCAGGAAAGGGGGAAAAAAACAGGTGAATAGAAAACAAATAGCTAGGTAAGAAATCTAAATTGAATGACGGTAATAGTTAAATAAAAATGGAATACATGCTCCAATTGAAACAAAGAGATTGTCAGAGTAAGGCTTGACTATGCCTCTTCAAACATTTTATGGGAGGTTTAGTGCAGCTAGGTTTTTTTTTAAAAAAGGGTATAAGAGGGCACGTGAGTGGCTCGGTCAGTTAAGCATCTGACTCTTGATTTTGGCTGGGGTCATGATCTCAGGGCTGTGAGATCGAGTCCCTGCACTGGGCTCCTGTCGGGCCCTGCTTAAGATTCTCCGTCTCCCTCTGCCTCTCTTTTCCAAACTTCGTTTGCTCTCTCTGTCTCTCTGTCTCTCTCTCTCAAAAATTAAATTTAAAAAGGGCATAAAATGGGAAGCAAAAGTAAAAATGTCTCTTTTTGTCTGAGTGTTTATATGAAAAATCCCCCTAAAAAGCAATCATTAAACTAATAAACTTTGCATAGTCACAAGATAGAGGGTAAGATGCAAAAAATCAATTGTTTTTGTGGACAAGCAGGAAACAATTGGAAAAGAATATTTTTTTAAATTTTGAAAATTTATATTGACAACAGCATTAAACATGAAATACGTAGCAATAAGTTAACAGAAAATTTGTAAGAACAATGAAAACTGAAGATATTGCTGTGAGAAATGAAAGATGCCTATGAATGGAGAGCTGTCCCATGTCCGTGAATTGGAAGACTTAATATTGGCAATATCGCGGTTCCCTCTAAACTGATCTATAGATTGTTATCCCAGTTACTCAGTAGCCTTTTTCTCAAATAGAAATTTTTAAAGTTTGTACTAAAATGCAAAGGAGCTAAAATCTTACGAAAGAGCACAGCTTGAGGACTTCCTCTGTATGACTTCAAGATATACTATAAAGTCATGACAATCAGACAGTGTGGTGTGGACAAAATGGTAGGCAATAGATCACTAGAACAGAAGAGAGTCCCAGCATAGGCCCATACTTAAATGGTAAACTGATTTTTTTTTAATATTTTATTTATTTATTTGACAGAGATCACAAGTAGGCAGAGAGGCAAGCAGAGAGAGAGGGGGAAGCAGGCTCCTCGCTGAGCAGAGAGCCCGATGCGGGGCTCAATCCCAGGACCCTGAGATCATGACCTGAGCCAAAGGCAGGGACTTTAACCCACTGAGCCACCCAGGTGCCCCGGTAAACTGATTTTTGACCAAAACACCAAAAGAATTAAATAAGGAACAGAAATGTTGTTAGAACCATTGATTATCCATATTGGAAAACATGAAGCCTGATTCTTCCCTCGGACCATTGCTCTAAAATTAATTTGCAGCGTATCATAGGCCTAAATGGAAAAATGCAAGCCATAGATGATATCAACATAGATGACAGCAACAACGGACACAATAAGAAGTTCCATCTATTCTCTCCTCAAGAAGAGCATCAGTAAAACTGGCAATAATTATTAGAGAAGGACCAAGAGGAAGTTCTGGATTTGAATAAGTACAATAGCTGAAATGATTTACTAGAGCATAGCAGATTTGAACAGGCAGAAGAAAGAATCAACATGTTTGGAAGATAGATCAATTGAGATCATCCAGTCTGAAGAATAGAAAGAATAGAGAATGAAGAAAAATGCACCATAACAAATGTTGGCAACAGTGTGGAGAAACGGGTACCCTCATACACTGCTGGGAGGGAATTAAAGTGGTGCAGCTGCTTTGGAAAAATTTGACAGTTCCTCAAAATGTTAAACACACGGTTACCATAAGACCTGAGAATTTCACTCCTACCTATATATCCAAGAGAATTGAAAATCTAGGTCTATACACAAAGTTGGACGTTAATTATCATAGCAGCATTTTTCATCATAGCCAAAAGGGAAAGGACCCAAAGGTCAATCAGCTGATGAGTGAATAAACAAACTGTGGCGCAGCCATACAGTGCAACATTCTGTTGCTGTAGAAGGAATGGAGGACTGATCGTTGTCACTACATGGGTGAACCTTGAAATCATGATGCTAAGTGAAATAAGCCAGGCATGAAAGGAACATAGTAAATGATCCTGTTCGTATGAAATGTCCAGAATAGACCAGTTCATAGAGAACGTGAATAGTTACTGGGGGTCAGGGAAGTAGGAGTTGGGGAGTAATTGTTAACAGGTACAAGGCATCTTTTTGGATTGATGAAAATACTCTGGAATTCGATTGTGCAGCCCATGGGAGTATCCGCAAATGTTGGACTCGAGTAAAAAAAAAAGTCTGTCTGTACTAAATAGAGGGTAGCATTTTCACTCAGTGTTTTAGAGAGCTTAAAAGTATATAATGGTAAGAAAACAAGCTAATTATAGATCTCGTTCTAATTAGACAATTGAATGTGGGTATCCTATTTCTCTTGTTGATTATAACAATGGAGTATGGCCATTGAGCCATAGTTACTAATTTTCTCAAAAAGTGCATCTCTTAAATGTTTTCTTATTGAGAAAACTTAAAAAATAGATGAACTTAAAAATTTGTAGTAACACTTTAGCAATGATAGTAGCATTATAGTAGGCTCTATAATCCTCTAAGCTTGCATGTGTGGGGTTTTTTTTTTTTTGAAATTTTATTTTAAGTAATCTCTACACCCAATGTGGGGCTCAAACTCACAACCCTGAGATCCCTGAGATCGGGTTGTATGCTCTACCCACTGAGCCAGCCAGACACCCCATAATCCCGTTAGTTAGAATGTATAAATGGAGTTTGAAATGTCAGGTTCTCAAGTAACAGTAAGTAGGTACATCTATGTCAGATGGTTGGGAGAAGTCCACCTCAAGGGAAAAGACTTTGAGCCAATTAAGTTTTTATTAAATGCCTCCACCTAATATTTTATTATAATCTATCCAAAACAAGACATTTCCTGGGGCACCTGCATGGCTCAGTCATTAAGTGTCTGCTTTCAGCTCAGGTCATGATCCCAGAGTCCTGGGATGGAGCCCCGAATTGGGCTCCCTGCTCAGCGGGGAGCCTGCTTCTCCCTCTCCCACTCCCCCTGCTAGTGTTCTCTCTCTCGCTGTGTCTGTCAAATAAATAAAATCTTAAAAAAAAAAAAATGACATTTCCTTCCTCCCCTCCTTTAGTAAAATATGGTAAAATTGGTCACAATTCCCTTAGGTGGCTTTTCAGTTTGACATAGTCATGAGTATAATAATGTGAAGACTAATATAGGAATTATTTCAGTTGTTTAAGTTGTGGTTTAGGGTTTTCACTTGACACTTGCCAAACTGGTTAGCTGTCTAGCACGTGATGCGTTAGGGGAATACTGTCTACCTGCCTGTTGTACTCTTGTGTTGCCCTTGGTTCCAGGGGGTCTTTTCCTGCAAGGAAGCCGGTTGCCTGTTTCAGAGAATCAACCACAGAACGTGTACAAGACTCTATGATGAGAAAATAGGAAACAAAACTGAAAAATGAACAAAAAGGCTTGGGGTTCCTTCCTTTCATCTAGAGCCTAATGCTGCCACCTAGTGGGCAAAAGGTGCGGAGACTGGCCAAAAAGATTTGTGTGTGGACTGGTAGCTCGCAATCTGGTGACAAACGTCAGCTATATAAAATAGTTTTTAAAAACCTAAGTCTATAAATAAATAAAATCTTAAAAAAATGAAAACATAAGTCTACTTTAACAATAATTATGGAACCACAGGTTCTATTAACCCTAGCCAGTAATTTAGAAAATACTATAAAAATGATTTTTGCTAAAAACTGGAATTAAAACAACCATTTGGAATTTAGTTACCCTCATTACTTTAAAAATCTTTGTCTATAAGCCAACAGTTTTTTTAAGTGTTAAAAAAAAATTAATAGTGTATGGTATACTTAAATTGAAAGAGAGCTTTGAATTACTGCTCTCACATGTTAGCCTAATTTTTCAAAGCATCTTAATGTTGTATTTTGATATTTTACGAGTACTTTAAAAAAAAAAAGATTTATTAGTGGTAGGGAGGGGCAGAGGGAGAGAGTCTTAAGCAGGCTCTACGCTGAGCACAGAGCCCTACATGGGGCTCAATCTCACGACCCTGAGATCATGACTCAAGCTGAAACCAAGAGTTGGTCGTTTAACCAACTTTGCCACCCAAGTGTCTAAGAGTCCTTATTAAACATACTTAAACGTAAGATAGAGAACTTATATAACCTGGCACACTGAAACTAGTGAGGCAGTCAAATTTTACTTTTATTTTTTGGAATGTGCTGCAATACTTTCAGAGGATCAGTCCTTAAATTCAAAGTTAAGATTTAACATTATGCATGAGGAAAAGTAGCTGAGAAGCAAAAATCAATGTGAAAATTGAAAACATCTATGCATATATATGAAGAAGAGCTATTTTATTGTTAGCTGTATCTTTAATGTCACAAAACAGCGAAGTTGGTTTTAAAAACAATTTTAACTGGGGAGAAGAGAAAAACGGTATTTAAATAAAATTTTAGAAGTGAACTATGGTTAATGCAGAAAAGATGAATTAATTCATGTTTCTCTAGGTATAAAGTCTAAAAGCCGGACTTGAAGCCGTGAGAAAGGAATATTAAAGGGTTGCTACAGATTCTAGAAGAACTAGTGCAGTTGCTCACACTAGGCTCTCCATCTAATCTACCTCCACGAATGAGGTAAGACTTGGAGAAGCTGAAATGGGGCTAACGGCAAAAGTGAGGCTGAGGAGCCCTAAGGAGAGGCAGAATTTTTGAAAAACCAATTTGATTTTGTATTTCAAGGACTATACACCATGTGTTCCAGTCCTTTCAGAAGAGCAGGAACGATAACTAGCGTGACCTTGGGCCAGCAGTAGGGGAGCCGAACCCAGTCCGCTATCAGCATGAATCTCCCAAAGGAATCTCCCTGGGGACGAGTCACAATCCCAGTTCTGTGAATTCTGCCCAGACTTTTTTTTTTTTTTTTAAAGATTTTATTTATTTATTTGACAGAGATCACAAGTAGGCAGAGAGGCAGGCAGAGAGAGGGGAAGGGAAGCAGGCTCCCTGCTGAGCAGAGAGCCCAATGTGGGGCTCGATCCCAGGACCCTGAGATCATGACCCGAGCCGAAGGTAGAGGCTTTAACGAGCCACCCAGGCGCCCCATGACCAGACTTTTAAAACCAGCCTTCAGTTCTGTTACGGAACTGAGCTTAAATACTGAGCTTAAGACACACTGAAAGTATTAAACTTTGGCAGTCCAAAAATGAAACTGCAATCTACATGGGACTAGAGGACTAGGGACTAAAAGGAAATTAGTCTACATTTATATGAAGATAAAAATATTTGCTTTAATTAAAGGAAGAAAATAAGAGTCTTTAAATCCAAAAATAAAAGAGCAACTGCATAGTTACAGAATGAGCTTCATACCGACTAAATGTGTACAAAAATGTGTTTTTAGAAATAAGGCAGATGGGATTAATGAAAAGGACAGCAGAGTGAGAAAAAATGGGTTGGATTCATGGCTCTAACATTTAATAACCTTGTGATTTCAGCCAGGTCACCTAAAGTATCTGAGCGTTTGTTTCCACATCTGTTCAGTGGAGATCATTCCTTTTCTGTTTACTACACAGGGCTGATGTTAGTGTTACAGTGTAGAATATCATCATTATTAAATTTTGTCTATTTCTCTCCCAAATATATTACGGTTGGGATATTTTGCTAATTTGATTTACATCTGAATAGTAGACATTCTCTTCTGCTCAGTGTCTTTCTCTAGTCTCTCCAAAGCACAAATGCCCATTGAAAAAAATTTTTTTTATTTTCAGATTTTCAAAGTACACCACTTTCTCACTCTTTTATTCCATGTAAAATTTTAACCCAAAGTTTTAAATCACATCTAATCTCTAATCACATTGCCCACATGTATGTATCTATTGCCTATCTCTTCTATTACCCCATTTTTTAGGGAGCTGCTTATTACATTTCCCAGATTACAAAATCAAACTTATTATTCCATTTATAGTCCTTAGCTTGGCATTCCAGCCCCTCCATGACGAGGCCAGCTCACCTTTCCAACCTATCTGCTCCACTCTCTTCCGTGACTCAGCCACTGAGTGCCCTCCCAGGCCTGCGACTTCCTGCCACCTGCCTGTGCTCAGGCAGCCCCTCTCGGCCAGACGGCCATTCCCGCTCCCCTCATGTCCACATCTGATCCTCTTCAGATCCATCCATGTGCCTTCTCATCCATACAGATTTTGTCCATATTTCTCAAACTCTCCTCTCTCATTTTCCCTCCTATGAGAAGCTTGAGCTCTTCACCTCTGTGTCTCATTTGGCATGGTGGCGTTCTCCTTTTAGAAATAAGTGTTGCGCTTTTCTTACTCCCCCTCCTAGGATATGAGCTTTTGGAGGGCACACCTCAAGCTTCGTTTATCTAGGTAGCCCCTTAGCACACAGCCCCGTGCCCTCAATAGTTAGTCTAGGAAGGAATGGATGTCTGTATCCTGCAAATATGAACTAGAAAGAAGAGTGTTTGCCTGCTTTATACTCTTCCTGTCTTTTGTGGTTTTCCCTTTTTCTGATGTTTGATCCAGATTTATTTCTCTGAGAACACTGAGCCTTGTTTCAAAATCTTAATCAACTATCATCACTTCCCAATGCACCCAGCAGTCCTTGCACTAACAATTAAATGTTTGATAAATGCATATTTATCAGTGCATATCAGAAATATGTTAGTGCATATCAGAAAAATGTTCTTTTTCCCCATGTCCTATGGGTGATAATGTTGTCCATTTTCCTTTCCTCTTCTTACTGATCTTCCCTGTGCCACTTGGTAAAGTGTTTTGCTGATCTCCTGCCTCTCACTTGATTCTTCCTGTGAATGTAGCACTACTGGGAAGTCTCTCCGTGAAGACACCAATTACATTTCTTCCCTGGCTTCTGAGAATAGAGATAGTATAGAAAGAGAGGAAAATTCAGGTTATTGATTTGCTTTATACTAAGACAGGAAATACGGACTACTACACAGCAGGAAGAATCACCAGAAGGGAACTCAAAGTGTGCTATTTCCAGATCCCAGAGTTACTTGTTATTTCTTTCCCTGTTATCTTTGAAAAACGATCAGGTTATCAAACAAGTAGCTTTTCAAAATTTAGTTTAATGGACAGATCATTCGTTAGAGGAAGAACACTAATAAGAAAAAGAGTTCTTTATACCTGAAGTCAAGGGTCTGAAGGTGTTAGTGGTCACAGTCTAACACATGATAAGATCACCAGACCAACCAAGGGGCTCAAATGAAAAATACAGCCAAGGAAAATTATTAGAGGCTTCATAGTGGAGGAATTAGGGTCTTCGTATACAATTTTGTTGCAATCTAAATCTAGGGTGGAATTTCTTTTTTTTTTTTTAATTGAGCTATAGTTGATATATAACATTTTTTAGTTTCAGCTCTACAACATAATATTTGCATATATTGTGAAATGATCATTATAGGAAGTCTAGTTTAACATCCATCACCACACAGGGTTACAAATTCTTTTCTTGTGCTGAGAACTTTTAAGATCTACTCTTTTTTTTTTTTTTTTTTTAATTTATTTGACAGATCACAAGTAGGCAGAGAGTCAGGCAGAGAGAGAGACAGGAGGAGGAGGCAGGCTCCCTGCTGAGCAGAGAGCCCGATGCGGGACTCGATCCCAGGACCCTGAGATCATGACCTGAGCCGAAGGCAGAGGCTTTAACCACTGAGCCACCCAGGCGCCCCTAAGATCTACTCTTGTAGCACCTTTTTTTTTTTTTTTTATAAGATTTTATTTATTAGTGCGTGAGAGAGAGCATGAGCAGGGGAGAGGGCAGAGGGAGGAGGGAGAAGCAGACTCCCCACTGAGCAGGGAGAACGATGTGGGGCTCGATGGCAGGACCTTGGGATCATCATCTGAGCCGAAGGCAGACACTTAACCAACTGAGCCACCCAGGCGCCCTTCTTGTAGCGACTTTTAAACATACAACACAGTATTATTATAGTTATCATGCTGTGCATTGTATCCCCAGGACCTACTTGTCTATTAATGGAAGTTTGTACCTTCTAACCACCTTCACCCATTTCACCCACCCCACTCCCCACCATCTCTGGCAACAACCAGTCTCTGTTCTGTGTCTATAGTTTCCTTTGCTTTCTTTTCTTTGTTTTTTAGATTTCACCCATGAGATCATATGGTATTTGTTTTTCTCTATCTGACTTATTGACCACAACGACTTCAAGCTCCATCTGTATTGTCACAAATTGCAAGATTTTCTCCTTTTATGGCTGGATAAGCTCGCTCTCTCGCTCTCTCTCTCACTGTGTGTGCATGAGTGAGAGAGAGAGATTCTCTGTATCCATTCATCCATTGATGGACGCTTAGGTTGTTTTCATTTTTTGGCTATTGTAAATAATGCTACAGTTATCATGGGGACCAGATACCACTTATGAGTTAGTGTTTTTGTTTCCTTCAGGTAAATACCCAAAACTGGAATTGCTACATTGAATGGTAGTCCTATTTCTAATTTTTTGAGGAACCCCTCTACGTTTGTTCATAGTGGCTGTACCAATTTACATTCCCACCAGGAGTGCCTAAAAGTTCCCCTTTCTGCACATCCTCACCAGTATTTGTTAATCCCATCTTTTTTTTTTATTAAGTTTTTAATGTTAATTCCAGTATAGTTTTTGATAGTAGCCATTCTACTAGGTATGAGGTGATATTTCATTCTCACTCCCTCCATGACTGAGCCCAGAATGTCTTTCCAACTTCATTTGCCATTACTCTCTTCCATGTACGATCACAGGCTTATGAATTCCTGCTGTCTGTGGTTTTGATCTGCATTTCCCTGATGATACTGCTATTGGACATCTTTTTGTGTACCTTTCGGCTATCTCTACATCTTTAGACAGTTGTCTATTCAGATCCTTCATCCATTTTATAATTGCAGTTGGGTTATTTGTTATTGAGTTGCATGAATATTTTATATATTTTGGACATTAACCCCTTATCAGATATATGATTTGCCAATATTTCCTCTGTTAGTAGGTTGTTTTTCATTTTGTTGATGGTAACCTGTGCTGTGCAGATGCTTTTCAGTTTCTTACACTACCCCTTGGTTTGTTTTTTGCTTTTGTTTCCTTTAACTTTTGGTATTAAACCCAAAAAATCATCACCAAGACTGGTGCCAAGGAGTTTACCACCTATATTTTCTTCTAAGAGTTTTATGGTGTTAGGTTTGCTTAAAAATCTGCTTATAGTCTTAAGGGGGTTCCCTTGCATAACAACTTGCTTTTCTCTTGCTGCTTTTAAGAGTCTCTCTCTGTCTTTACTATCTAATAGTTTAATTAAAATGTGTCTCAGTATAAGTCTCTTTGAATTCATCTTGTTTGGTACTTGAGTTTTATGGACCTGGATGTCTGTTTCTTTCCTCAGGGTAGGGAAATTTTCATCCATTAATTCTTTGAAAAGCTTTCTGCCCCTTTTGCTCCCTCCTTTCCTTCTGGGACCTCTATAATGTATATATTAATTTGTATGATGGTGATCCATAAGTCCCTTAAACTATCTTTGTTCCTTTTTTTTTTTTCTTTTTTCCAATCCTGATTGGATGAATTCCACTGACCTGTCTTCAAGTTCATGAATCCTTTCTTCTGGTTGCTCAGTCTCCTGCCGAAACTTTCTGTCGAATTTTTTCAGTTGTATTCTTCAGCTCTGAGTTTTGTGTTTTGTACATTTAAGATATTTCCTATGTTGAATTCTCACTTTGTTCATGCATTGTTTTCCTGAACTTTTTGACTGTTATTTCAAACTCCTCTCAGGCAAATCACTTATCTCTGTTTAACTGCAATCTGTTTCTGGATATTTATCTTGTTCTTTTGTTTGCAACACATTTCCCTGTTTCTTCATTTTCTTTGACTCTCTCTGCTGGTTTCTGGACATTAGATAAAATAGCCACCTATCCCAGTCTTGACAGAATGGTGTTGTGTAGGGATGAACCTGGCCTGAACTCTTAGTTGTCCCTCAAACTCTTGTGGTTGTCCAAGCCTCCTCTTCTGTTGTTAGTGACTCCCAGTAGTTGAGAGTATGCTAAAACGTGTCCATGTCCTAAAAGGATGGGTCACAGTTAACACCTAGATGCAGGCTGATTGGAACCTGGACACTCAGGCAGGCAGGTGGAAAAGTATGTAGTTAAACCTCTTCCAGGGAGAGCTAGAAATGGAAGTTCTGCCTGTTCCCTCTGTGCTGGGCCCAGGTATATAGTCATAGGTGGGGCTAGAGAGGATGTTCTTGCATCCATTAAGAATTTGTGTTTTTTTATTTGTTTATTTGTTTTCTACAGTACTGTGGTACTCATGAATATAAGTTCTGTTGGCTCTCAGAGTCAGGCTATCTAGAGATCATCCCTTGGGTGGCAGCCATAAAATCTGGGCACAGACATGTTTTTAAAACTCCTTCTAGGGAAACACTGGTGGTTTGCAGTGGGCTGGAAGGAGCAGATGGGTTTGGTTTTTGTTTTATTGATGCTTTCCTTCACTATGCAAAAATTTTTAGTTTGATGTAAGCCCAATTTTATTTTTTATTCGTTGGTTTTGAGGTTTTTTTGCTTTTGTTTTCCTTGGAGGAGACAGATCCCAAAAAATATTGCTAAGTTTGATGTCCAAGAGATTACTGTCTGTTTTCTTATATTAGTTTTATGGTTTTAGGTCTCACACTTAGGTCTTTAACCTATTTTGAATTTATTTTGTGTATTGTGTAAGGTGATTCAGTTTCAATATTTTGCACATAGTTGTCCAGTTTCCTCAGTACCATTAATTGAAGAGACAGTACTTAACTGTGTATTTTTGCCTCCTTTGATGTAGATTAATTGACCATATAAACATGGGCTCTCAATTTTGTTCCACTGATCTATGTATCTATTTTTGTGCTAATACCATTCTGTTTTAATTACTACAGCTTTGTAATATAATTTGAAATCTGGGATTGTGATACCCTCAGCTTTGTTCTTCTTTTTCAAGATTGTTTTGGCTATTTAGGGGCTTTTTTGTTTCAGACAAATTTTTGGATTTTTTTATTGTTATAGTTCTGAAAAAATATTGTTGATATTTTGATAGTGCATTAAATTAGTAGGGTGCTTTGGGTATTATTGACATTTTAAGAATATATTCTTCTGGAGCACCTGGGTGTCTCAGTCATTAAAAGTCTCTGCCTTTGGTTCAGGTCAGACAATCCCAGAGTCCTGGGATAGACCCCCCACATCATGCTTTCTGCTCCACAGGAAGCCTGCTTCTCCTTTCCCACTCTCCCTGCTTGTGTTCCCTCTCTCTCTCTGTCAAATAAATAAACAAATATCTTTTTTTTAAAAAAAAGAATATATTCTTCCAATCCATGAGCATGGTATATTTTTCCCATGTATTTGTGTCATCTTTGAGTTCTCTCATCAGTGTCTTATGGTTTTCAGAAGATAAGTCCTTCACCTCCTTGGTTAAATTTATTCCTAAATATTTGATTATTTTTATGCAATTGTAAATGGGAATTTCTTCATTTTCCTTTCTGTTATTTCATTATTAGTGTATAGGAGTGCAACATATTTCTGTATCTTGATTTTGTATTACACAACTTCCCTGAATTAACTTATTATTTTTTTAAAAGATTCCTTTTAGAGGGGCACCTGGGTGGCTCAGTGGGCTAAAGCCTCTGCCTTCAGCTTGGGTCATGATCCCAGGGTCCTGGGATCAAGCCCCGCATCGGGCTCTTTGCTCAGCGGGGAGCCTGCTTCCTCCTCTCTCTCTCCCTGCCTCTCTGCCTACTTGTAGATCTCTGTCAAATAAATAAATAAAAATCTTAAAAAAAAAAGATTCCTTTTAGAGAAAAAGAGAGTGTGCTGAGGGAAGGGGCAGAAGGAGAGGGCAAGAAAGAATCCTAAGCAGGCTTCACACCCATGACAGGCCTCATGTGGGGCTTGATCTCATGACCCTGAAGTCATGACCTGAGCCAAAATTAAGAGTCAGATGCTTAACTGACTGAGCCACCTAGGTGCCCCTGAGTTAATTAATTAATTCTAACAGGTTTTGGTGGATTCTTTAGTATATATAGTATCCTGTTCTCTGCAAATATTGACAGTTTAACTTCTTATCAATATGGATGTCTTTTCTTTTGTCTGATTGCAATTGTTAGGACTTCCAATAGCACCTTGAATAAAAGTGGCAAGAGTGGACATCCTTGTCTTATTCCTGATCCTAAAGGAAAAGCTCTGTTTTTCATCATTGAGTATGTTAGCTGTGGGTTGATATAGATGGCCCTACCACAACTGGGGTATGTAGTGTGTTAACATCCCTTACTATTATTTTATTACAGTCAGTTTCTCCCTTATGTTTGTTAATATTTGCTTTATATAGTTAGGTGTTCCTAAATTGGGTGCATAAATATTTACAGTTGTTACTTCTTCTTGGATTGATCCCTGTATCAATATGTAATGACCTTTTTTTCTCTTGTGACAGTCTTTTGTTTTAAAGTCTATTTTATCTGAATATTGATAACCCAGCTGTAGGGTTTGTTTTGTTGTTCTTTTGGGGTTTTTTTTGCTTCCATTTACATGAGGTAACTTTTTTCTGTATCTTCATTTTAATCTTTATATGTCTTTATGTCTAAAGTGAGTGTTTTGTAGGTAGCATATAGATGGGTCTTTGGGTCTTGCTTTTTTTATCCATTCTGTGTTTTTTGATTGGACCATTTAGTGCATTTACATTTAATTATTGGTGTGTTCATTGTCATTTTGTTAACTTTTTTTTCCCTGTTCCTTTCTTCTTTTGCTCTCCTCTCTTATGATTTGATGGCTTTTCTTGAGTGTTATGCTTAGATTCCTTGCTCTTTACCTACTATAGGCTTTTGGTTACCACTGGGTTCGTATGTAGCATCCTATGTGTGTACAGCAGTCTATATTGGGTTGATGGTCACTTAAGCTCAAACACGTTTTAAAAGCATGGAATTTTTACTCCCTCCATATTTTATGTATATGATTCTATATTTTATGTATCCCTTGACTAATTTTTGCATATATTTACTACTTTAGTGTTTTAATATCCTTACTGGCTTTGTGATTGAAGTACTACCTTTACTATGTTTACTTTTCCCAGCAAAAGGTTTTCCTTTCATAATTTTCTTCTAGTTATGGTCTTTTCTTTCTACTTAAAGAATTCCCTTTAACATTTCTTGTAAGGCCAGATATAGTGTTCTTGGTAGTCAGTTTTATCCTGTCAGCACCTTGCGTGTTATCAACCACTCCTCTACTCTGTAAAGTTTCTGCAGAAAAATCAGATGATAGCTTTATGGGGCTCCTCTTGTAATTGTTTACTTATCTCTTGTTTTTAAGATTCCCTCTTCATCTTTAATTTTTGCCATTTTAATTGATATCAGTCTTGGTGTGGACATCCTTAGGTTCTTCTTGTTTGGGGCTCTGTTTCCTGGAACTGAATGTCTGTTTCCTTCCCCAGATTTGGAAAGTTTTCAGATGTTATTTCTTCAAGAAGTTTTGTTGACTTCGTCTCTCTCCTCTCCTTCTGGGAAGGAATAATAATGTTATTATGCTGGTGACGTTGCAGAGGTCTCTTACTCTGTCATTATTTATTCTTTTCCCTGTTCAGCCTGGTTGCTTCACATTACCCTGTCTTCCAGATCCCTGATCCATTCTTCTGTATCCTCCCATCTATTGATTCCACTAGTGTATTGCTCATATCAGCTTTTGTATTCTTCACCTCTGATTGTTTTTATCTTTTCTATCTCTGTTGAAGTTCTGAGTTCATCCACTCTTCTCTCAAAGCCCAGTGAGTATGACCATGACTTTGAACTCTTTATCAGGCATATTGCTTATCTCTGTTTTGTTCTTTTTCTGTGATTTTTCTTTCATTTAGGACATATTCCTTTGTGTCATTTTGTCTAACTCTGCATTTGTCTATATATTAACTACTTAATACATAGTTATGTCTCCTGATCTTGAAAGTAGTGGCTTTGTGTAGAAAGGGCCCTGTTGTAAACTGTTCCTAGGCACTAGAACCAAGCACTTCAGGGGTGTTCCCTGTGTGGACTTCATGTGCCCTCCTGTTGTGCCTGAGCTATAACAACTCTAAGTGCCCTGTGAGGCCTGGTTGCAGTCAGTAGTGGGGGCACTGGTGGCTGGGGTTTGCTTTCTGGACTGCTGGTTTAGAGGCCTAGCTGCAGCCACCATAGCCTCACTGGTGGGCAAGGTTGGCACTCAGCCCAGCTATCTGCATAGTAATGAGCCACTGTGACTACTGCATGTGTGCTGGTGCAGAGGGTTTGCATCCCGCCCCTGCCCAGGGCAGGTCCATCAAGGAATGATGTGGTGGGGCATATAGTGCTAGCTAGCAAGGTAGATTGAAGAGTGCTAGAACTGACTCCTGAAGGCCTCTGGCTATCTAGGCTGAGGAAAGGCAAGAAAAATGGTGCCAGCCAGCACTTTTATTTCCAGAAAAAAATGCTGCAGATCCCTGCCCCACTGACACATGCCCTAAAATTAGTTAATAAATCTCCACATATAGCCCAGGTACTTTTCGAACCCTGTCTTACACACTGTGTGCTGGGCCGTTGTTTGGCTTGTTGGCTCTTTAAGGGCGGAGACTCCGTTTCTTACAGCTCTCCAGGTCTGCTGGAGGTAAGCCTTGCTGATTTTGAAAGCCAGGCATATGGATACTCACCTTCCCGGTGCAGGATTGGTGGTGTTTGGTGTGGGCTGTGATCCCCTTGCTCCTCTGTGCTTATGATGTCCCTCCTGTGTGTGGGTAGTTGTGCTGGGGTTTGGTTCCATATTGCATTTCTGTTCCTTCCTTTCTCAGTGTAGCCTTCTCTCTGCTATTAGCTGTGGGAGAACTGTCAGTCTTCAGGTCATCCTTCAGAATTAGTTGCGTAGATGTTGTTGCTGCCTCTATGGGATGAAGTAAGCTCAAGATCTTCCTATTGCTACCACGTTTGAGCTCTGGTGTGTCTTGAATTCCCTGTGCACACCTGAGTTTCACCTGGGTCTGGAACTATTTGTTTTTACACCTACTCGTGTACTGCCACTTCTGTTACTAATCTGATATGCAGTTCAACTTCTTACCCATTCACCTTTCTCAGAGGAATATGGTCATGTCACACAGGTATTCTGAGTCAGTGGGGTTTAACTAGGTGGGGGCAGCGGAAGCAGTACAATTGCTTTTTTTTTTTTTTTTTTTCTGTGGGTGGAGGGGAGAGGGCACTCAGAGGCTGGTTTGTATTTTTTTTTTAAGTTCCACAAGTGATTTTGATATAAAAATCTTAATCTGTTTTAACTTTTTGATAGATTTGCTATTTATCCTATTTTGGTTTTAGGCCAAATCAGAAGAATTGCTTTTCTTATAAACATCGTTAGTGAATAAACCAACTTTTAATTTAGATATTAGCACTGTGCTTTTTCTCATAGGTATCCTCTTTGAGAAATGAAAAGCGAGGCTCATCATATCTCATCTCTGCCCCAGAAGGTGGTTCTGTGGAATTTGTTGACCAGCATTCTCAGGGCACAGGAGCATATTACATGGAAACCTACTTAAAAAAGAAGCGCGTATACTGAGTTAAGTTCTCTTCTCATAACCTCATAAGGTTTTTGCAGTATCTCTGCTGTTCATCGCTGCCTTAACTACATTCAGACTAGCCATATCCTTTAAATACGGGTTTCTAATTTCCCAGAAGGAACTGTATCGTGCAGCAAGCAGAATTGCCAAATAAAAAATAAGTAGCAATAAGATAAGACAATGGAGGACATTTTCCATTACAATTAGATGCATCTTAATTGGTATTAACTTATAGTCCATTGGAGAAAGTAACAATGTTCCAATATTCCTTGTTTAGGACTGGGAATAATTTTGACACCATATATAAAAGTATGAAGCAATAAATGGGAAACGGTCTTGTTTCCTGAGCCTTAGAAAAATGAATTTCTTATATGCCAATGTGCATTTCAATCTACTTTCCCTAGAAGTAATCTCATTTGTAGATTTTTAGACCTTTTCCTAGAACTACAAGAGTGCAAGTACAAAATGCAGTGCTGGTAGTGTTATAAAGATGCTCTACATGCAAACTAATTACCCTGTATCAGCCCTGCAATATAAAACCCAGAGTGATAGTGATGTCCAAGTTCTACACAACTACAGATGCTTTACTTTTAATGTTCTCTACCTACCATTTATACCTTTTGTGAAAAACGAGCTATTTTTGAAAAAAAAAAGTAGCTTTGGTGAAATAATTTCAGGGGTTGGCTGACTACACCCTGGGGTCAAGTTCAGTCCTCCACTGTTTTTATACTGTCTGCAAGCTAAGACTGAGGTTTACATTTTTAAATGAAGTAGAACAGATTTGAATTAAGTTCTGTGAAATTCAAATTTCAGTGTCCATATATGAAATTTTATTGGAACACAAACATGCTCATTCATTTACATACTCTCTAGAGCTACTTGTGTGCTACAGTGGCAGTGCTGAGTAGCTCTGACCGAGACCACATGGACTGCAAAGCCTAAAATATTTATTGTCTGGGCCTTTATGGGGGAAAGTGTGCAGACCCCTGGTCTAATGGCACTAATTCCCTAATCTTTTAACTTCTGCAACAGACTTGTAAGTGGCAAGCAATGTAGGTTTCTATGTCTGATTTCATGGCATAAACCAATGATGATCTAATTGCTAGAACAAGGCCTATTTTGATCCTCAAATGCCCTATTTCCCCAGTATAGTTCAACAGTCAATACTGCTCTTTCTGGAGGAGCACTATGGAGTAACAAATATAACAGTTTTGAGCTAGTGAGTTATACCTCATTTTCTGCTTTGTCTCTTATTCTTTTGTAGTGTTAGGCTGAAAAATTATCAGCCATTTAAGTCAATTTACTTCGGCAAGAATTGTGTTTATTGCATATAACTTTTGACATCACCATTTCCCCGAAGACTTTGGTATTAAACACATGAGAAACCCTTTGCCACCTAGAAGTTTCCAGGTTTGTTCCTTATGATCCTAGTCTTTTTGAAATCAGATCATTACATATCTTCTAGTAAGTACCCTATTCTAATGATCAAGTTTAAAATTGGTATGACTTTAAAGAAATTGGTCTAATTTGTTTCATACATTAACTTCTACTTGAAAGTGACAGCTAGAAAGTTAATTACGAAGGATTGGCATCAGTCAGTTATGACTCAGCAGATGCATAACGGTTTCTCCATGTTCTGCGCTTCTCCTTCCCATTTCCTATCACATTAAGCATCTTCAGTGCTTAGTCACACCTCTGATAATACAACCAGCAGACGGTGAATTTTAACTCAGAGCTGCAAAATGAAAGCAGGAAGAGGGTGAAAGAATGAAGTACTTTGGATGATAGCCCATGGGGATCTGCCCTGTCACTGGGTAGAACAGAGAAGTACAAATCAAGTGGTGTTTGTATTAAGGACCACTACCAAACTCCCCACCCCCCTGCAACGTCTATACTGTTATTTTTCTATGTAAACATATTGTTTGAATGCTTTGAAAGTAAAATCTTAATATTAAAAGGCATATGCATGTGAAGTCTCTAGTATATTTATTTGTATAAAGAGTAAACAAAGTGCATATAGAGTGGCCACAGGTTTGACACAGACAGAGACCTTGGTGATGTCGGGTTATTGAATAAATTTAAATGGCAAGTTTATTGCTGCCATTGAATCAATCCAGAACGCTCTTTCAGGCTCAATAGGTGAAAAGTAATGATCTCAAACAAATGCTAGATAGCATTAACAAAAAGTTTTTCAGACTCTTGGTCAAGTTCTTAGGGTTCACATTGAATCAGAGATTAGACACTTTTGATCACCCAGCTACCTCCAAGCAAACAGAAAACTGTCTAGTAGCTGCTGAACTCTTGCAGGTGGATGGTTAGGCACGGAAACACGGACTGGCTGCACACAGCCTCCAAAGCCAATGCTGCAACAGCTCGCCGCACAGTGGTCGAGTTAGCGAAGGACTGACAGGAGCATTTCTGAAAAGCACATAGGCTAGCATCCGGGGGTCTTGGAGTCCGTTCTGCCTAAAGGGCTCCTGGGTAGGAAAGCGCTGCCACAGGCCTGGTTCTCAAGAGTCAACAGCAGCAGAGTCTTTATCCCGCCGCCGTCCCCGGCTCTGACCAGTTTCCTTAAGCGTCAGTGCGGCTGGTCACCCGTGGGGATAGGAGCAAAGCCACTGAAGAAACAAAGTTTAAGCCCTACTGGTGACAGGAATACACTCAGCTTTGTATAGAAACAATAGTCTACTAACTGCTATCTAATATTTCAAGAACGCCTGGGCTAGCACTGTAGAGACCCTGAAATCTGAGGGCATGTCTGAGTACTGGCAACATCCGTCAACCTCTCTCGGAAAGCATTTCCGACCAGCCGGGAACAGGGCTGCTGTTGGCTCCCCTCATTCTCTGGTAAGCAAGCGGGGCAGGGCACCAGCCAAACAGCATGGTGCTTTCCGTTCTTTCCAAAAGGAGGAGTGCTTAAGTGCTTTCTATTGTTTCTACTGTTTGTGTTACAGGGGCCAAATTTCAAGAGGGAAGTACTTACACATAATAAGCACCACAGTGTGCCTTACATACCCAAATACAAATTTTTTTCCATTAAAAATTTTAAATGGCTTGGGTATTGGTTGGGGAAGGAGGACTTGATACACAAGAGTTTAAATGTTACTCATGCTTCTTATTTTAAAAGTGCTTCAAATCCTTCGATAAGGTTCTGAAAAGTTGTCCGATTGGATGGTTGGAACTCCCAGCATTTTCTCATAAGTTGATAAACCTGTAAGAAGAGGGAAAAAAAACTTTTTGGAAATGGACTTTTCTTATTACTCAAAGTATTATTGATGAACAATCTATCTTGAGAAGCTCATGAATCGACCTTCCAAAAAGTCCAGGTCATCACATCTCAGTGTAGATGCTAAATGTCCTCAGTGGTTGTTCTCTGATGCTTACAAACTCTTCAGTGCATCTCCAACAGTCTTAAGAGTTGGCCTTAAAGACTCAAATCACTTTAGAATACAAAAAACTGAATAAATGTCATAAATGATACTGACGAACATGCAATTATAGCTGACCCGCGAACAACACGGATTCAACTGTGCACATCCAGTTATACACCGTTTTTTCAATAAATATGATCTAGTGCTATAAATATATTTTCTCTTACCATTTTTTTCTCTTGTTATCAGTAAAGCTCTTGGTCAACAGCAGACTTAAGTTTTGGGTAATCCAAAGTCACCTCCCTTAATCCCATGTGAGTCAACTCTCTATGAACGGGTCACATTTGGGCTACAACAGACTGTGCTCCTGTGATCCTTGAGGGTGCTCACTGAGGTGAGCCTACTTTTGGAGGGAATCCTTACTTTAACTTGTGGCTGTCACCTGCCCCAAAGATGGTTTTTCAGATGTCTGATCTGAAATTCAGCTTCAGAAAATTACTTTAAAAACAACTTTTTTACTTCTTCCCACCCCTTCACCCAAACCCTTGCTGGATAACTCAAGCCCTGAAAACATAACATAAATTGAATGTTACTGTAAAATGGCCCCCAAATACCTCATCTGGACAGTGAAGTGGACAAGGCAAACGTTTTCCTTCTTTTAATGTATTCACAAGTCTTGTGACTGTCATCTGGCCATGAGTTGGGCCTATCATTTTCAGGAACAACTATGTAAAATCAAACCAAACCAAATATTTTAGTACATATTTATATCAACAGATTAAAATAAGATTTCTAGAATCTTAATTTCTGGAAATTAAGATAATAAAAAGGCTTTTCTCCTTAGTAATTATTTTTCCTAAAGATTTTATTAGAGGTAGGAAACAGCAGAGGGAGAGGGAGACTCCCTGTTGAGCAAGGAGCCTGATGCAGGGTTAGATCCCTGGACCCTGAGATCATGACCTGAGCCGAAGGCAGATGCTTAACCCACTGAGCCACCCAGGCCTCCCTCTCCTTAGTAATTTGAAATGCAAGCCCAGAATCTTGATTAGCTCTCAATGATTAGTCCGTAATCGTGCTCTCAGACTTTACCAAACCATCCCTTCCCCTGGTTGAAGAGCCAGTCTCAGTGAAAATGATCTCATTAATAAATACCTCAGGCTCAAATAAGGCCCTCCCCACTGCCCCCTTATTCTCCCAGGAAACTGTCCCTGGACTCCTCACACAGGTAAGATCCTTGAAAGTTAAGCAGCATTTTCTAGAACTTGAGCTTCTTGTGAAATGAGGACTTGAGAGGGCCACAAGTGTCAAGTGACAAACCATGTTAAATGGAAAAGTGATACTTTCCACTGCAACACCCTAACTGGATTCCATTTAAGAACAAAATTTACACATTTTCAATGGGTGCCAGGTGTGGACGAAGGGACAAAGAAGCCTTACCGCCATGGGGCTGTAATCTGAGTCGCAGTAAGTAAGCAACTCATGCAGAGTCACTCCAAACGACCAGACATCAGAGGCGATGTAAAATTTACACTGAATTAAACATTCGGGAGCATACCTGAAAGAAAGCAGACCATGAAACTACAGAGTAACTCCAAAAAATCACTCCTTCGGCTTCTCTCAGAGTTGAACATTCTAATCACACATCTGCTGAAGCACACATCTGACCCGAACACCACCACCATCACAGGCTCGCCGTGGCACACGTCCACTCTGAAGAAGTAGACAGTTCATGCTCTCTGCTCCACAGAGCAGGTGCTGTCCATGTGGAGGAGGCAGAGGATGACATGCCCCAAGTCATGCGCCAAGTCACTTCTTGCCAAGAAGTTCAAAATTAGTTAGCAGTGACCTCACTGTGCAGCCTTCTCCCAAGGTCCGCTGCCTCGGTGGATGGCACCCTACTTCCCGCACCAGAAACGAAGGCACCCCCATATCCAATCTCCCAGATGCTTCTCAAACCTACTCCATTCTCTTAAGCCCCACCGTCACGTCCTAACCACTGCCCTAGTTCACACCCTCACTGGCTCTGGCTGAATCAGACTCCCTGACTCCAGTCTCGCTCCCCTCCCATCCCTAGTGGTCTTTTTAAAGCAACAGCTGCCATTCTTACCCCTCCAGCGATATATCCCAACGCTCAAAGCTGGAGTGCCAGCTCTGCAGCTCCACTTCCAGGGCTCCGCCGGAGCAGTCCTCGAGCGCACCCACTTCGGGATGTGGCCCCACCGAGCGGATTCGGATGCGGGTCCCAGGATATTCACTGCTCTTGTCTCACTCCTGCTAGTCACACATGCTTTCTTCTACCAACCTTACGAACCCATTGGATCTTTTAAAGCCTTAACAGGACTTCCAGAAAACCGAGCCTGAACCCTTCTCTGCTTTTACCACCATGAAACTGGCTGCCTGATCCATTCAATTCTAAACTCAGTCTGCTTGCTCTTCTGCCGGCAGATCTTCTGCACGGATCTTTTGCACCCGGCACAAAGTCTGGCCCTGATCCACATTCATGAGGGAACGAAGGCTTAGGCTCCTCGGGTGGAGAGATCCAGGCTTGTGTCCATGCGGGATACACCTCGGAGGTGCTCTTTTGTTCTACAGGAGCCTTGGAGTAGAGGCCTAAAGAACTTCTCCCTTGGATGGCATTCCAGGCTGCAAGGGGTCACAGGGTGCACCCTCCTGACCAAGACACCCCGGTGATCCCTGAGCAGACAGCCAAGTTCCCTGTAGACTGCTCTGCTCTGCGCTGTCTGGGATCTCCCTGAATCTGTCAGCGCCCACTTCCTCAACTCGTTCCCGCCACTTCCTCCTTCCTACCCTCCAGGCCTCCTGCGCAGGCATGCGACCCCTGCAACTACTAACGGTTTCAAGGACCGTGTCAGAGGAATGCCGTCTCCTGGGAAGCTGGCAATGCTCGGCCACCAGGCGGCTGGCATCCCCCACTCCTTGGAAGATGGTGTCGGATGAACTCAGGCATTTCTGTGTGGGATGCCTTCAGTGAAACAGCCCAACAGGTGTTTCTCAAAGGCACAGATCAATTTCAAATGTGGGAAGTTGTTTCTAACCTTGACTGGGACAGGAGGACCAGACGGAGAGACATTAACATAACATTAGATTCAGTTACCAAAACACAGGGCTGTCCCGATCATCCTTGACGGTGTAGTACTCTTTGTCAGTTTCGATTGCTTTGGTCAAACCAAAGTCTCCAATTTTCACTTGGTGCTCACTCTCGACGAGGACATTTCTTGCTGCCAAGTCCCGGTGAACGTACTGCCGAGAACCCAAATAGTCCATCCCCTGAGGGAGAGAGGCGGAGGGAGAGTGCATTTGATAAAGGTCGGTTCACTGTATCCATCACTGCTTCCCGAAAAAGCACCAATGTCATTTCATTTACCTGTCACTTCTTTGTTGTTTTTAATGCAAGAATAGCAAGACCAACCCAATTCAAAGAAATACACATTAAGTCAGCCATATTAGCAAATCAGTTTTCTGAGTACAAGCTAATTTTCATCCAAATCATGCAGCACAAAACGAACCCAGGTACAATTACTGGAAAGCTTCCCACTTGCAGACTAATTGCAACCCAAGTACCCAGGACAGAGTGCCTGATTTTTTAATCTTTAACTTTTTTTGGTTTTGTTTTTTTACCTTACAAATCTGAACGGCGTATTTTAATTGCTGTTTGAGGTTAATTTTGTTCTTATTCTTTGGAAGATATTCCTTAAGGCTTCCTGAAGGCAGAAATTCCATGATGAGCTTAATACCATTTCCTCCTGTTTAGAAAAAAACACCCATCAGCACAAGGTCTCGGGATGAAGGAACTGTGGGAGAGTAGAGGGTTGCAGGATCTGGAGAGGCAGGCCCTATGCTGATTTCAGTGTCACCCCTGAATCACTACTGAAACCCTTAAGCTCCAGAGCCTTGGGATCCTCAGCAACGAACGGAGACACACAGCTCCTGTACACACACAGCCCAGTTGTCAGCACCCACTGAGCTCACAGTGCTCTGCAAACCACTGCAGATGACTGATTTTTAAAAAATTATGAGCCACAACATTTCATTACCCATTTTAGGCACAATATGTATTCTATTGGCTTGTAAAAAAAGAAATGTTATTTAGTCAATACTGCTTTCCACCTAGACAATGAAAGATCCCACTAGGGCTTCATCAGAATAAGAAAAGTAGACAGCGGTGTCCGCTTCATAGGGCCCGAGTGCGAATACTGGGACGAGTGAAGTCCAACCTCCGGTACCGGAGGGAGAACGCTGGGGGCATCCCTGGCGGCGGGGGCAGCTGGACGGCTTCCCTGGCAGCTCCACACGGAGGGACAGGACCGTGCATATGACAGCATAGCCCCAGAACTCCTGTGAACCACCAGCGAGCATGTCCAGGTGGCCCAGATAAGGCTGACGGCACTGCCTGCTCACGCTGGCTTTCCAACCCCAGATAGTCCCTTTGTCTTCAAACCAGCCCCACTGTGCCCAACATACCGTCTTCCGTACAGATGCCTTTGTATTTCACAATGTTCTCGTGATAGAGGTTCCTTAGGATTTCAATTTCCTTCTTCAGATCAGCTATGTGGTTGCCTCCACTCTCGGGCTTCAGGGACTTCACCGCCACTTGCTCCCCAGTATTGTCCCCCTCAGGGTCATACCTGCAGAGCTCAACCTTCCCAAAGTGGCCCTAGAAGGAAAGATCCACGTGCCTGATGAGCCCCATGCGGAGCCAGCAGAAACACGTACATGATGCCTGCTCCTTGTGCTGCTCCCAGAAAGGTCAAGGGTGAGCAGCAAAGCCCAACTTTACCGGTGGCAAGCTCCTACCTGGCCCCTTCCTCCCATGGCCTCACAGGCCATCCTCTCCATGACTGGACTAAGACAAGGAGGTATCAGGGGACTGGGAAACTGACACGTCAATCCCAGTTTCCATGGAAATATAACCCAAAAGGAAATGAAAGTGGTTTCTGGCCCCATAGGAAGTATGTTTACAAGACATGGGCTCAGATGCCGACAAGCCACTAGACAGTGATGTGGGCCCAATCACCCCATCCTCTGAGCTGGCTCCGGAGGGGCTCCATGCACACAGCAGCAGCAGTCTCGTGGGGACGGTGTGAGGAACAAGGATGCTGTGCCTGTAAAGCGTCACACAGGAGGCACCCAGCATGGGCCGCAGCCCATGTTCACTTAACCGAACTACAGAAAATCGGGACAAAGACATAAACTGCAATAACTTTTCTGGCCCCACTAGCTGTTCAGAAACTCCCATTCAAGGTCCAGGGAAAAGATGACACTCTATCTGGCCTGTGTAGTAATGAATCCCCCATTTAAGCAGCCTAGCCAAATACAGCCACCCAGGGAAGTCCCAGACAAGGATTTTTCTGTTTCTACCCCATCTCGACCTATTCCCCTAGCTCTCTCCCTTCCCATTCTCTTCATCCCTCAGGGAAGAATCAAGTCTGGAGGGAGCAGACCAATATCCTGTGTGCACATCCAGCCCCCTGGACAGGCAGGCATATGTGTGCCTGTCAAATGGAGAATTGCTTGGATTCAGCCGGCCCCAAGGAAATGCATAAACCTCTCATGAACCTTGGCCCTAAACGAGAGACAATGGAGAGTGGCTTTGGACACAGAGAGAGGTGACAGGGTCAGTGGGCCACTCCAGCCTAACTTGCCTCTCCCAAGTCACGGATCCTCTTCAAGAACCGCTTTTCAAAATGTGTGGGATCTACTTCGGTTGCCGGCTTTCTTTCAGAAACAATGTCTGGATCTAACAGAAGAGAAAAGAAACCACATTACAAAGGAGTGACTGGCATTCATGGGCCCCTCGTTATTCACCCGCTCCCGTGGGCACTGGCTGTTCTCAGGTACGGAGCACGACTATCTTACTCTGCTCTTCTAGTTTGTTGATGTCTCTCATGATGGCTCGGAAGAAGGGTCTCTGGTTGGGGTCATAGTTCATGCAGCGTGTCATGAGGTCAGCCAGCTCCTTACAAGATGGCGTCACTGGCCGGCACCGGCTTTCGTAGAATCTCTCTTTCTGTAAAGAAGAAAACCACATGGAAGAAACCAAAGGAACCAGTCACTAACGTTTTAGACCCAGTTACCACCCCTAATTTAATTCCCAACTGCTATACTTCAATGTAGATTTCATAAACATGTGTGTTACTGCTGCCTCACTGCTGCCTGGGGAAATCTTAGTCTCCCCACAGAAACCCACAAGGAAGATGGGCAGGATACCCCAGCCCAGAACAAGCTGTGTTCCCGGGAAGTCATGCAACCTTCCTGGAATACAACTTGGCCATATGTGTAACAACCTTTGGATTCTTCAAATCCTTTGACTCATTAATTCCAACTATCGAATGACTCAGAAATAAGTCAGATACAAACAAAGATTTATGTTCAAAGATATCCCCTGCAGAATGAGATAGAACATTACAAATTTAAAAACAACCCAAATGCCAAATATAAAATTAGTTAAGTAAATTTGAACTTACTGAGATAACTCTTACATTAAATTTATGAAATTTTAAGACATATTTAACTGCCTAGAAAAGAACTCATGATATTAAGAAGTACAGCCTATATATCTATATCTATGGTAAAGAAACTCAACAAGTATCTGTTATTTTTGATGACTAGCGGGCATTTAAAATCAGAGCCAAGTAATATTATAATGTTCTACCAGCACATATTGTGTGCCTGGCACTCTACATGCATTATTAATCTTCACTACAGCCCCGCCCAAAAAGTAGGTGTTATTTATATTCATTTTACAGATGATGAAACTGAGGCTGAGGGCAGTTTAGTGACACTTTCGAGGTCACACACCCAGTAAGCCTGTGGAGGGGCTTCAAACAGACATCCACCTCCTCCCACAACATGAGGCTTCCCGACGGAGACTTCGGTTGGCTCGTACCCTGGACAGCAACTGCTCACCTCAATCAGGGTCTTGTCTTTCAGAGGGATCTCGCCATTGTAGCAGATTTCCCAGAGTGTGGTTCCAAAGCTCCATTTGTCAGCAGCCACACTCAGGTTCTTGGAGTCTTCAACACACTCGGGAGCAATCCACGGGATTCGTTCTATGCACTCTGGAAAAAGATGGGAGATGTTTCCAGATCAGTTTCCGGAATTGCCTGGGGAGTAAATCATAGTCATTGCAGCAGGAACTGTGAACTAAGGAAGCAACTAGTCTAAGCAGTGTTTCCAAACACGGTCTACGGCTACACTGGTTCCTGGGGAGCTGGAAAAGGTGCCGTCTTCCGGCCCCTCACCCTTAGCACTTCAGATCCATCAGTCTTTATCAGGGCTGGCAGGTGTGTCTGTTTATCACACGCCCCTGGGAGGGTCATGCAAGGCCAGTCTTCTGAAGCTCTGGCCTCAGACAGAGCAAAGCACCCAGGGTAGATGCCAACACCCTGGGGAAGGAGAACCAACGCTTGAGAAAGGAAAGACAGGAGGAGAGGCACACACACCCAGGCCAGGCCTGGGCTAATCTCACGCACTCTGCACAATCCACCTGTTGTGCTGTGCTTGATTTCTGTGGGAAAGGCAAGGGAAAAAGACTGACATGAGGTTCTCCTACATCGCTTGCCCCTGGCTACTTTGCAGCCCTGTTCGGGCTTCTGGCCAAGACAAGCGATGGGAACAGACACCCCTGCTGCATCCAGAGAAATGTCCCTTAACAAATGCTGCAGCCCCCTAGCTCCTGCTGCAAAGAGAGACAGGCGGGCCATTCCTGAGCAGGGCACTCCTGGTCAAGCCCACCTCACTGACTTACAGAGCCCACAGGAAACCCCAGTGCCTCCCTGAGTCATACTCCAGCCCCAGCTGGATGACATCCCTTTCTCTCTGAATGCACACAGCATTCAAATGGCATCTCTTGTGGGGTACCCAGGCTTCTCCATTTGCTCTGGAGTCTCCTGTGTCTGTGTCTCAGACGCTTGCTGAGGACAGGAGCCTTGACAGATTCAGGGCTGAATCTGCACAGACTGTGGGAAGTTGGGTGGGTGATAAGCATGACCCAGGCATGAAAGGAGGCTTTCCATTCCCCTTCTAAGGAATGGATATTTTAGGTCTTATTTATAACGCTTGTTTTCATCCTGGTTCCCTTCCAAATGTGGCCCGTTCTTTGAATTACAGAGCAAAACTCTAAGCTCCAGGCAGTGTGCTTGGTGCTGGAAACTGCCGGACAGCAGAGGTCAGGGCCCCAGGCCCAGGGACTCGCTGATATCCCGGATATGACCTTCTAGCACAACTGTGCAGCGCTGTTTTCGGGGTCTCAGCTCCCAGGCCTGCGCCTTCCTATGGAGCACCACAGCTCACGATAACCTCAAAGCACACAGGACCGCAGCAATCACCTGGGTGCCTCCCCAAACAGCTCGCCAACTCCAGTTGAGCACCAAGGAGACCCAGCTCCTCCTGACATCCTCTGACCGCCCCCAGGCCCAGCAGCCTCCTTCTGTGCTACCCCAGCACCTGGAGCAAAGATGTGCCTTGGCTGAGCTGTGTTTCTCCCTCCACTCGGTTAGCTCCCCGAGGGCAGGGACTGGCCCTCCCTCAGCTCCACATCTCCCCCGGCCCCCAGGGCACAGCAGCAGCACCAAGCCTGTCCACTAAAGTGTCTTTCTCAAAAGGAAACACACCTGAGCACTAGCCCCCTTCTCTCTGCTGGTCTGACCCTAATTAGAGCAGGGGTATGGAGAGTGGCAAGGTGGAGGGCAGGAATGGGAAATAGGGTGGGCAGGAAGGGAGACACACCTTGCCTGGACAGCACGGTAATGGGGATGCCAGGGTCACTGAGCTTGATGAACGGGCCACACTCGCTGTCAATGCCCTCACGGGCCAGGAGAAGGTTTTTCGTGCACACATTTCCGTGGACCAGGTCTTTGTCCTCCTACAGAGGGAAAAGAGTGAAATCAGTCCGGCTGCCCGTGGGGCAGCCTCTCCTCCTTCCCTCACTCCCTGTTTCCAAGCCTGGCCCCTCGAATCATCTCTCCATATTCCCCAGGGACAGCCAGGCCCAGGCAGCGTCACTCTCCCCCAATTATCTGTGTGACTTGGGCACATTATATCATGGCCTTCTGCCCTAGTTCTCTCACCAGCAAACTGGGGATAATGGTGGAGCAGGCCTCCTAGGACTTGTGAGAATGAACCTGTATAACACCTGAAACAGCTGAGCCGTGGGAAGCGCTACTGATTCAAGCAGTTTCACTCACTCATTCGACAAGTATTGTGCCATTTCCACTCTTACTTACGTTGCATTCCCAAGGTCAGTTCCCTGATGTGATAAAACTTCCCTTGAAACAGGATTCATACATAAGCACACGAACAGCCCCAAATGACCATTTTCAGCAAGCCCCAGGCACACCTGTGTTCAACCACAGAGCCCAAGCCCTTGGAGCCCGCCTGGCTAGACCGCCTTCCTACCGCCCCCTACAGGGTATTCTGGTTCCTGATGGAGCCCACCATGGACCTCAGAACGTACTTACCAAGTAACTGAGGGCGCTGGCTAGCTGTTTGGCAACTTTGAACTTCCATGGTGTAGTGAGGACATCGCTTTTCCGATGCATGAAGAGATCAAGGGGCCCCCCTTCCACAAACTCCTCCACCATGATATCTACAAGCACAAGAGTAGCCACATCTGGAACCTTCTGTACATCTGGGACAGTATTTCCCTCATCCTCTGAGGAGAGCTCACTTTAGTGGCTGGTAATCGGCTTGGGAGGATGGCAACGCCTTGTGAGGTGCAAAGCCCAGAGTGCTTCCCCCCGGCCGAGCGCCTTCCACTCTCTCCATTTGCTCACCCCACTCTCCCGGGTCCAGAACAGCGTGTAGCCGGAGCTGGAGACAAGTAACGTCCAAGTAATAAGTAAAAAACAAACAGGACTTCATTCTGTGCCCACTATTGAGCACGAGACCTGCTCAGTACCTCAAGTTCCTCGACTGCAAGAAGAGGCAAAAAGCCCAAGCCACGTGAAGGCAGCATTGTCCCCGAATCGTCATCACCACACCCACTCACCCCAGCCAAGCCGAGCTCCCCTCCCAAAGCGAATACACTTACTCTCCACATCTCGGACACAGACACCATAGAGGTACACGATGTGTTTGTGGGAGACCTGCCTCATCATGCTGGCTGCTTCAAAGAAGGCCTGTGGGAGAAGACCACAAGAGAATGTCAAAGGTCAGACTCCACAGCTCTGGTGCCAAAGGAGCGCTGCTGAGAAGAAAGTCAGGGGGACCCAGAACACTCACTACTGCGTCATCCCAGGTCCTGAAACTGTTCCCCTGGCCTTGACTGCCCACGGGCATTGCCAAGCCTCTACCTAGGGCCCAGTCTGGCTGGGATATGGAATCTATTTAGAAAACCTAACAGGATACAGAGCCAGGCTGGTGGCAGAAGCTGGGTGACAATTTCCCCACTGGATACTCATTATCGACCACCTTCTCTTCCTTTAAACTTTGGGAAATAACAACATTTGGAACTGCAGCAGAATAAGTGAAAAACCAGATCTCTGTTGAAACTTGGCTTCATCACTCTCTAATAGTGTGTGGGATCTTGGGTAAGTCCTTTTACTCCCCTAGGCTTTAATTTTCTAGGCCACATAGTGATAGCCCTGGACTACATTAGGGACTTCGAGAAGATTCAGCTAGAGTCCTGGGGCTCCACAGAATCACCACAAGGACCTCTACGGGGTGAGAGTGAGAGGGGGACAGGCTGCTCAACGCACTTCACCTTCAATCCTCCCTCACTTACTTTACATGCCTGCTTCATCTAAGACTGTATTTGATGAAAGGAATTCAGACTAAATGACAAGTTTGACAACCACGAGACCAAAACAAAGGCAAAGGTTCTTCCTTGTTCACTGTGCCCCACTGGCTCCAGAACTGGGGTTAGAGAGGGGACAGGGTTCTGAGGAAGACACTTGCCAGAGAAATGTCCCTGTGGCTGGGGTCTAAGACTTTGAGGATCACTTTTATTCTCTTCTCTTCGGAAGTCCCTTCGTCATCCTTGTAATCCACCAGGGTGCCGGAGTAGATGTGTGTCCGTGTGCCTCTCCCGAGATGCTCACCCTGGAGGAGGAAGCAGGAGGTTGGGGTGACTTCGCTCTAGGGTTCAGTGACACCCGAGTCTGGCACTGAGGCCTTCATGGGAACCCGCCACACCAGAAATAACAGAAACGGGGGCAAGGGGGGGGGCAGAAACAGTGGGGCAAGGACAAAAGAGCCTGCACAGCCACAGCCTCTCGGGGCCTCGTCTGGTCAGGCCTCCAAAAGACACATAAAGCTACTTAGCTGAATGCAAATGGGACCCTTCCTGGGCCCCAGGAGACAGTTAATTCCCAAACAGTTCCTTGCCTTCTACCTTCTGAAACAAGCTGTGGCTAAACCGTAATCCTGACCGATCGCAGAACTTTCAGCAGCCCACCCGGGGCCTCCAAAGCAATGCAGAGAGGACCCCACAGGGCTCTACTACAGGCTGGGGCACAAAGAGAAGGGCTTGTTAGTGGTGGTTCGACTGCTCGCTGGCTATCGAACTCAGAGATGTGCTTTCTGTAAAGAGGGGTAACCATGGCACCCACTTCCCAGGACTGTTCTAGAACCAAGTGAAGAGGTAGGAGTAAAGGCTCCTCGGTGCAGAGCCCGGCACATCATGGGTAGAAACCATCTGCTGGGCTGATGTGTTCTGTTTGCTTGCCCTCCAGACCAGGGACTCGTTCATCTTCCATGCATCCATCCAGCGCGTGTGTATATACGTGCCTGCATGCTGAGCTTTCAAATCTGTGGCGTGTTTATATGTGGGTCTGCCGGAGAGACCCCACGGTGGGGAAGGGGTGTGAAGACCGAGGCAGAGACCAGAAGGGCGGGCCCTCAGCTTCCTCACATACGAAACGGGATAACACCACCAAATAAATGGTATGAGTCCTAAATGAAAGCATCTCACATAATCATCTGTCTCTAAGGACCCTTCCAGTTCAAGCTTTAATAATTCTGATTTAAACATTCTTAATATTGGGAAATCCAAATGCAATTCATTAAACTCAGGCATTCTCAAGCCACTAAGGTTAATCTCATGAAATCTGTAAGTTGAGGTGCCCAGGACCTTCTCCGTAAATGCAGAAAATGGATTCTCTTGAAATCAGCCCTGCCCCCTACAGGAATGTATACAATTGCTAATCGGGTATATTAATTTGCACAAATGCCACCATTTGTCATCTGTCACAGCCGAGTGGCGATGCATCTGCCCTGTCTCCCACATCCTGGCAAAGTCCTGCGACTATTCATTAAAGCAGCAGCTGTCACGAAACGATTCATCAAGGTTATGGGAAGTTGTGTTCCCAGAACATCCCGTAAAAGCCATATGCTTTCAGAATAATTACTCTTCCCCAGAAGGGCTGCTTATTCCAGTGGCCAAGTCATGGAAGCAGGCTTCCACAGCAACCCACAGAGGCCCGGGCACATTCTCCAACAGCCTCCTTCTGAGCCACTCCCTCCACCTTCACCAGGCACCTGCCGTCCATGCCCCAGAACCCTGCTTCGATGCCTTTTCCCCAAGGAGCCATCTGTCCTCCCAAGGCGAGGCAGCATGGTCCTCTCTGATAGTCCCACATCCTGTACTATTTCCCTACTTAGGACTTAGGTCTCAGTAATGGTATCTACTGAAAAGGCAAGAGCCGGCTCCCCCTCCAGGCCGTGGGCCCTCCAAGGGTGGCAACCACAGCTGGCATGTGCAAGGGCTCAGTCACTGTGGGCTTGGCAAGTGCTGGGGGCACAGCAGATGGCTGGGACCTGCCCAGGGGCTTGAGGGCAAGGAAAGAAGGAAGGGCCCAAGGACAGTGCCGAGTTTAGACAGAAAAAAGCCCAGGGTACTGCTGCCCTGGTGATTTTAATCTCTGGCCACAGCTCTGACCCTATGAGAGGGACAGAAAACAATAAAAACTGGCCTTCAGTGAAGAATGTATCCAAAGGGAAGTGGGAGGGGCGGTTGGAGCGGTGGGCTTCTACTTCCTGAAAACCCTACTCAACAATTTTAGGGATTAACTTAAAAAAGTAAACTAGGAAACCAACCTAATGCCAGGTACCTTCCACCACACTCCCTAACAGATGTGAGCCCACAATTGGCTCTCCAACACCTGCCAAGTTGCGATCTCTCCAAAGCAGTCAACAGTTCCTTCCCTCCACAGCTGCTGGCATGTCGTCTCCTTAGCCTCCCTGGTGTGTGGCTCTGTGTACAGGGACTGGGATGGGGGCATGGAACAGAAAGTGGGCTTTGCCCTGGGCCTCACACCACTAGCCAAGGCCCAAGAGCAGCTACCAGGGAAGCTGGGCCTGCCTACGGCTACAGACTCTGGGCAAAAGGCCTCCCAAGCTGGAGCACAGGTCCAAGGGATCTATTTCTCAAGACAGGTCTCCTGCAGGCTGCCACTGCGCCTCACCAGCTCCCTTACTGCGCTCTGTATGCCCCAGCTTTGCTCCCTCTGGAAGCATCATCAGAAAGCCCAGGCACTGAACTTGAGTAGTGCTCTGTCACACAACATGTGGTAGGTTAGCATAGGTCATCGGTGCAGACTCCCCCCCAGACACCCGATTCGTGCTGCAGTGTCAGCATCCCCACCCAGTTCTCCAACTCCTATGCACAACAGAAGGTCCCATAGCCCTAGATAACCCCACAAAGCCTGACGCATCCATTTCCCTTCAAAGAGAAAGTATCCCTGGGGAGCACCGGCAAGGCTGGTGGAGTGGCAGGGCGGTGGCTGAACAGCTCTAACTATGAAAGGAAAGCTCCTTATTTATTCTCTGATAGGATTTCCCGAAACCCCGACTTCACTCCCCCAAATGCTCAGACTAGTTGCTGTGAAGAGGCAGGCCCGAGGTGGACCCAGGAACCTTAGCAAAGACTCACTTGCACGATATCTTTCTTGAGGATTCGGTCAAAACTCAGCTGGCTCATGGGGTAGACAGGCTGCCACTCCTGGGCTTTCTTCGTAGCCACCAGCAGATTGGAGATCTCTGTGGAAGAGAATGAAGAAGTCTGAGCAGGGTCACAAGGGTTCAAGATCCGTCAGGCAACTGCCTGCCAAACCATGGTGCTCACCAAACACATATCTGTGCATGTGTTAGTTCAGTCATTCAGTAAATGTTTATTAAGTACTTGATTTAGGCCCCCAAGAGCTTGCAGGCTAATAACAGAACCTAAACTAATCAAATAATCCACCCATCAAAAGGAAAGCTCCAATTGGTGCAGCTCCTCTCCAAGCCAGACCCAGGTGCTTGAGGGCTGACACAGCAGGATCTGTTCGGATAGCAGATCTTAGGGAAGGTCTGCCTACAGAAGTGACATTTTATTTTTTTAACAAATTATTCTCTCTTTTTTAAAGATTTTATTTATTTATTTGACAGACAGAGATCACAAGTAGGCAGAGTGTCAGGCAGAGAGAGAGGAGGAAGCAGGCTCCCCATTGAGCAGAGAGCCCGATGCAGGGCTTGATCCCAGGACCCTGAGACCATGACCCCAGCTGAAGGCAGAGGCTTTAATCCACTGAGCCACCAAGGCATCCCCAGAAGTGACATTTTAGAATCAGAGATGAGATACTCCCCACCGGCAGAGACAGTGTCTATCTTATTTCCTGCTCTACCTCCACACCTTGGTATGTGGTAGGTACTCAGGAAGTTTCTGTTCACCGTGTAAGAATAATCAGGATATGACCTGAAGGACGAGAGCTGGGTAGGGAGGAAGCAGCAGTCTGCTGGGTCTAGGGGGTGATGGCAACCAAGGCAGGAGGGTAAAACAACACTGATCTTATGCAAAAGAACAGGACAGATAATCCAGAGAGAAGGTCGTGCCTGAACCTCTCTCTCTGGGCTCCCAGCAGGGCCTGACTCCAGGGAGGCGCTAACTCAATGAATAGGTTATGAGCAGACCAGCGCCCCAACTCTACGGATTCAAATGGCAAACCGAACACTTTACAAAATCTGCCAGGCCACTAGGAGCACAGGTGGCTCGTGGAATTTACTTACAATCCACAGAAGGTGCCTTCCCACCACGGAGCTACTTCAAGCTACGTCACTGTGGGGGTTGAGAGAGCCCCCTTCCAGACTCAGACTGCAGTGAGAGGATTCTGGAACCCTAGAAGAACCTGAGCTGCGGAGGACCAGGTGCCCGCAGTCAGCCGAGTAACTCGGACACGGTCTCTCAAATCCTTACTTCCGTGCAGGCCCAGGCTTATTCTTGTTTTTTGTCAGCTCACATTTTCTGATTGCTTCCTCTTGGCCAGCCACTGCCCTGAGAGCTTTCTTCACAGTAATTCCTTTGTCCTTATGACAATTCTATGAGGTACACGGTATTTTTACCCTTCTTTTTAAAAAAAAATTTTTTTAAAGATTTTATTTATTTGACAGACAGAGATCACAAGTAGGCAGAGAGGCAGGCAGAGAGAGAGAGGAAGGCAGGCTCCCCGCTGAGCAGAGAGCCAGATGCGGGGCTCAATCCTAGGACCCTGAGATCATGACCTGAGCTGAAGGCAGAGGCTTAACCCACTGAGCCACCCAGGTGCCCCTTTACCCTTCTTTTTATTCTATAGGTCAGAAAACAGAGGTTCAGTGAGATTAAACAGCCTGCTGGAGGCCAGGCGGTTAATAAGCCCTGAAGGCTCACACTTCAGTCACAGATGGCTCCAGGCTTGTACTTCCTATGGCCCTAGTGTGGGGTACAAATCTGGGAGCCAGACACTGGGTTCAGGCACAAGCTCCCCTTATTACCATATCCTGGGTACCCTTTCTCTAGTGTGATCTCCTCCATTCTGTTATCCTGACTCCACTCTGGAACCTGGATAAAATCAGATTCAAACAGGCAACTCAGGACTGCCCTGATGGAGAAAAGACCAAGAAAGGGCCACCTAAATGGTATCCCCAACAAAGGGTTGGGGCAGTGGAGGTGTTTTGAAAATCAGAGAGGAGGAAGAAAACGGGCACCATTTATGGGCCGATGATTAGTACGGTAGCTTCAGGAAGCATGGCACTGAAGTCAACTGTATGAGTTGGGGGAGATGTTAAACCTGCTTTCTCACTAGAAAAATGGGAGACATAGCCATGCCCCTCAGCAGGCTGCTGTGAGGGATAAACAAGACAATGTACACAGAGGGCTTACTTCAGTGCCTGGTGTACAGGGAGTGCTCCAAAACTGGCAGCCATTGTGGTTAAGACCAGTATTACATCTCGGCCAGCACCACCATCCTGTACCAGCTTTGGCAAGTTAGAAGTTTACAGTGTCAGAGCCAAAGGTGCAGAAATCATGCCCCTGGCCCCACTCCAGGATGAGGGAGTGCGAAGGTCAGTGATGACTGGGCCAGTGAGTTCTGCTGGCTGGCTATCCCCTTCTTCACTTGATCTTAGCCAAAAGGCTGAGAAGCGACTGGCTAGCCCCTTCTTGCCACGGTCACCCTCAGACATGGAGAGGGGCAGTGGGACTGGACAACACACAGAAATGTGGGCTTGCTTTACTGTCACATCCACTTGAGTGGCCACCTGCTTTTCCTTTATTCCATGAGAAGTTTCTCAGTTGCATTTTCAAGTGAGACACCCGGGTCAGAGTTGGACCATCAGAACCTTGCAGTTAAGAGGGCAGAAGCACTGAGGAACCAAAAATGACCTTCTCCTTAATTTTCATGTTTTTACCACTCCTCTAATTTGCGGGTGCAGAGTCAAGACAAAGGGCTTCTGACAGCCCACAGAAGCAGGCCTCATACACAGGGCTCATTCCTCCTCTCCCCACCGCCAGGCCCTTCCCTTCTCCAGGTCAAGAGAACTAGCTCTCACCCCAGAGCCTTGGCTGATGGCTGCCCCTGCACCTTTGCGGAGCATGATGGGATGTACGGGAAAGATCACCAGAGCTGGAGTCAGAAGACTTGAGTTCACTTCCCCAGTCATCCTCTACCTACCTACGCAAATATAATGGGGATTATAACACACTCTGGCTTGTTCTGAAGATTAAATGACTCTGAACATGAAAGACCCTCAAATAGGGCCTGGAAGCATAGGAGCCCTCGTCATCACCATCGCTACTTGTTGCTACTATTATCACTGAACATCTCTGAGACTCCATTTCCACATTTCTATAATAGCTACAAAGAGCCACTGTCAGATGGAATAAAAGCAAATATGCATGAAAAGCTCCTGAGATTAGCAGGCACCCACAATACGGTGGTTACTGCTATAATCCTTCACCTGACAGGCATCAGTAAACGTGACTCCGTCTTAAGAGTCCATACTGATGGGCACCTGGGTGGCTCAGTGGGTTAAAGCCTCTGCCTTCGGCTCAGGTCATGATCCCAGGGTCCTGGGATTGAGCCCCACATCGGGCTCTCTGCTCAGCAGGGAGCCTGCTTCCCTTCCTCTCTCTCTCTGCCTGCCTCCCTGCCTGCTTGTGATCTCTGTCAAATAAATAAAATCTTAAAAAAAAAAAAAAGAGTCCATACTGATCCCGTCTTAAGAGTTCATACTCAAGTGGGAGAGACAGACACTAAGCACATTCGGTGTGGAGTTCTAGGAGCCTCATGAGAAGCCATGAGAGGTGTTCAGTCTGTTCCTGTGCTTCTCCAGTACTGTTACCAGATCCCAGATCTGGACCAGTAGGGTGGCATCGACACCAGTGACCTCCCCAGCTAATTCCAGCAAAGTAATCATGCTCCTGTCTCCCATCTGCCACCAGCCCTCGCTACCTGTGGCCGCAGCTCTCCATCTCCTCAACCTTACCCAAAGATCACGCATCCCATGGAAAGTAAAGACTGCTCCTAATATCTGTTAGGAGAGATCATGTGAGTAAATAGGGTCCTTGGGCTTTAAGGTTCTACCTCACCCTGAGGTCTCAGGGCTAAGGGGCAGACATGTTTTTACCCTTTCAGAACATCTTCAAGCATGAAAACAAAGGCTGCAGTTACCCCCAGAGCTGGCAGGAAACCCTATCTGATCAACAAGAACATAAGTCCTTCCTCTTTCACCGAATGCGGTGGCAGCCCCTTGCTGGGAGGCCAAAAAGTGATTCAAACATCAAGAACCCAGGCCCCTTTTTGTCCTGGTGTTGCTTCCTCTGCCCACCCCTGACATCAAGGTTCACAAATTCCCTTAAGAGAACCAGAGGCGTCTCTGCCAAAGAGACTCCTGAGAGCATCTCCCACCACACTTCCCAGGGCATCAGAATGCCGGTGCTACCCACCCTTTCTCTGAGGCCTGACCTCCTCTCAGGGAAGGATCTGACCCATGCAGGCAGCACCCTGCAGTAAGGGATGTCAAAAAAACACTTGAGGTAGACTGGTACTCAAACCCTTTTGGCCCTGACCCTCAGCGAGACCCACTCCACTTCTCCAGGACTCAGTTTTCTCATCTGTTAAGATGCAGCATTTGACCAGGTGTTCTCTGTCCTTCCAGTTCTCACATTCTAGGTGATGAATCTGCCTCCAGGACATCGGTGACACTATCCACGGGGCTTCAAAAACAAGAGCCGGGTTCCTCACCCTCCTGTCCATTTCACAACCTGACCCTCCCGTGGCTTGGCACTGTAACTCCCCGGCATGGCACCCAAGGCCTCCTTCTGACCCAAATCTTCCTCCCCCAACCTCACCTGCCCCTTCTAACTTCACCAGACACATTAGCCCTTCAGCCCCTGCTTCTCTGCAGCCCCTGCTGTGGCCTGCCATGTTGCCCCTGCACACGCTCAGCAGGAAATGCCCTCAACTAACAGGCAAGCCCCACGCTCACTGTCCAAGAACCACCTCCTCCGGGTAGTGTTCCATGCCACAGCTCGGATGTTTGACCGTCCCCATCCAAGGTGACGCAGTGGCCTCGGTTCCCTGGGGCATTTTCTGCATGCGACTGGAAACCCTCGGAGAGCAGAGACTGGGTGGCAGGCATTTCTGATGCTTTGCATTCACCATAGTTCTTGGCCCACAGAAGATGTGCCAGGAATGCTTCCCAGATAATAAAGGACTCACAGGGGAACTCTCAAGACATTTTATCTTAAAGAGGAAAGTGGTAAGCTTCTGCTTACTAATCCAAATGTGGCTCTTCCTGAAGCCTGAGCTGCTAAGAAGAGGTGTGTAGGTTTTATTCTACAGAAAACGTAGACACTTGAGGGCTGGGATTGGAAGTGGGGATGCACTTGCAACAAGATGAAGTGAAAGATACCTAGAAACTGGGGGGGAGGGGCCACTTTCTTCCAACCAACCAGCCTCTCTGGGTTACCAGTCTTGGAGCATTGCCACAGGGTGGGGGAACCCTGAAGGGACAGGGCCCGGCTCTGGCCCAGGGAGACTGACCTCGGGGCTTGGGCTGGCAGCAGCGCTTCAGCACGAAGCTGATGTTGTCCGTGCGCAGGATCTGCTTCTTGAGGTGGCTCATCAGGTCCCCCAGGCTGGGGAAGCTGCGGTCCGAGCCGTGCAGGCTATAGCGGCCCTTCTGCACTTCGATCTGAAAGTTCTTGAACTGCTTCTGGCCTCCCAGCACCTGCCCATCAGGAAAATGACCAGAAACGGAGTGTTTTAAACAGGTCAAGCAAATGTACCATGGGCATGTCATCTGTTAACAACAGGAGAAGCTGGATAAAAGACAGCTAAAACTCTGTACGATCTCTGAACCCTTTCTATAAATCTGTAATTATTCAAAAGTAAAATGTATTCTAAACGAGTAATCGAACAAAGAAATAAGTCAACCCAGAAGACACTGACTGAAGGGAGTTAACATTAGGGAGAAAGCATAACTGAGCAGGGACTTCTATAACAGCATCACCTCATCTTAAATCTGTAAGAGGAAGTCCACTGAAAAACCAAAGTCATGGGACTGCTATGATTACACGACAGAGTAAAAAACTTAGTACTTTGTAAAGACTGGCAAACATTATTATGCATGAAATAATAATTACTATAACAATATTTATCTGGGCAGTCTCTCAAACTGAGCCCTGCCAGGCGTCTATTTGAGGAGAACCACCCTGGGAGGTGGCAGTCCGTGATCCGGTCTATTTTCAGGACTCTGTGGCACCACAGACTGAAGTATAAGCAGAGGTTTTCCTTCACAGGTGCTTTTTGTACAGAGAAAAATATTTCAGTAATGAAGGATGAGGGTCAGAAAAATCTACTTATGGTATAGAACAGGACAAGATATTTAAGATCCTAAGGCCTTGGTTTATTCATCTGTTTATTCATCTGTACAATTCATCTGTACAATGCGCATAATACCACCTATCTCACAGGGTCAGTGTAAGGTTTAAATAAGGGCAGGCAGATAAAAGTGCTCAGCACAGCGTCTGGTGAGCTACCTTGAACAGCAAGAGTAACCACAGCTATGATCCTGTTTCCCCAGGTGATCTGACCTCAGGCAGACCATGCCTCTGAGTCACCGACATTCCTGGTACAGCATAAGCTACTCCCCCTCAGAAGGCGGCTGGGCTGTCTCGTGCGCCCATCCATGTTCAAAACATTAAACTTCCTCAAAGACTGATGAAAGCAGAAGACAGGCATGCTGCCCAGCAGCAAACCTGACAAGTTCTGACCCGCTGCGTCCGTACCCAACGGGAGACCTTGCTGTGCAGGAACACCCCCAGGCAGGCAGTGGCACCTAGACACTGCCCAGGACACGTGGCAGCACTGGGTTCCTTCAGCCATTTCCTCTTCCCAATCCTGACAGAGTCTAGCCCCCAGGGGCTCCCCAGTACTTTTCCTTCCACCGTCTGAAGTCTATGGCATGCTCCTGTGCTGACTTCCACCTTGTAGCTCCCCGCTCCCTATCCCCCTGCTGCCCCAGTTCTCCCAGCTCACACTAACCAGTCAACACTAGTGTATTTATCTGGACTAATTCTGTAAAACTCAGGGTCTTTTAAAATATTCCACTTCCTGTATTTAAAAAAACTGCATGAATGACAAAGGCTGTACTACGGTCTAGTGAGGTAAGGTCAATAATTTTGGCTTTTATCTTTGTTTTTGGGATATCATTCACACCATTCCTGGATTCTAGCTACACTAGAGTCACTAAACAGAGTCATTTCCACTTGTCAAACACAGGACAGCGAGTCATCTGTTAAAATGTCTGACTCAGTAGACACTCGTCAGTAGACACTGGTCTACTGAGTCAGTGCCACAAATCAGACATGGCTCTGGGTCTCTGATTTTGTCACTAAGTGTAAAATCAACCACTTGCAATAAGTGCATTAAACTTAATAAAAGTTTGGTGTGAAATGGTTTTCTGGCCACGCTCTACCTTCCAGAGCCACCATGGATCACTGCCATGAGTCCCTTGAGAGAAGAAAGGGCCATGAGGAAGAAACATTTGGGGTCTGGCTGCTTGGAAGTCTCCTTTTGAAGAGTGGGGTTGTCCCGGTCAGAACTGCCAAGGATTTTCTCAGAAACCCAGGCTTTTCTAACCCCACATCCCAGTGTGGTCCTCTCCAGAGGAGCCCCTGGGCCTGCTGCACCAAATACCCTGTGGCGATATGACTTGGCCAGACTGACCAAGACTTTTCCCGACTGACCTCAGATTTCTCAAAGCAGGTGACCGTCATGAGGATATTGTCAAAGTCAGTACAGCTCCACCTCAGCACATACATCCCCTCCTCGCTTCCTTCTTGCCGCAACTTATTGATGGCATATTCCGTGCTAGAAGGAGAGAAAGGGAAAGGGAGAAAGGGCTCATAGCAGATAACCCCACAGGATTTCCACATCTCTCATCTGGCTCGAGGACTACAGACCCATCATGTTACCTGTCCTGGGTCCCGAAGTCCTGTTGAGCAGACACGTGCGGCAGGCCGAGATGCCAAGGAGCCTCAAGGCCCATCAAGTCTCCAAGGTCTAGAAGAGCACTGGCCTCCCGCCCAGGGCACTGAGCCCGACTTTGTCCCTCACATCCCCGCACATGCGGTCTCCAGCTTGCGCAGGAGATGTCTCCACAGAGGTGATGCACGGCTGCCCATCATACAGCGCCCGCCACAGAATGGGGTCCCTCCCCCGCCATCCCTAGGCTGCCCAACTAGAACATGAGCCCCGGGAGAGCATGAATTTGGGGTTATTCTGTTCACTGCTGTATCCACAGTAACCAGAGCACACGTGGCTCACAGTAGCTTCTCAGTGAATAAGTAATTGAATAATTAACACAGAATAAAAGAACAAAGAGTCAGAAAGATATGAATAGAGAATATGCCTGTCTACACTCCTTTGTAACCCCAGGATCAACCAGTGCTGACACACAGAAAGCAGTGAACAATCACTAAATAAATCTACAAGTGAAGGCACCAAGTAGCCCGTGAGTGGTGCTCACTGTCGGTGAAAGAGGACTGACATGGTCAACACGTGTATGAAAGGCAGAGACCAACCGCTCCGTGACCTGGAACGTCATGCCTTTGCACATGGTGACCCCTCATCTGGGAGGCCCTTTTCCCCCTTCAAGGCCTGCCAAGTTCCATTGATTCTTCTAAGTTTAATCTGCTCTGAATGCTGCCTACTCAGAGGAGGCAGCTGAGTTTCAGCCTCCCACAGAACACAAAGTGTTCACCTCTTCGGCAAATGCTTGTGGAGGGCCTGTAGTATGTGTCAGGGCCTGCCATTGATACTGAGGAAAAGCAGCGAGCAAAAGCACATAGTGCCTCTGCCTCCATGTAGCTCGTACTCTGGGAAGCGAGGCTAGGCAGGTGAGAAACAAACGGGCACGGAAATAAAGCAAGTCAGGAGGTAAGAAATGCCTCTGAAGAAAACTACAGCACAGTGAAGGCGCCAGGAAGTGTGGTGTGGTAGAGGAAGAGGTGTTGTTACTTCACCGAAGGTAGCTGGGGAAGACTCCACTGATAAGGCGCTATCTGGGTGACATCTGAAGGAAGTGGTGGCTGTATACATTCCAGAGGAAGAGCATTCTAGGCCAAGGGAAGAGCCAGGGCCAGGGCCCTGAAGCCTAACTGTGGCTGGGATAGTCGAGGGAGGTGTTTTATTACAATGTTTGGCAGCCTGCTCTACCTTTCTCTGTGTGTCTATCTGCCCACAAGTCTGTGAGCCTCCTAAAACTAGGGATCCCCCACCAATGAACTCGCTGTCCACAAGTAACCAGCAGAGGGAAGAGGTGGGAACCTATCATGAGGAAAGCAGCTGAAGAGATGCTTCCCCAGACTTATTTCGGTTTGGGAAGAGAGACTCAGAAGAAATACAGCAGCTGCTCTCCTCTAAAGAACAGTCCTTTGTGAAGGAAGTACACTGAATCCCCGCTGCTTCAAATGGCAGAAGTCAAGTGGCAAGGAAGAAATGAGGGAGGCAAATTTCCAACTCCCTAGCAGAGACACGTATGTGTGTAACCATCAGAGCTATAGTCTCTGGCTGCCTCATGCAGTACTCAGTGCCCCATCACTGGAGGGATCTGTGTAAGGGCTACTAGGTCTGAGATGCAAGTGAGACAAGAGGTCCACCAAAGCCCCTTGCAGCTCTACGGCTTGGTCACCCCACTGTTCCCACCATTTATCTGGCACTTTAAGACAAGCTCACGCAGGATGCCATTGCTCACTACAGTGCAACTGGGATCTGTGTCCTATCTGTGTGTCTGGCACAGCATGGGGTTAGGAAGTGTAGCATCTTTTAGTCAGCTGTAGAGAAGTGAGGGGGTTAAACTATGAGGAGACCCCAAGGGGGAAGAAGAAAGGGTCTATGGCGCGAACCAAGGTAAGAGATGACAGGAAGGCCTGAGCAATGGACAGCAGGGATGGAAAAGACGGCACCAAGTCAGTCCTCAACACGTTCAACCAGCCCCCACCTAAACAACTGATGACTCCTCTATCTGAGGAGGCCACATGCCCCATTACTAAAATGTGGTTCTTTTCCACCAGTGGCAACTGAAAAGGTGCCAGAACCAACCAGATTGGACCGTGACAACCATTCTGTATGTTGTGGACGATCAATGGGGGAGCCACATCGGTGCAGAGGTAATGATGGGCATCTGCTGTGAGCCGGAAGTAGCCATCTATCAGGGACACAAAGGACAAGGCCTCTTCATGGGACGAGAGCTTCAGTTCCTGGTGAGAGAGAAGACACGGCCATGGTTACATCACGTGCCTACCACTTGAGGCAGCTGATTTTATGAGGAGGTCCACACCGAGAAGATATTTAAAACACAATGCAGCACACATGACCCAAAGTAACCATACCCCTTGCATTAATACAGGATTTTGACTGGTTAGCATACGTTCTTGTCTATTTTCTCCAAACTATCAGATGAGGTATGGCGTGTCTGTGTGGGAGGAAGGTGGAATGGGCAGCTGTGGCAGGCAGGAGACCTATGGAGAGGCTGCCAACCGGGTCCAGAGGGAGGAGCAAGCCTGCATCAGGGGTACAGTGGTATAAAAGTGGAGTTAAAAAGAAGTGGAGGAAGTAGGAGCAGAGGGTGTGCAAGTGGTACCCTAGTCTTAGCAAGAAGCAATGACTGACTCAGTAGCATCAGTCCCATTTTACAGAAAAGGAAACAGGCACTGGGGCTTCCTCTCATACAGAGTTGGTCTAGAAAGTGAAACGCCCAGATTTTAATCCAGGAATGGTCCCAGACAATGATGAGGTTGCTAGATTAAGCCCAGAGACCTCTGAGGGTTTGGAGGAGGCAGAGAGTCTTACTCAAAGTGGGAGAGCAAAGGCAAAAATGGAGAAGATGAGAGAGGGAACTTCCACGGAAGGGAGGTTTTCAAAAAAATAACAACAACAACAACAACAACAACAACAAAAACACCTGGAGGTGAAGACAGGTGATTTTTTTTTTTTTTTGGCCTTGGTCATAGAGCCCTGAACAAAAATTACCCATGTGAGAGGAGCCATGGGCTCAACCAGGAACATCTCCTAGGGAAGGAGAAAGGAAAACCATTTAGAGGTTTGTCTCACAAGAACATTAAAAAGCACCAGAGCCTTCTGAGGGCAAAATGACATACGAGAATAAGACTCTGTCCACAGCACTAGAGAAAGGACAGGCTGCTGGCAGAGAAAAAGAGAGATGAGAAAATCAAAGTTTCCCTGTGGATAGAAGCAACTATAAAGGATGGAAGTAAGTGGGGCTAATGACAGCTATCTTGCCAAAAGAAGGGTCTGCTGTGGACCTGTGAGCCAAGGAGGTCAAGGCCACCACAGGGACAGATATTCAGTCAGGAGGCCCTGGGCTAAGTGTGCATTCTTTTATCCACCTGCAGCTCCCCAAAGAGCAAATGCAGGGTAGTCTGGCTCAGGCAGCCCTTCACCCAATCACATAAAAAATCAAGACCACACAAAGACTTAAGTTCCCTAGAACAGAAGTCTAAATGGAAATGGAAGATGTCAAGAAGAGGCAGAGAGGAGAGATATTTAACCTGATAACATGCTACCGTCATGCTTTCCTGAAAGACCAGCAGCCTAAGTATTGCCTGATCAAAGGGCTTGGAAATTCCATGCCTGGGAAGGGACAGGGGAAAGAGATAAAGAAGAGAAAGCATCACAGTGTTAGCTACAGGTTCTGGAACTAGTTTATGTGGGCTCAAGTCACAGTATCTCCACTGGCTATTACGGAGAAGCATAGGTAATCATCATTTTTACAGGTCACAAACTGTCAAATATCGGCCATTTCAAATAGTTTAACCAAAGAGCTGTGTGACCCTGGGGAAGTTACTTAAGCTTTTTGTGCCTCAGTTTCCTCCTCTGTAAAATGAAGATAATAACACACCCACCACCTCTAAGGTCAATGAAAATGGAAAGAGTTTACATTTGTAAAGCACTCAAAATGGGAAGTGCCTGGCATGTAGTAGGAGCTAGGGTTTGTAAAGAAAAATGAAGTCCAGGGAAATCACAGAGTTCTTTCTCCCTACCTTCCTCCTGCTCCCCACAGAGCATGCAGCTGGCAGACTCACCAGCCCACGCAGTCCAAGGAGGCTCCAACCAAGGGGACAGGTGTGCCACCCAGGCACCAGGCCAGACTCCACCAGCCAGGACAGGATAGGAGCAGGCTCACCACACTGTCCCAGCTGGCTGCTTCTCCGGCTCTGCTGCGTATCTTCAGGGTTTGACCCTGCTGAAAAGCCAGAGCACGGATGCGCCACAAGTTCTTCCTCAAGGCAGTCTCTGGGGAAGAGGGTGCCTTGGGGCTGGAGCTGCCACTTTCTCTGTCTACACCTGTCCATGGTCTCCCATTTCCCCACTGGAAACAGAGCCAAAATGCCTACAGCTACGCTTTCTGTAAAGACTAAAGAAGATCCTGTGGACACAGCATATAATCCAGCCTCATCTCTGTAATATGCGGAATTAAGAGCATTTATTTTGACCTTCTCCCTCCCTCCATCTCTATCTACCCGCTAACATCTATCTGGACTCTTGTACTTCTCCCTTCACTTTATTTTTCACTAACAGTTTCCTGATGAAATTAACTATTTATTGCTAAAAGGGGGGGTTAGGAGAATAGAAAGATTTAAACCACAAATAACAGCTGTTAATATTTGACTCTCCTAACAGTGTGTCTATATATATGCATACCTTTAAAAAACATTCTGAACAAAATTGGTACTGTTCTATAGAGAGTTTTATATTCTGCTTTTTTCCATTTACAAAGCATCTTCCCAGATTATAAAATTTTATCAAATTGTTTATGTAATATTCTACTACTCGGGTAGAATATTCTACCATTCTCCTATTATTGTATACTTAAGTAATTTTCAGTACTTTTACACTATAAATTCCACTGGGACAACCATACTCATTCACAGACCACTGGCTTCATCTCTCATTGTTTCTAGAAAACAGCCCTAAGTTCCCAAATGGAGGATGCATAAATACTTTCAAGGCTTTCAGTATGTATTGCCAAACTGCTTCCAAAAGGCAAGAACAACAGGGTGTTCATCTGTTCTAAACCAGAGCACCAGATTCGTTCTCACCACTAAGTGTTATCCTTTTAACACAGTTTTTGCCAAATCTGGGGCAAAACATGGTTTTTCCTTGGTGCTGACTACCTTCCTTCTGCAAGTGCCCCGCCTCGGCTGCCCATCCTCTCCACGTGCAGTCAGCCGTGACTTCCCCAACACAAACATGTTTATTTTGGCAGTGTTCCTACTTCCCCTGCCAAAACTGGCCTGCCTAAATTATGTCCTTAAGTGATACCAAAAAAGAGGAAGTGAGATTGAACACCCCCCTTCCTCCATCCGAGAGTGACTAGGGTGTGCCTGACACCACAACGAGGACAGCCACTGTGGCCACAGCCTCCAGCCTAACCAGTCTGCTGCCATGCAAAGCGGGGCTTCCCACTGACCTCATCCTAGAGGAAGCACTGGACTCCGACTCCACAGAGAGGCCAAAGGAGCCCTTGGGGGAAAAAGCTAAGGTTCACCCAGCTCTTTTTCCTTCAAATCCACTCCCCTTCATGAATTAAATATTTATGCTGTAACATCTTTGGGAGGGCAGCAAACCCAAGGTAGAGACACATTTGCAAAACCAAAGAGAGGCACTCAAAAACCAGCACTGATAATGTCAGTGAAAACAAGAGGGATTTCTGGCATTAAGGAGGAGAAAGAGACGGTCATCAGATTTTCTCTTCGGGACAGGAACTCCATACAACAAGTGCCGCCATCACCGTCCTCCACGAAGTCTCCCTCTCGTCACCGGATCCAGACAGAATTACTTCCAGAGCAAACTTACCATTTTTTTGTTGTCCTGTTTATTGATGCTGACCACAGACTCCTTTATTACAATGTGAGTGATTTCAGGGAAGTAAGAAAAATTGTTCCACTCCTCCCGGATTTTGTTTTTCTCCTCATCCTTCTTGTGTTTATTTTCCAGTTTTTTCCGTTTCAGTTTGTTTTTTTCCTTTTCAACAGGAACAACCTGATAAGATGCATAAGGGTGCCAGAGTTAAGTTGCCTTTCTCATTTTCTACTGGTGAAAAAGGTTCATGCTTCTGGAAAACTAAAGCAGGGCTTGCTTATTACATTCAAAGAGAAGAAAGCCAGCCTGCCTGGACTTACAAAGGAACTGGGGGAGGGGGCACAGGTGGGTTTAGGATTGCAGTTTTGGGGCCAATCAGGGAATCCTGGGATTTTAAACCTGGGAGGGACCTTAACGAGCACAGTGACTAAATGCTTCACATAATCTATAACGTACAAGTGAACTCAAAGAGGGAAACAACTGCTCACTAGACAGGCATCTACCATCAGGTCCTCTCACTTCCAGAATGATAACTGTTTCAACACAAGCACAGAACATGTCTTCCCAAATGTGGCTGGACAGAACCTGAGCTTTCTCCTTCTAGAACCTACCACTGATTAGCTTGACTTCCTAACAACATTCAAGTTGAAACTTTAAAAAGGAGATATGAATCCCATGCTTGAATAATCTGCTACTTATTAACTAGTTAGGTCATCAATTTGAGCCTCCATTTCCCTGTCCGTAAAACAGAGCTTACACTTCACAAGGTTCTTTGAGGATTAGGTAAGTTCTCATTAAGAGTATACCTATTCTACAGAAAAAAAGTACTCGGTAAGTGTTAGGCATTGTTTTCTTAGTATGAATAAGGAGGAGAAAATAAATCTCACCATTACTTTAGTATTATTGATAACCATAATGAGGATGATGGCAGCTATAATAATTTTTGAACATTTAGTACATGCTGGGCTCTGTGCTGCCATTTAGTTCTCTCAACAGCTCCACAAGGCAGATCCAGTAAGTATCTCCATTGTACAGATGAATAATATGCATCTGATACAGGGGAAGTAACCCCCCAAAGCTGGAGAACTATAAATAGTGGCACCCGGATCTGAACCAGGTCCATTTAGGTCTAAAACCCATGCTTTTAAACCACTCTTCTCCATTGCCTCATCCAGCAAATACTTCAAAAAAGCAGCTTTAAATTGCAAAATCAATTACCCTATTTCATGGAGCCAGAAGCCTAAGTTCAATTCTTGGCACAGTCGCTCATTAGTTATGACCTTGAGCAAGTTTCTTAACTTCTCTGTGCCTCTTTACATTCATCTATAAAATAGGGATAATTGGTAGTACACTCCTCAGGGCTTGCCTTTTTTTTTTTTTTTTTTTTTTTTGGCATAAATGAGTAATACATGTAAAATGCTTAGAAAAGTACCTGGTACGTGGGAGGTGCTCAGTAAATGCCTGCTATTACTATTATATGACTACACATTATATAGGCCATTGTTCTGTTTCTCTATGTCCCTTCAGAGCTCAGCAAATGCTTACTCCAATCTTCTGCTGCATGAACACAATAAAAGACACATGGTCTCTAACCCGAACACACTCAGAGGCTGGGGGTGATGGACATGCAAACAGGTAGTCCCAACCGGATAAACAGAACAGGTCTGTTCTGATACACATTGGTCCCTGCTGATCAGCTACCCACCACCACTTACGTTTGGTTTCTGTCTCCACTGGATTCCAAGATTTCCAGTTACCATCACTTCATAGTAGAGAACATTTCCACTGTCGTTCGGATGAAACCAATTCATCTCATTTTCTGATGAAATCAGTAACATGGAAGTCTCAAATATTTCTGCGCCATAATGTTTTGTCAGTGTTTCCAAGGTGGCTAAGTACTTCACCTTTAGGTCATGAGTAGATACACTGCTGTCACAAATAGTCTTGTTGTTAAATTCCTTCAGGAAATCCTTGAAAACATTATTTATCCGCATCCTGGTGAGAAGGTTCCTCTGTCTGATGGACTTATTCAATGTTTCTGGAATATATCGCTTGTAGCTAAAACAAAGTAGAAAAATAGGTCTTTCTTTCAGGTCCAGGTCAGCAGAGAATAGTCCAGAAACAAACCCAAGTCTACAAATCTTCCTTCCATGTGTTGCCCCATGAGAAAGGAAGACCTACCCCCAGGGGGGTCTTAGATGGGGTAAGCATGAGGAAAGGATAATCACAAGGAGAAAAAGGTGAATAGGGACTGGAAGAGAGGGAAAAACACATGTTCCACAGATTTTACTGAAATGGGAATTCCTGCAAGTATCATCCAGTTTTCTGGGTCACAAAGGCAGGCAGCAAAACTGACATGAATTCATGTGTTTGCTGGCTGCTGTCGCTGTTCCTGCGCTCGCTGGTGCCCATATACACTGTTACTAAGACTCAGCCTCAGTTAGACAGTGGTTTGAAAGGTGTCAAGAGTGATTATACATATTCTGTATATTCTACTTTCAGGTCTGTTTTATACTTTCTCTAGAAGATCACATGCTGCTTTTGTAAGAAAGGGGAAAACACACAAAATCTAAATACAAACGACTTCGGGTCTGCCACATGGAAGTGTCCCAGATGTGGTAGCAGATTGACAAGGAAGCTGAAGGATCAGGTACTTACGCTCCTGCTGATGGGAGAGTATCTATGACTAACAGTCTCAACAAGAAGAGTATGAACACCCATGAAGGAAAGGACAAATGGGGGACCAGACAGGTGGGGAGACTGGTCTGCCTATCACTGCCAGGCCTGAGATGGCATCTGGCACTGGGCAGTCCCTGATGTACAAATGCTCTCTAACAGTGGGAAACAGCAAAGTTTGGAATTTAACCCCACAAACACTGTAACATTTTATTTTATTTATTTTTAAAGATTTTATTTATTTATTTGAGAGAAAGACAGTGAGAGCACAAGAAAGGACAAGATCAGAGGGAGAAGCAGACTCCCTGTGAGCAGGGAGCCCAATGCGGAACTCGATCCCAGTACTAGGGGATCATGACCTGAGGATCATGACAGTTGCTTAACCAACTGAGCCACCCCGGCGCCCAACACTGTAACATTTTAGATTAAGGTAACAGAGAGGAAGATTAAAGGGGAGGTGTCATTTTTCACCTCAGTCTCATGACGAAGGACAGAGGAGGTGCCCAGAGCAAAAGCCACAGAAAAAAATGAGAAGGCAGCAGCAGAGTACGAGTCCAGCCCCAGCTCACTGAGGAACAGCCCCCACTCTGTGCTCACTCCCTGCCAGACTCTGCCCCGGGACAAGAGATACATGGAGGAAACTTCTGAGAAAGCGCATGCCGCCTATCACAAACAATACAGCTCTAAATAACTTGCTCTTCGCAATGAGACACTCCTTAGTAAATACACACACATTTTATAGATGGGTAGAAATTACACAGATTGAACGTGTCTTCATAAAGACTTGATCATGGATGACATTTTTAAGTAAATACAGTTTTCTTGCGGTAACATCATTCGCATCAGCCTCATGGCTCTCTGGTGAACTCTAGTTCAGGCTGCCTATAGAACATACTGAGAAGGATGTTAACATGGTCCTGCACAAAAGGAAAAGGGTAGGGATAAAGGCAATGCCCACCATAGGCAGAGGCACACGAGGTAGGCACGTAGCCCACCCATCTGATTGGCATCCCTAGCCCAGAGCATTCACCCAAGTCAGCCAACATTCAGTATCAGGTCACTATTATCATTATAACCGTGCTGCCTTTTATAAATGTTCTAAACCAGATTTGGGCTCTGCAGAGAGAAGCGGTCAGCCAAAAACTAGCAGCAGTTACACGGAGCCAGGTGAGGACATATAAAAATAGCACCGTCCCCACGATCAATTCTTTAGCCAGCAGGAAGATTTACCTGATGTCCTTGGGCAGTTCTGGCAACTGCATCTTCTTCATCATGGCGTAGTGGGAGATGGCCAGGACAGCCATTCCCAGACACTCATTCTCAATATCGTGCCCATCTTGCTCGGTCTTGGGGTCTCGAATGGGAGCCAGACATTTGACCAAATCATACTGTCCCTTTGGAGCAGAGATGAGAAGAAATGAACCACCCACCACTGAAGTTTCAATAGTCCACCCCGTCTCTGTTCTTGAAAGGAAGGTTCCCCACACAGGGAGGTGCCTCCCAGAAAAGCAGGACAGCAATGAGCCTAACAAGGTCTACAGTTTCTCTGGCACCAAAGCTCCTTCTCAACAGATGGGTATGGAGGGGCTCAGGAAATGTTCTCCCCAGGTTAATTCATTTGTTTAACAAATATTTACTAAGCAGTGTATTAGCTGCTGCTGAACAGCATAAACACGTGAGGCCCCTTCTGAGGGCTTATCTAGAAATGATGGCGGCCAGCAGCACGGAGTGGGCTTAGATAGCACCTGCGTAAGGGAGGGTGACAGCTGGCTGGGGTTGGCTCTCTGGTCCTGCAAACATATGCTGAGATATCCTAGCCTGGGAACTGGGTGTATGACAGGCGTGGTACCACACCCCATTCTGAGGTAGACTTAGAGAAAGGGGAAGGAATCCACATTTTACAGTGTATCATTACCACACCTAAGTTTATCAGCACCTGTTGTTTAAGTTCTAGTAGTGAAATGTCTCACCAAAATATGCCCCCCTCCCTGGTGGAGGGGCACAACATCCCAAGAGCCAGTGAGGGCTTCAAAAACAAAAAAGAAAACTAAAAATCAGTACCTGCCACTTGTCTTGTACAGAGTAATGACGATGATGTCGGTGCTAGCTCCCCTTTCTTGAACCCTAACCTCAGTGCCTGACACTGTGCTAGGTTTCTTTTTATTTACTGTTTCACTTAATCTTCACAACAGCCCTATGAGGTGGATGTTGACATCATCAGCTCTACCTAACGGCAGAGGAATCTAAGGTACTCAAGGGTTAAATCCCTTCACTCACTCATTTGGTAATTACTGATTACCGAGAACCAATTATGGGCCAGATGTCATTCTAGGTGCCAGGGAGATACAGAGCAGTAAGCCAGACTGCATTCCTGACCTCAGGGAGACTCTGTCCTGAGAAGAAAGAATAAACAGTAATAGAGAGCACGAAGCAGCTACCAGAGACAAAGTCAAGTGGAAAGACAGAGTGCCGTGGGAGCCAGGGATCCAGAAAGCGGTAGGGGACAGTCAAACCTGATGTGACCCCAGCGCTCTGGATCTTCAACACTGCGCTACAGCCACACTCAATCCTTACTAACCCCAAGTGCGTGGAACTCTTTGGCCTTTCTCTAGCTGGAACAGAGGCAGACGTGAAGTCTAGGGGCAGTGTTTGTACAGAAGTAAGAGACTCACTTTCCCTGAAGGGACTTCAGTTCAGTGGTTTCTGGACAGAGGCTTCTCACTGCTGCAGTTCCTCTTCTTTCCAAGATAGGACTGCTTGTTTCTCTCACGTACGAAAAGGACACTGTTCACTTCCATAAACTAAGGGCCAACAACAATCGTCTCTGCCAGCAGTGTGTGAAGAGCAGAACAAAATCTGAAACTATTTTGTTTGGCTGTGATTTTCTGTAAACATCACCATATAACTACCTTAACTAACTCATTCCTGAACCTCTCGAAGGTCAGAGTCTAATGCAGTACTTATTCTTGGAAGTATGGCATGCTCTTCCCTTGAATATATAAAACTGGGAGATTGAACAAAAAAACGATCCATCTGAAAATGGCCAGTTTGTTTTATTTTTTCCACACACTACCTGCCCGGGGCTGTGCATTTCTGTTGTCTCTAAGGCCAATCCTAAGGTATGTATGGAATGGGAATCAAATGCAACCAGAAACTAAAGCTGTACAACAGAATATAACTGGGACACAAAAGTCACATGTGAAAGTGTATCTTAAAGAAATAATATGACACTTGTACAAATACACGTGGAGGCTGTCCACAACAAACTGTTACTATAACGATGATAGCATAATAGGGAAAACTTCAGAAAAACCAAAAACGTCCACAAAGACGTGATGAGTTAAATAAATGAGGCCTCTCCCTCTGGATTACAGCCTCATACTCACTTCCCACCTGCAATCTCCAGAGGCATCTCCAAAAGAGAATGCCTAATTCCCACCCCTTCTCTAACCTGCTGCTCTCCGTCTTCCCAATGTAGGCAAGGACTCCATTCTTTATCAAACACTGCCCCAAATCATCTTTGTTACTTCACATTCTCCCCCTTTCCACAGCCAACCCATCAACAAGTCCTATCAAGTCCATCTTCAGAACTGCAGCTCCACCCATTTTTCTCCAACCCTCCTTCCACCACACGAGGCCAAACCAGCATCTCGCTCTCACATGATCAGCTCATTGTCAGTCTTCCTAGTCTCACTCCTTATCAACTCTCCTCTCCTGCAGCCACGCTGACTCTCCTCTCAACTCCTGCCTGCCTCCCTCAGAGCCTTCCCACATTCTGTTCCTTCCCTATCAGACTCTTCCAATCAGGGAGATTTTGCCCTGCAGGGGATATCTGGCAGTGTCTGGAGACATTTTTGGTTGTCACACCTGGTGGGGGATGACATCTAATGACTGGAGGCCAGGGGTGTGGGTAATTATGCTACAGTGCATAGGGCAGTCCCTCACAGCAAAAAAATTATCCAGCCCAAAATGTCAGTAGTGCTGCTGCTGAAAAACTACAGGCAAGAAATACTCTCCCCTCTCCTTCCTGAGAACTGCAGACTCCTTGTTCTTCCAGATTCAGCACAAGTGCCACCTCCTTAGAGACCTTCTCCGATCTTCAAATTAGATCTTCCCACTCCAACCCCCTCCCCATATTCCCTATCACAAAAGCTTTTTCCTTTGTGGCACTTCTCACAATTCTTATGTATTACTTATGTATCATTTCATTTGCTTATTTGTTTTCTGTTTGTCCAACTTGGTTTCACGTCTCCTGCTTGCAGAGACCATGTGTGCCTTGTTCCACACAATACTCAAAGTACCGCAGTGAGGGGTACACAGACACCCAGCAGTAAGTATCTGCTGAATGACTGAGTGATTAGGAAGTCATTAAGACAAAGATCTATATTTCTAATTGACATCTGAAATACCATCAAGAGGATGGATAAAAAAGCAGTTAATAAAATGGTATTTTCAAAAACTACACAGTACATAATAAAGACGTATATGGCAAAATCAGGAAGCATATCACCGAAAATATTTGTTATCTCAGATAGGGTAATATAATTTAGGTGACTCTAACTTCTCTTTTTTTGTCTAGCTTTGAATCTTCCAGCCCTACTATTGCTGTGACTCAGGGCAGCCACCTCCTTCCTCCCCTAACGTTACTGCATACTGAGATGTCCCCACCTTCGGCCCACTGAACTACACCCTCCCTCTCTCGCGGCGTCCCTCTGCAGCTCCACGGGAGGCACCGCAGGTGAGAAGGAAAATGATAGGAGATGAGGGGAAAAGAGAGGAATAGGGTAGAGTAAAGCCTCAAAAACCCACAAGTGGGACAACCAGCCCCCAGGCACTGAATTTGCTGCCTTTTTCCACCTCATCTCAGGCTGAGTCCAAGGACAGCAAGGCCTGCCTACAGAGCAAGCCCCACATCCTTGCTCCCAACCAGGTCAGCTGCCCAAGGGAATGTGAACCCTGTGATGCCTGACCCACCGTGGGAACTCCAGGTTCTCCTGGGCCCAAACTTCTTACCTGAGCAAACAGATATTCCAAAGAACTGGCATCAAGGAGAGGGGTTGCATCTGGGACTTTTTTTTTCTCATAGCCATTTTTCTGCTTCTTTGGAGAATGTCGCCATACGGACTGCTCATTATCATTGGTCCCATGCCAGTTGGTGAAATAGAACCTGGAAGGCAGGAAAATAAATGTCAATTTTGGGAAAGGGGACCTCAGAACGCATGGGAGGGGTGTCCTGATTGTACCCACAGTGCTTGGTGCTGGAGGCTAAACTTGCCTGAAAAGCAAGCAGACAGACCGACCTTTCAGCTGTGGAGCACTTCACTGGTTATAAAGTCCTTTTTCTTTTCACTCTTACAAACACTCTGTGAAGAGCATCCTGCCAGAACCTGTCTATGACTCAGGAAGATAAAGTGACTTTCCACTACATCTTCCTAAATAGGAAAATACAGCTGACTAGAACCAGAAATTGGCCCAGCCACTCCCTTCACCTTTAATAATGCCATCCTGCCTTGAATCCAAGACCAATTTTATGCCCATTTCAACACTTCTGTTCAAACATTTTTTAAGTTTCCTTGTATAATCAAGATGTACAGTTAATATGGCAGTGGCTCCTATTTCCCGGACCGCTGTTATTAAATTGATAGTTTATCTTACAAGCAATAAAGTTAAAGTAGAAGAAATACATGAGCACTACTACAACCATCAGTTTCCAGTGGTGTGAAGTTAATAAGCACTTTATGCCATTTCATCCTTACAGCAACTGCACAAGGTAGATTCTGCTGTTTCTATGTTACAGACGAGGAAAACTGAGGTTCCAAGAAGCTAGATGACCTGACAACAAGCCTGTTCTTTTTTTTTTTTAATTTATTTACGTATGTATGTATGTATGTATGTATTTGACAGACAGAGATCACAAGTAGGCAGAGAGGCAGGCAGAGAGAGAGGAAGGGAAGCAGGCTCCCTGCTGAGCAGAGAGCCCGATGTGGGGCTCGATCCTAGAACCCTAGGATCATGACCTGAGCCGAAGGCAGAGGCTTTAACCCACTGAGCCACCCAGGCACCTCACAAGCCTGTTCTCTTAACTACCGCTTGCCTCTGCCACCTATGAGAGAAACACAGCAAGCTCTGGGATGTGTGAAATTAACTAAGCCAAGCTGCTGCAGCCCATCTCTAGGCTAGAGACTCAGCTGGTACCCAGGTCTTTCTCCCTTGACATGCCCAGGTGCTGACCAAAAACAACTATGGTAGGAAGAAGCAACAAATAAAATTTCCTCCCAAAAAAGTGCTACCACTAAACTCAGACATCTGTCACTGAGCTATATTTGCAAAGCTTACACACACCAGGCCCTGTGCCAGGCTGGGATTCAAAGGGCATAGTCCCTAGTGCTCTGGAGTTCCTTGTCTATGTGTGTATATATGGCAATCGGTCAAATCCAACAATAGCAATGAAGTAACATAAAAGGGGCATGTCTCATAAGTAGGATGACAACATTGTGACTTTCATGGAGCCCACAGTTTTTCCTTCATAAAAAAATATTAAAGTTATAGTTCATATCTGTGTTGATATAAAGATTAATATAATCCAGGCTACATTACATTCATTTTTTTCTCTGATTTTAAAAGAAATTAAAGCACTTTTGTGAGTCCTTAACAATATTATGAGCCCTAGGCACTGTGCCTAATAGATAAGTTGTCCCTGGACAGAAGAGAGGCTTTGATGAGGTGTCAAAGGAGGGAAAATCTGCCCTCCACTGCCAGGGGAAGTGGCAGGGAAGGGAGGCAAAGGCTGGGAAGAGAATTTGGGACCAGTACAAATAAATGCCAGGCTTTAGAGCCGGGATAGTACACAGCTGGCAGAGAAGACTGCAGGGCGAGCTCATGTGAGGCAGGATATCCACAGACAAGCAGATGCCTATGGCAATAGTCTGGACAATGTTGAGCTCTGTGGGGGCAGAGGCCTCAGCTATCTTGCTCAGCACTGAACCCCCCAACATACAACAGACACTTAATACATGATTGTTGGAAGAATAAACGACAAATCAACAGACTAGTTCAAGAAGCCGCAATTAACATGGAAAGGGAAGGGTGGATAAGGAAGTTACTATAAAAGTAAAATTAACATTTTAAAACTTTCCTGGATTCTATATAGCCCATCTTCCCTATAATTTACGAAAGTGACTGAGAATCTGACAGTGGGTTTTGGTGTCTCTCACTCACACACAGAAAGAACCATATATCCATGGGGCCCGTGTGTGGCATGAACCACAGCTGTGGGATTGTCCTCTCACCCTCCTATGCGAGGCGATCAGGCCCTGGTAAAGGCAGAGGCGTGAGGCTATCAGCTGAGGAAGAGGCTGGCATTTATGCTCTCGCCAGACTGAGGAGTCTACTCTTCAAGGGCAGGACAGAGCCCAGGACGAGAGGACTCAACGAGGATCAGTGATCTCAGGTAAGCAGAAAGTAAGAGGTGAACGGGTGCTACCAACTGAGTAAATACAGGAAGCTGAGACTGGGGGAGAAAAAAAAAAATCCATGAGAACACAGCCAGCTCCTCTGGCTACCAAGTCAAGTCCAAAACAGAAAGTTTTTGGCATTCACATAATAAGCAGACATCTGCTAGGAGTTCTAGGGATCTGCTCGGAAGGAGACAGGTGAACGGGTCTAAACAGGACGATGGAGAATAGTAGCGAAGAAAGTCTGACCGTTTACCCCGTGCCAGGCACTCCTTATGCAAACATTCAAAGCACAGCTTGCAAAGAAGGCATGCAGACAGGTAAATTCTGTTTGGCAGTGGAAGACGGTGGTGATGATGAGAAAACAAGAGTTGTGTGCAATATGGAAAGGCACCTGGGAGAAGGGGTAAAAGGATCTCTGAGATGGAGGAGGTTGTTCAAAAGAGAAGCACGGAGGACAGCTTCTCTTTGAACCAGTCCAAGGCACGGTCCTCTTCTGCCATATCCCACTCAGTCTCTATGAGAAAGAGTCCTCAGACCTGGTAAAGACAACAGCCCAACCTACCCTCTTTGGGCAGAACATCATCTTCAATCAATTCTTTGAGGTTGTTGTCTGAGCCCTGTGGGACCAGCTTTGATTTGGAAATCTTTTGGCAAGCTGTTCAGACAAGACTGAGGGAATCAAACTAATGGGCAGCTTTGCTACCTCAGTAATGGCTAAGCAGAGCCTAAAGCAAGGCTGGGTCTCTAGAAATTGCCCATGGCCAAAGGCTGACAGCCTTCTATTTAATAAGATGACGAAACAAAAAACAAAAACCTTTAAATCAGTAACTACCAAAATCAACACCTTCCTAATTCTGTACTAGTAGGACAAAACCAGAAGGTACCTTGAAAAGAGAAACTCTATACTTTGTTTTAAATTCAAATGTAATTAACATACAGTGTTATATTAGTTTCAGGTGTACAATATAATGATTCAACAATTCTGTAACATTCCTAGAAGAAAACACAAGCAGTCGTCTCTGACATCAGCCTCTGAACGTTTTTTCTAGATAGGTCTCCTGAGGCAAGGGAAACAAAAACAAATTGAACTACTGAGATGACACCAAAACAAAAAGCTTTTGCACAGGCAAGAAAAACCCTCAAAAAAAAAAAAAAACAAAAAAAAAACCAAAAACAAAAAAACACAACCTAACAAATGGGAGAAGATAACTGCAAATGACATAGCCAATAAGGGACTAATATCCAAAATAAAGAACTTCTACAACTCAAAACCACATAATAAATAATCCAATTAAAAACTGGGCAGAAGACACGAACATTTTTCGAAGACGACATACAGCCAACAGACACATGAAAAGATGCTCTACACTCCTTTTCAAAATTAATTATTGGGGCGCCTGGGTGGCTCAGTGGGTTAAGGCTCTGCCTTCAGCTCAGGTCATGATCTCAGGGTCCTGGGATGTGGTCCCACATCAGGCTCTCTGCTCAGCAGGGAGCCTGCTTCCCCTGACTCTGCCAGCCTCTCTGCCTACTTGTGATCTCTGTCAAATACATAAATAAAATCTTTTAAAAAAATTATCAAGATGTTCATCAAACTTGGGCCACACACAAATTCCCAGTATTAGAACATGCTAATGGAAAAAAAAATAAAGAATGGCATAAATAAATATAGTATAACAGCTGCGTAGATTCCTTTTCAAAATGGCGTGGAAGAACAACACAGGAAGGAAGAGGGAGGGAGAGAGAGATAAAAAGATAGACCTATCAAGGAGATACGCCTTCCTTGCAAGTTTTTGAGAAAACTACATTACAAATGACTGCATATTCTAAGTTTACATACAGATACTATACACAACAAATTCTCCTTAGGTTTCTATAGAATTTTTACTAATGGATAGTGAAAGATCAAGAAAATATTTTTTTTCTTAAAAAGGAATAAAACATAGGCTTATATTAAGATATATTATTTAAAAACTATTAAAAGCATTATCTAAAAACAGAAAATTAAAATTGAAGCACAGAGTATTTCCCAAAATAGAGCTGGGATTCCACTAAAATAGTCACTAAGATTTGTTTTGTATTACACCTTCTTTAGTGGTGAGATTATGAGGTTTCAAAGTTTTTGTAGTTTGTTGTAATGCAAATGTTTTAGCTTTGGGTGGGATCTTTTTTCCAAGTTCAAAGAGCCTGTGGTAACAAAGCAATATCCTGTTGAAGCGCAATGTCAGATACAAAGTCGAGGTGCCAAAAAATGAAGTAGCCCAGCACTTCCTGGCAGCTAACCAAACAAGGAGGAGGCAAAGATAACTAGCTTTTAATGGTGAGTGAGGGACTCCCACACTCAACAAAGACCAATGTCTCAAGGAGGGCTCTGGGGCTGACAAGAGGATTCACTAGGTGTGTGACTCTGGGTAACTCACTTCTCCATTTGGGACACAGTTCTCCCCTAAACAACTGCAGTAGTTGAATTAGGTAAACTCAGGTCTCATCCAAGTCCCCAATTCTACCATTCCAGATTCTGAGCCAAGTGGAGAGATCTACAAGGAAAGACTAGAACTCAGTGACATGCCCCCTTCCTGGATTGCCAGCTGCAAAGATACATTTTAATGCTGGATCACAGAGCCAACCCCCGAGGCCACAGAAAGCAAGATTACACTTTGAAAAACAAATCCAAATATAGTCAGAAGGCTCAGCTGGGTGGAGTGAATGTCTCCCTAAATCTAGGGCGTGAAATCTCACATGCTACACACCTTTTCCCTTAAAGTGAGACCTTGGGTGAGTACAGAAAGAAGGGAAAAAAAAAAAAAAAAAAAAGTCAGCCCTAGGATGATTACCAAAGAAAGGTCTGGTTCAACTGCCGCTGGGAAAAGCACCCAGGCCGGTCTGGAATGTGAACAACTCTAACACCTTCCCAAAGGAAACAGCAGCTAAGATATTGGGGAGAGCCTCCCAGATCCCCCAGGGCTTTTCCGGCGGGTCCCTACATTCCATTAGCACCTGAGGGAATCCACGGATTTCATCATGTCTATGTAAATTAAGATGCTTTTCAAAAACAATTCACCCTTTTTATAAGCTCTTTTGCTACTTAGCTACACATTCACTTGTGCTTAACTAGTATCTAACAGACCTATTTTCAATTCTGGGTACAGCGCAAATGGGCTTATAAACTCACGACCCTACAGTGAAGTACTGACTGTCTATGCCACCCTGGGAGACTACGTGACATCTAAGAAAGTCTAAGATATAGGAGACAAGGCAAGTACTTTACTCATCAGAAGAAAAACTTGGGTCCCACCCACTAGATAAAAATCCTCAGGGAGTGGATCATAACATCTACCCCTTGAGAGCAAGACTAACTTAGGATTTCTACGGAACCCCTTCAAGTGGTGTTTCTCAAACTTTTTAGCTGGAACTTTTAAGAAGAAATCATTTATTGTATCATGACCTGGTACATACACCTGCATATCTCAAACAGAAGTTGTGAAAAAACAGTACTCTTAGGATATGTGTGTACGCCGGTATTACCCATTCTTGCCTGTTTGTTTTTTTGTGGGTTTTTTTTTTAAGACAAATTCTGGTCACAACTCACTAAATTAAATTAATAAACATGACTCACTGCTTGAAAAACTCTGCTGTAGGATACTAATTCTATTCAAAATACCCTCTGCATCATAATGATGTCTTTTCTAAAATGTGGCAGACGGTGGTGATCGAATTCATCTTGAATTGTATCTCAAATACTGAAAAAGTCCTTTCTCAGACCAAGCAAATACAAAACTCACCAATTACAAAATGCCTACAAATCTTCCCAGTAAGTGACTCAGGGCTCCGGGCTGACTGTCACACCCCCACAAGAGGCAGCCAGGCGGGCCCCCATACCTCATCCGGTAGTGGAGCCGGAGGGATGTCTTGTCGTCAACAGTGATGGCGCGATTCGGGGCATACCAGAGCTTGCTGTTCTCATCATACAGGGCAAAGAGGTTGTGACACAGTGGAGAGATACCTGGGCATAGGTAAAGAACATATCAGAAAATTAAAGACAGATACAGTAGGCCATTTGTTCCTGAAGCAGGATGTAAGAAAAGACAAGGAACTCTATCTGAAGAATCTAGGTCACATTTTTATCCTTTCAGGGCCAATAGGACTTCCAACCATGTTTAATCAGGCAGTTTTAATCATGATAATTTAGAACCATGGCTCCCCAGGAATATGCACTATAGCTCCTGGCAAACCAGATTAAACCCATTTGAAAATAAAAGTCTAATGGTATTTCTCATCCCAGTGTCTATGACAGTCTTAACAAATCATGCCTAAAAGAAAAAATATGCCAGCCCACATTTCCAGATACCATCTGATGGGCAGGCACCTTGCTAATCCCAGAAACATTCTTGGAGTTCGGGAAATCCCCAATCTGTCTCGTACAGAAATGTTTTACCAATTCTAACACGCTCCGATTATGCATTAAACATGCAAAGAAGTTCCTGGCAGTAGTACACGAAATCATGAGTTAGAATAAATAACCAAACTGATTTTTGTCAGTGATAAAAATCTATTACTATTAATAATAAATACACTTCTTAAGTACTCTGTATAGTTATCATAAATATTTTTTATTAGTAGCCAACTAATAAGAAGATATATGCTTAACAAAAGTGGTCCTATAGTGAGTGCTCCCTTGCCTCCCCCCACCAGCAACTGCCTCCTTTGATACAGGAAGGGTTAAAAAGACAAAGGAGATCCCCAGGCCAGGAAAGCACCTTTCCACTTACTTCTGAGCCCATAATTAAAATTACACAGACTTGTGATCTAAAAGCATGGGGGAAGGGAAGAAGGTGGTGATTGCACATACTCAATTATGACTGATATTTTCATGCATGACCAGGCCTCGAGCTAAGATACAGTCAACTTAACCGAAAAATATATGGAAATACAAGGTAATCGGCACTTCCCAAATCCGACCTCTGAAGCAAGACAGACACTGACAGGGACCCTTGCCGCCCCTGCCCGTCCATTTAGCCACCAACTCTCTCCAGCGCACACACTGCGTGAAGATGCAACAAATGCCTTGGCATCCTGATGCCCCCTCACTGGAAACCCTCAATTCCTTCTGCTCAAGGTATCTGGACTCATCCCTCAGAAGTCCCTTACAACAGAGAAGATGGGGGTAAACTTCAAAGAGCATTTTTCTTTGGGAACAAAAGCAAACGAGTTCTAGATCCAGTATTGTTAAGACTATGTTTTAGGTATACTATAGTTGTTCATTCACGAATTGGCCCTTCTGAACCAGCCTGGAAACCCAGCCTCTCCTCACATGTATGCAGATTTGAATGTGCCCTGACACGTACATACTGAAGCGTAATTTGTAATCAACAATATGTATTCTACCACAGGTCTGACTTTAATACTATTCATACTTATAAATAGGAAGATCAAAGATAGCTTTTTATACGAAAGTACTGATTAATGGTAACAACAACACTAACTTTTACTGAGAGTTAAGTGTCAGGCATCAGGCTAACACACTGTACACTGTTTATCTTTTAATCCTCTTGACACTTGATGAGGTAATTAATGTCTTTGCCATTTTACAGGTGAAGGAACTGTGGCCTCCTGAGATTTAGCCTAATTTAAGGCTACTCGGCTAATAAAATGCAGAGTTACGATTCAAACCAAGACAGAGGTAATGAGGAAGTAAAATAATGAGAGCTGAAAGAACAGAAAGAGACCATATCTTTAATGGACAACAGAGAAGAAAACAATACTGCCTCTAAATACCACTTACTATAATAATAAGCAGAGCTGTAAGAACATGTGGCATTCTGTACTCATACACTTTTAAAATTAATAAATGTTTGCAACACTCCCCTGAGTCAGTTATCAAAGAGCCCACTCATTCTCTCCAGACTGGGCTTGGAAGCCGGTGCCCTACACCTACTGGCCCTGAGCCCGGACCTACAGCAGATTCAGTGGCTGCATCTGCCTGCGGACTCAGGCTCTCTCCCGTCTTCTATAGCAGCAGCCCCTTGCTCTCTCATTAACTGCAGCCCAGCAATTCTGTACAAACACCATGGCTGGGCTAACAGAATAAACACTATAAACCAAACCCCAAGGGAAAGGAGAAAAAAAACACCACCTTAAAAAAATACATTAGAAGCAATAATTTACATCTAGTTGTTTTGCTAATTACAAATCCTTTTAAAGCTGAAGTCAAAAGCTGGTTCCTTATATACTTCGCTATCTAGCCAAAACAACTTTAAAGATTAATGCATTTCCCCCCTCATAATTTACATAGCTCAGCTGATTTTATCTAATGTCGTGTTTAGTTAGTAAGGGCCTACTACACACTCTTCCCTGTAGCACCAACCTCTCCCCTTTTATTGGAACTCTGGTATTTAAAGCATTTGAGGCAGATATATAGATATAGATATAGATATATAAAGAAAAATGGGTTCCTAGACAAGCTGTATCACAAACTAGGTAAGTATTTCTTGAAATGTCTCCACTATCCCAATATAATGGTCCTGAGGGCTAAAGAGGATATATAAATGAAACACGGATAAGACCACTGGCCATCATCACTAGTCACATCATCATCATAAAATAGAGGTTTTGTTTTTTTTTTTTTTTTAGAAATAGCTTTATTAGGATATAATTTATATATTATAAAGCCTACCCATTTTAAGTATAAATTTCAGTGAATTTTAGTATATTTATAAACAGTTATACAACCATCACCACAATCCCAGTAGATCAGATCGTATATTTATGTTTCTATGATTTAACTTTACCAGTCATATACAAGGAGGTAGAAAAAAAGCTATGACTGATTCCAAGTTCAAAGGATAACAAAGAGGGCTTCATTTTGTTATTCAGTTTGGTTTCTCACCTTCTGAGGGCAACAGGCTAACTTAAGTAAGACAAGGTTCACATGGAGGGGAAAAAAAAAAGACCATGTTGTTCACAGCCTCACTGCCCTTTTTACAAGCTGGCATTCTGACCAAGCCACAAAGTGACACTCAGCTTCTCACTTCAAGTCAGAATCATGGGGGAGGAAGCAGATTAAAGTGGCGAAAGGAAGGATCACACTTTTCAGAAGAAGTTTTGAACAATCATTCAGATATTGAGAGATGCCATTACTGAGCCTGTAACTTTGTACTCCCTGTTTTTATTCATTTAGTGCTGATATGATTCCAGTTTCCTAGAGGTAGGGGAAATAAAAACTGAGCCTCCACAGCCGGCAAGCATCATTCCCTGGTATCCCAAAGTCATGAGTGACAGAGCAAGAACAAGGCATTTTACGATCAAGAAAGTGAAAAGTCAAACTCCCAGAATTAAAATCACTGGCCTACAGTCAAATGCAAGTAAGTGGCAGAGGCAGGGCAGAACCCACACAGCAGAGTTCGGGGCGGTGGGGGGGGCAGAGACACTGGGATGCACCTGCTGGACAGCGGAAATGTACCCCGGGCAACCTGTACTCACAGCATTCCTGCGCCGCCCTGATGCAGATCTCCTCCGCGGTGTACTCTCCGCTGCCCAGCCGGAGGGGCTCCCTATCAGAAAGATAGAAGAGCACTTCCACTCCTGGCTCAGGGGCCTCCAGATTCACCTCCGTCTTCTTGGAGCTCCTCATTTTAGCACAGAAAGCCATGGCATTGCAGTCCTCTTTTATATTTAGATACTGTAGTGGAAGGAAAAACAAGACCGTGTGGTCATTCTATGTGCTAAAAGTTCGAGTGGTGCAAGAGAACATCAGGAAGGGAATGGAAGCAGGCAGAACTACCTCTCAAGCAAGTTAAGTAACTCTCCCTGCACCTTCCCTCTCTGAAAATCAAACGCATCAGAACATATAAGAGGTGAAATGATCCACTCTAATTACACACATAATCCATTATGCATTCTAATTATGATTAGATCATGTTCTCAAAAATAAGAATAATTTTAGACACAGCCTAAATTTGTTTTCTCTATTGGCACACAAGTAGTAGTTGAAAAATGTGGCTCATTCTGGAACCACGGATGTTGATGCTGCAGCTAGCTCTACCAGAATCATTTCACTTCTGAATTGACCCATGCCACAGATCGAATGGTCTTTTAACTTTGTCTATCTCCCACTAACCAGGAAGCTCAGTGAGGGCATGAACCATGTCTTTTCTATCCTCATGCCCCCTGAGTCTAGCCCAGGGCTGGCTCTAAGATGGCACACACAAAGGGACTACCAATTCGGGCTCATGAGCCATATGGAAGTGTCTTGAAAATTAATGAACAGAGCCAGGTCCCTGTCACTCCACGGGCAAGTAGGAGGATGGGCAGCACTTTGTGACAGGAGAATGAGGGCTGGAAGCCTTGCTTTGAAGAGGTCAGAACTTGCTGGTGAGAAACTCGTAAATAAGTCATTCACCTCTGCTCCCCTCTAAAGGGAGGGTAACAAGGATCGAAGAGCCAGCCTCAGCTACTAGCCTTAGATGAGGCAGAAAGTAGGGGAACAAAGGAAAACCCTATACATTTTTTCTTCCCCTCACTCTGACACCAATCACCTACAAACTAACTTCCCTGACCCCACGTTTCTACTTTCCTTCTGCCTGCCAAGCCAACCTTCACTTGGCCCTCAAAGTAACATCTCTGTAACACATATCAGATTCTCCAAAGGCTTCCCATTAATCTACAAGTGCCATCTCAAACTCCTCACAGAGCCCCTCCATTCCTGCCAACTAGCTCCCCACCCCACCCCCCAACCTCATCTTCCATTACTCCTAGCCTCTGACTTCACACCTGAAACCAACAAAGCTGCCATTCATCGTTCTTGTCACTCCAGCTCCCTCCCCATCCTGTTTTTCACACCTTCCTGCCTTTGGTCATCCTGGTTTCTCTACAGGAATACCTCCCCACTTCATCCTCTTCATGGCAAGCTCCAATTTTCTTTAGAGCTCAGCTTGGACACTACCTCCTCCAAGAAGCACTTAGGAACCTCCATCCCATCCCCTAAGTTAGATGCCCTTTCCCAAGATCATCTCGCTGCACTAACCACACTGGGTTATGGCCATCTTATGCACATGTCTGTCTCTCTCAATCATATATGCTGGGAGTTTCTTAAGGGCAAGGACCATGTCACTCATCTAGTGACATCACAGGTATTCCCAGTACCTAGCACAGAACCTTACATTTAATAGGTACTTGCAGAATGGCCCAAGGAAGCTCCTCCAAACAAGACAAGTCAAAGAGTACGGACAACAGCCACAGGTCTTTTCACCAAACTCATGTGCTTGTTTATTAGCTGCCCTGGTGAGGCGAGATACTTACAGGAGAGACACGAATCGGATATGCCTCAATGCTACAACTGAGAGGCACTCAATTTTACTTGTTTCATCTTGAAAACCAGAATCTTCCAGAACACAGGCTGTAAGACTAGCTCATAACTTACCTTGAGGGTTCAGATGAACTGTCAAGGAAGAAAGTTTTTAAACCCAACACTGAGCTCCCAACTCCACCCCACAATGAAAAATAGACACGGAAAACAAAACAGCTGCAGTCTGCTTTATGTAAGATAAGCCTTTGTCATTGAGATCCTATAGAGGCGTGGCATGGGAAGAACTCAGAGATGGGGTTATATACCCTTTCACCCCAAGGAAATGATCAGGTAAGTATACAAATTATATATGTACAAGGTGTGGCACCACTTAAAATAAGAAAAACCACAACTGACAATGTTCAACAGGAGACAAACAAAACGAGAACAATCAACATAAAAGATTACTATACAGCTGTTTAAAAAGGTGAGATAAAGCTACATGAACCCACACAGGAAGACATACAGGACATACAGCAAAGTGAAAAAAGCATAATATGTATAATATGACCCTTTTGGTCATGCATATGGATAATATGGAAAAACATACAATAAACTGTTAAAGTGCTGAATGTCTAGGAAGGATTACAAGGGAAGTTTACCTTTTACTTTGGAATTCCTATACTTCCACATTCGGGATTTTTAAACCAGCACACTCAAATTTGGAAACAAACAAAAATTAAAATACCGATACTTTAAAAGTAAAGGATATAAGGGCGCATAGCCCTGTAAGTCCAAGATCAGTTTCATTTTTCTTTCTAAAAGCTATTTTCCTTTTGGCCCTTCTTTAAAAATATGCAAATGTATATACCTGCATTTATTCGGCTGTCCAAAGTCCTCCAAAAAGCAGACTGGATTTTCTTCTCTATTTTCCAAAGTCCGTTTAGAGCTGGGCTAAAAACAAGGATAAATAAATAAATCAGCTGCAGAGGTAATTGCATCAGAAAGTAAGAGGACACTTTTATTAAGGAAGCAGCCCAAACCATAAGTGGGCAGGAAAAAGCAGTTGGGAGGAAGAAGGAAAAAAAAATTGGTGAGGACACTGAGAGGACAGAGAAGCATCTCAGAAGATGATATTTTCACTGCTTCAAGAAAGGAAGCCAGGGACTTTGCTTCCTAGCATAGAGCGCCCTATCTAGTTTAAGTGAGGACCCTGTGCTTTTCCATCAACAACCTCCCTCCTGAGGCTGTGAACAATAGGACACCCAAAGATACACGCTTTTACTTCCCATATCCATTTCCTTTAGAATTACCCTCCCCCAACCTGGCCTCATTTTAATGGTGAAATATCATAGAATACGGTGAAAGGGGGAAGGCCTAGGAATAAATCTAATGAAAAATGCTTTTTGTTCACCTAATATTTTTTGAGCCATTCTTCCTTGAAAACTTAGGTAGCAACATAAAGATACCAGCTTGATTCTGTAGAATTAAAGTACCTGATCCCACCATCTTCATCACCAACCACCACCCTCCACCCCCCCGCCCAAAACACGCACACAGAACTCTTTTTTTTTTTTTTTTTTTTTTTTTTGACAGAGAGAGATCACAAGTAGGCAGAGAGGTAGGCAGAGAGAGAGAGAGGAGGAAGCAGGCTCCCTGCTGAGCAGAGAGCCCAATGCAGGACTCAATCCCAGGAACCTGAGATCATGACCTGAGCCGAAGACAGAGGCTTAACCCACTGAGCTACCCAGGCGCCCCCACAGAACTCTCCATTAACAACTCTCACAAATTTTTTAACAGTAGAATCAAATAATTTTTGCAACTAAGGAGTAACCACCCTTAGTGGTTTCCGAGTTGACAGATTACGGTCTGTTTTCTGTCGTTCATTCAATACATTTCATCAGAACTCTACATTGGGAAGTGCACAATCCCAAGCAGTACATGGCAGAAGTACAAAGGGGGCGAGGGAAAAGGAGATGAGTATGGGTAACCTCCAAGGCTGCAGGCCAGTATTCCCACAGGACCTTACGATCAAAGTGGGAGATGGCACAAATGAAAACATAAAAGCAATCTAAAATCAATCCTGTCACAATGTCATCTTCTGGAGGCCAGGAAGAGGATACAAGTATGAATTTTGATATGACAATTTCAACTTAGCTATTTTGACAGGGACAATGTTAACAAGAGTCAAAGAATAAATCCTTATACTCTCAGGTTTTAAAAATTTAATATAATCAATTATTTTAATTATGTGAACAGATACCCTGCCCTGCATCAAAAGAGCAATGTGAAATTAGCTACATGCTAATTAACACTTTGCTTCAGCTCAGAATCAGAGTTTCAAATGTCACATTTGGGAAATTCATTATTTTGAGCAGTTCTTCGTTGCCAGAAACTGACCTATATTAGGAGGCCACAATAAAGAAAAGGAACAATATGGTCCCTGCTTACATGGAGCTGACAGTCTACAGTGGAATCAAACAACAATGCACATAAAGGGGTAATTATACAGAGCTTAAAAGGCCATGATGGAAAAAGAGGGAGATATAATAAGAAGAGTGTCACCTAGTGCAGGACTCAAGAGCAAAGTAATACTGAGCTGAGATATAATGGATATCCAGGGAGGTGGGGAGAAAACAGTAAAGGATTAGCACGTGCAAAGGTCCTGTAGAGGGAAGGAGCTAGTCTCATCTCTCCTGCTTCATAAATGGGAAAAACTCTCCAATACTCTTTTTCACCTGGGCAAAGCACAGCACTATTGGTTCATCAGCAGTATTTGCTAACAACATGTCTGGGACCTCTCTGAGTATTCCTGGAAGCATGCTATTATATGCTACTGCCACGGAGGAATGAAAATGGACCAGATGGACTCCATGCTCTAAAGCATTAAGAAGTCTGCTCCGGGCGCCTGGGTGGCTCAGTGGGTTAAGCCGCTGCCTTCGGCTCAGGTCATGATCTCAGGGTCCTGGGACAGAGTCCCACATTGGGTTCTCTGCTCCACAGAGATCCTGCTTCCCTCTCTCTCTCTCTGCCTGCCTCTCCATCTACTTGTGATCTCTGTCAAATAAATAAATAAAATCTTTAAAAAAAAAAAAAAAAAGAAGTCTGCTCCAGGGGCACCGGGGTGGCTCAGTGGGTTAAGCCTCTGCCTTTGAGCGGCGCTGCTCTCTGCTCGGCAGGGAGCCTACTTCCCCCCTCTCTCTCTGCCTGCCTCTCTGCCTACTTGAGATCTCTCTATCAAATAAATAAATAAAATCTAAAAAAAAAAGCCTGCCCCAAATCAGGAAAGGGACACATACTCAAAGCTTTTCAGATCAGGAAGAGAGCTATAGGTTCCACCAGCCCCCAGCTCTTTAACAAAGACTACAGCATAAATCCTTTTATAACTCACAAAGGATTTTAAAATGCACCATCAGATTACATATTATAACTTGAACTCAAAAGTCACAGGGTTGTTCTGAGCCTCTTCTAAGATTTGAGAGTCAGCCAAAAATTACCAAGGTTTTTCTAGAACTAGGATTATATGAAAACCTATAGTAAAGGAGAGTTTGCTTTTTCCATTAGCCTTCTCTACTGCAAGCCACACTATATTGAAATCAGAGAGTACTTAATTTTCAGACTGACCTCCAGTATTACTGGACAGGACAATAAAATGGTATTGATTTGTGGCACTAGCCTAGAGATTAAACCCTTAAGGAAAACAGGATCAGTAACAGAATTTCTAGATAATACACATTAACTATGATGTTTTTATATGCTGATTCAATAACAAAATCTCTGCTCTCAAAAAACTGATACTCTAATGATAAAAATGTAAAAACACCCATAAAGCACTTAAAAGACATGCTAGACACCGTTCTCAGTACTTAAATCTAAAATTGCTGATCCACTTTATCTGAAATGACACCTGTCCTCATTCAGGATGAGAAGTTTTTTGCTGCTACAGACTGTGCAAAAGCTTCCCTCAAATAACATCTCTTTCCACATAAAGCAAGCAAGATGCTCTCTATTTATTTTAAGAACAGGTAGGAAAGAGCAAGATCAGTTTATAAATATGCTGGATAATTCCAAGAAATCAATTTAAGTTTCTTGTTACAGATACAAAAAGAAAATCTTTAATGCTAAAAAAACTGACCAGAAGGAATCGCAAGATACCCTTTAAGAATAGTAAGATTCATTGGGTCCCATTCCCAAAGCAAAGAAGCTCAGAAAACGGGAAGAATAAGAGTGAGTAATCAAAAGCTCTTTGATAACAGCAGTGAGTTCTTCCACACTAATTTACTTACAAAATTTCAAGTTTTTGAAAAAATTGCTTTTCTTTCTATGATCAGAGGACTGCTTTCCTGGTCTTATAGATGTTACTTTTCATTAAAAGGGGGGGGCAGGGAAATTTTGTGGGGTCTCACAATTCTTTGATTTACAAAGTCTCATACAGGAGACAAGTATATCTGATACTTCCTGAATGAGGAAGAACTAACAGAAACAAAACACAACTCTGTGGGTCTGAACAGGGCTTGGCTACAACAGAGGAATTTTACAACTATTTTCCAAGATGTTAAACTCCTAGAAATCTATTAGTCTGAAGACAAAGAAACCCTCTTACACTGTCAAGGACATCTTTTGAAATACAGGTATCTGTGTAAGGGAAGAATATACAATTAAACTTTGAATAGTGAAGAGACATAGAAATAGACCATGTTAATATTCATAAGTATGATCAAAATAGGATGGCTTTTGGCCAAAGGCCACTGTCAGATTTACATGATAAAAACAGACTGGATGATGGTTAAAATCAATGACAAGAGTCAGACTACAACACTTTGGGTATCTGATTGTTTTTACTAAAACACACACAGTGAGTCACTATATGTATACCTTAAAGGAATCAAAGCTTTTGGTTTGGAAGTAGAAAATACAAAAGTTGAAAGTTAAAGTATGAACCTAGAAAAATTGAAAAGAAAAATATGTAATTTAGAAATATTTCCTGAAATCACCTGCCTAAAAAATTTTAAGACTAAATTTCTTAGACCTTAAAAAACTATTTCAGCAGGCACAGCCCTAAGGTCAGGGAGGAAACCTAACATAACAATTCAAGCTCCAAGAGGGCAGGGACTTTTGTCTCTTTTGTTTAGTGCTGGTCACCAGCACATATTAGGTAATCAATAAGTAATCAAATACAGTTGAATCTTGAACAACACAAAGGTTAGGCACACTTGCTCCCACACCATCAAAAATCAGCATATAACTTTTTATTCCCCCCTCCAATTTAACTACCAATAGCCTACTGTTGACTGGAAGCCTTACCAATAACACAGATAGTCAATTAACACATATTTGTATGTTTTATATATTAACATACTGTATTAGTATAATAAAGTCAACTAGAGAAGAAAATGTTATCAAGAAAATCGTAAGGGAGGGGTGCTCAGGTGGCTCAGTTGTTAAGCATCTGCCTTTGGCTCAGGTCATGATCCTAGGGTCCTGGGATGGAGCCCCACAGCCAGCTCCCTGCTCAGCAGGAAGCCTGCTTCTCTCTCTCCCACTCCCCCTGCTTGTGTTCCCTCCCTCGCTGTGTTTATCAAATAATAAAATTTAAAAAAAAATTAATTTAAATGGAAAATCATAAGGGAAAGAAAATACATTTATTTATAGCACTGTACTATATGTTTTTTTTAATATATATAAGTGGATCCATGCAATTCAAACTTCTGTTATTTAAAGATCAACTGCAGTTGTTAAAGGAAAGATGAAGGTAACAAAGTAAGCAACATTACTGAGCTGATACACAACTAGCAAGTGTGCCCCTGGACAAATCATTTTAATCTCTGAGCCTTAGTTTCCTGATCCCTCAACCTGAGAGGAAACATCCTGCCTAAAGGATCAGAAAGATCTTTCAAAAAGTTTTCATCGAGCTCCTACAATGCCTTTTTCAAACAGGGCTGTTGATGTGGAAGTGCCCAGAAAGGTGTTAAGTGCTAAAGCAATATATTGTAGGCTTCGTGGCAAAGGCCTTAGGCTGTGAGCCTGTTTGAAGAACAAAAGAATACACAGGGATTCAGAACAAAAGCCTGGCCATAAATGAAGTTCCACTTCATAAATCTGGCAGGGCAGTGAAGAGAGTGAGCCATCCTGAGCGAGGTGTGAATCCTGCCTTCCCCACCTACTAGCTCCTGTCATCTTCAGCAAGCTACTTAACATCCGAAACCTCCATGTTCTTGGTTATAAAAGGGAGGGGGCTAAAAATGGCATTTATCTCACAGAGCTGTTAAGGGTTAAGTGAGTTAATGCAAATAAAGTGCCTAATGCAGAGCTTACCAGGCAGCAAGCATTCACATTCTGGCCCTAACTTCTGTTAAACGGATTACATCTTGATGGAACACAGTTTCAATCAAGGAGAGGAAATTCCAGTCTATACAGAGCACCAGCAACATCTCATGAGAGGAGCTGGGCACTTTCCACTTAATTCTCATAAGAAGCGGGGGAGGTTTGAGGCCATTCAGTGGGAGTGCGGGAAGTCAAACACAGGACTCCTGATTCCAAGGACCGCTCTTTCCTCTGAGGGCAAAAGCTGCTTTAAAATGCCCCCCATCACCTACATCACTGTCTTCTCTGACTTTTTAGTATTTCTCACAGCCTAACATCCACGTAGGAGACTAAACTCATTCCAAGGCTTTCCCTCCAGAGACTGAAAGAACTGTCATTTATTTAACAGATTTTTTTTTTAAAGATTTTATTTATTTATTTGACAGAGAGATGGAGAGCACAAGTAGGCAAAGCGGCAGGCAGAGGGAAAGGAAGGATCAGACTCCCTGCTGAGGAGGGAGCCTGATGCAGGATTCAGTTCCAGGACCCTGGGATCATGACCTGAACTGAAGGCAGACACTTAACTGAGCCACCCAGGCACCCCAACAGCTGTCATTAAAAAAAAAAAAAAAATCGAAGCACCCAGGCGCAGCCCACGTGCACACGGACCCTCCTGGAGGCCTAAGACATGCACCAGGCTAGAAAGAAAGAAAGCATCTCTGCTTCCCTTCCAGTCTCCTCACTAGGGACTCTGCTCCCACGGGAACTCTGGAAGTGACTTGTGTCAGTTGCTCCCAATACCCCCTGCCTTGCTGAGACCCAGAGTAAGTGCTCTGATGAAAGCATCACAAGACACTGTGCAGAGTGGATGGATTCCAGCCAAAAGGACGACATAATCTAAATACAAAAACTGCTATTTTTTCCTGTCAGCAAGTCAGAATTATAGCTTTTCTATATGCCATTCCTGCCACACAGAATAACTCACTTCTAACTATAGCAGCAATTCCAGGAATACCCGAGAACGGTAAGTGCTGCTTCATTTACAATAAACTTCTAGGGATGATCAAACAATCAATGCCAACTCAATGGGTCAGGGCTCTCTGCACGGCTCCCAATGAGCCTGCTTACCCTGACAGACAATTTCTGATCAAAGTAAATAGAGTACTCTGCCTAATTAAAGTCAATAAGTATTTTCCTAAAAGCCACATTGTATCAAGATGCTTTGCTACTTTTCTTTTCTTCTTTTACCACTAATACATCTATAATGTCACTAGAGAACACAGAATATAGGGGTCAGGAATATGGTGGCAGGAGACACTCCAAACACGGTAGGGAGAATGACCTGTCTTCACCTTACGTGCTTTTCAATCATTCATCCCTAAAATACATATTAAGCACTTGTGCCATCACAATAAAACCTTACATTTGCACCGTACTTTATAGCTTAAAAGGGCTTTCACATCTATAACCACATTTGAGTCTCACGGCCCCTTTCACAGATGAGAAGATTCAGGTTCAGACATTCCCACAGTCAAGTAGCCAGTGAGTGGCAAGACGGGGCTCAAAAACATTTCTCGGCCTCTGGCTTCACTGCCTTTTCTCACTTTGCCCCATTTCCTTGGTCAAGGCACAGGGCTTTGGCAGAATCTAAAGAAGCATCACGATTAAAACTGAACCCACCAAAACCTTGCCATCCATTAACAGCTGGCAAGATAAACAGATCCATGGCAGACCTCCAGAGAGCGGTTGTGGGGGGATGCGGACAGGCAGTAGGAAGAGCAGAAGTCAGTAAGAGAGGGCTGTGCAGTGATCAGGGAGAGTGGAATCGGTTTCCAGCTTTGACGAAGACAGAAGATTTTAAAAGACAGAAAGGAAGGGTGTGGCTGTTCTGGAAAAGAGCCAGGCAAAAAGAAAATCACAGGGATGGGTGTATAAGAACGAGGGACCATGTAGGAAAGAGGTAGGAATCATGGAAAGGTGAGGGAGGGTCCGAATGAGGACAGGGTCTGTGCGCCGGCTTCCTCCTGCGGGCAACAAGAGAAACCACCCGTAGGAGCCCTGGTTCCAGCCTGGTTCTGCCAGGACCTGCCCGGTCTGAAGCAAGCCTCCGAAGCTTCCTGAGCTGAAATACTGTGTAATAAAAAAAAATACAAGATGACCTCCAAGGTTCCTTAAAGAATAGGAGGTCTGAAACCATATTATGCCACACCTTAATACAGCTAATTTTTCATTAATTTGTATTTCCAAGATGACATGCTTCAACTTCTTGCTGATGATGCATCTGACAAAGTTTGAGGGTGACTGTAATTTAATAGAATACACAGGAAACACGGAATCCCCCCACCCTTTGCTAACTTTTACTAACTTACTTGTGTGTCTATTGCAATATTAACCTACCCCTTCTCTTTGTTATGTATTAAGCTGTTTTAGGGCAAAAACCAATCTAACATTTTTCCTGTAATTCTTTAACCACTTAGGGTTCTTGGGTGCAAACAACAGAAACCAGTTCCACTCACTTTAGGATAAAAATGAATTAAGAGAAAGCTATAAGAACACAGGAATAGTCTTATCAGGACACCATTCTAGCATGGCTACCACTGGTCCCTAGCCATTACCACAACTGGACTCCTGGCTCTGCTGCTTCCCTGAACGATCTCAAGCCCCCACTACATGTGCACACCATTCCCTCCAGATTCAAAGCCCTGTGACACGGGGATCCAAGAGGCTGCACTGAGTTCACCCAGTCATGTGTCTGCAATTTCCTTCAGCTTCCACAGCAACAACACATGATCACTCTAGAAATGAAGGGAGTTCAGAGCTAGACAAATGGCAAATGTCCAGTCCAGTCTATAGTCTCAATGAACTCAGCTATTACCTCAAAAGATAGGTGAAGTTAGGGGAGAAAAATAAGAAATCTCAAGAAAAATGGTCCCCTATACCTCTCCTCAACCAAAAAACTATGATCAGTTTTTATGCTTAGCATTGAAACAGTCTGCCGACCAAGTCTCCAATCTTAAACTGCAGGCAGAGCTCTTCAGTGGACCATATTTGTACAACGAGTAATGCACTCTGTCCTCATCAAGGCAGCAGACTTGACCACTAGGTCAACACTCAGAGCACTGAGCCACCGCTCATTCACCTGTCTGGTCTGTCCCAGCTCAGCTGAGAATCTAGTAAGGGTTAGTTAGTTATACATCACTATCTGAGATCCTGTGCCGACAGCCACACTTTACAACATCTTTCCAAACCTTTTTGACTATGAGCCACAGTAAAAAATATATTTTATAATATATTTGTGTATATGTGTGTGACAAAAAATCAGTTTCACAGAAAGATAGACTTACTATACGCAATTCATTCCATTTTCTATTCTATACTATTTCCTTCTATTCAATACATTTTTAAAATGCTAAACAAGTCCCTCAAAACAGATTTCACAGTCCAATAATGAATAACAAACTAGTTTGAAAAACACTGGTTTAAAGGATTCTACAAGATTACCAACAATATTTACTTTTTAGTCACTGTTTATATTCTTTTTTTAAAAAGATTTATTTGAGAGCGAGCGAGCGAGGGAGAGAGAGAACGCATGTGCACAAGGGGAGGGCCCCGAGGGGAAAAGAAAGAGAGAACCCTCAGCAGACTCCCCATTGAGTGTGGAGCCTGATGTGAGGCTCAATCCCAGGACCCTGAGATCATGACTGAATTGAAATCAAGAGTTTATATTCAATGTGCCTACCTTCCTCAGCTGAACATAAAACATTGAAATGTATTTCATCTGAAATTCCTGACTCCCAGAGGATCGTTTCTCTTTTCCCACAGTATACAGAATATCCCAAACAGCCACACTGAGATCCACTGTACAAAGCTACACTCATAATCTTTGTTTCAAGATATAGTTTCTTCTCCCAGAAAGCTCTTTAGTTGGTTACCTTCAAAATCTATATAATGATGCCACAGATTGAGAAAACACAGAAACTATAACCACAGAGCACAGAAGATCTATGCTTTAAATTTTGCCAATAACCACTATTCTTAAGACCCACAATTTATTCATAAGCCCACGATTTATTCCCATAGTCCCCAGTTTCAAATTTTACAATCACAATAAAGTTGATGCTTTGTAGGAACCTAAAGAATTCAAAATCCACTGTTTACTTCTCATCTATGCAAAATTTTCCATATATTTCATGTAGATAACCATTATGAATGGACAGAAGGGCTCAGTGTATGGCCACCAATGGGAATTTTTGGGGAGTGGGAGTTATGCAGGTCTTGAAGGTTTAGATGACAGGTGGCGTATACCATGGATTCGATTAGGAGTCCTTTGTATCAACTTTAATTATATTTCTCTACCAGTGAACTGAAAAAGGTAAATAAATACAGCTACCTTTTCTCAAGATAAATCCTCACTTTACAATCTGCAAACCTCGATGAAACACTTTTTTGTACCCCTTGTCCCAAACACATCCATAGCCTGATTGTATCCATAATTCTTTTACCAAATAGCCTTTGTCTAGCAGACAACACTTGAATTTAAGCAAACTGTCACCCATCTCAATGCAAACTATTCAGTGGCAATACCTGGTAATCATTACCTTTTTTTTTTTTAAGACTTGTTTTTTTGGACGCCTGGGTGGCTCAGTTGGTTGGGCATCTGCCTTTGGCTCAAGTCATTATCCCAGGGGATCCTGGGATCCAGTCGTATGTCAGGCTCCCTGCTAAGCGGGGAGTCTGCTTCTCCCTCTACCCCTCCTCCTGCCTGTGCTTGTGCTGATGCTTGCTCTCTCTCAAAAATAAATGAAATCTTTAAAAAATAGTAATTTAAAAGATTTATTTATTTGAGAGACAGACAGAGAGCATGAGCACGGGCAGGCGCAAAGGGAAAGAATGCCCAGCAGATTCCCCATTGAGCCCAGAGCCTGACAGGGGTCTTGACCCCACAACCCTGAGATCATGACCCCAGCTGAAATCAAGAGTCAAAAGCCTAACCAAGGTACCCAGGCACCCCCATTCATTACAATTATTTTCCTGCTGAAAAGCAGAAAGGAAATAAACGGGTAAGGGAATAAATATGTAGAAAGACAGGAGGGGAGGATACTTTGCTAAAACTATTGTAGAGATAAATATTATGGTAGGATTTGACAACTGATTGGACTTAATAGAAAAATATAAACATAATAACAACTACGAGGAATAACACTCCCTGACCTCATTCATGAAGTCATTATAAACAAAACTCATCATGAAAGCCTATGATACACAGCTATGTTGGAAGAAAAGATTTATCATCAAAGAAGAATTAGCAACCCAAGAATGTGACATTCATGCCAAAAGAGCATGTTCAGAGAAGGTGTGAGGTGGGGGCTGGTGCAGTTAGTCCAATCCAGAAGGCTTCATGGAAAACTAGCATGTGGAGTTGAACATTTAAGTCAAGAAGACCTGAACCCAAACAGTGGCTCTGCCATTTAGTACCTGGGTTCAAGTTACTTTTTAATTTTCTGTGATTGTTTTCTCATCTGAAAATAACAATAAGAGTAATTATTTTTCAGGATTGTTTTAAACTCTGTGAGCAGGGTACCTGGTTGGCTCAGGCGATTAAATGTCTGCCTTCAGCTCAGGTCATGATTTCAGGGTCCTGGGACCAACCCTGCATCGGGGTCTCTGCTCAGCGGCGAGTCTGCTTCTCCCTCTCCCTCTATGATGTCTCTCTCTCAAATAAATAAAATCTTAAAAAAAACAAAAACAAAAACAAAAAAAAACCTCTGTGAGAAATAATATACATAGGTCTCGTGGAACAACTGGCTCACAGTAGCCACGTAACAGTATGATAGATATGGAGGAGGTAGGATTTGAACCAGGCCTTTCAGGATGGGGAAGATACAAACAGGATGAGAATGGGAGCTGGCTAAGGAAACATGAAGCAACATCAAAAGAGGGAAAGGGGGAGTCCCTCTTGGGAGAGTAAACAGACTGTCTGTGTAGAACAGAAAAGAAATGAGGAAAGGAAGAAAGCAGAGGTCAATTTACAGTGGACCACAAATGCCACCTAAAGAGTGTGGACTTTCCTCTGAGGAGACAATGCCCAAGAAGAAACTCAAATCCCCAGACTCAGATGAATTCCTCTGAAGCAAGAAAGTCCCCTGGTTTGTGAATGTGTGTTCTGTGGGGGTGGGGTGGGGTCTCAGACACAAAGAGTGATAAAAAAGGGCACAGGGACACCTGAAATTCATTGCGGAAAAGTAATACCCTTGTTTTAAACTACTTGAAATGAATCATGGATATATAGGACTGGACACTGAGACTCCAGGTCCCTCTTCCCTCAGTGTGAACATCCAGGACAATAAAAATTGACTGACAAAATAGCCCCAAATACTGCTACTGGTAAGAGCTAGTTTGAATATTCATTTGGGAGATCCATGCTTTAACATCATATCTTACTACAGGCACACGCATGCAACTTTAAAAAAAAGAGAGAGAGAGAGAGAAGCTAGACGTTTTCTTCTGCGAATTACACTGTGAATGAGTCAGAAAAAACTTTCCCATTGCTTGTGTCCTCACCGCTGAAGTGCCTGGCTGGGACATTTACTAACAGCACCGGGGAAATCAACATTCTGCTGTGGTGATTCACCCTCCTCCACCATAGAGTCCAAGGGAGGAGTTCATAGGGCTACCCTTGGGAGTCACTCTGAATTATTTTTGTAACATCTTGTCCTTGGATAAAAGGGAACACAGTGTCAGAAATAGGAGGCCAGGAGGTCATCTATTACTCAGTGGAGTTGTTTACTCAGCCCTGTTTTCCTATTATCCAGAATTCAGCGTTTTGGATAATGACAAACAAGGTACCCATGTTTCCACAGAGCTAAATATAGAATTCACAAAAACCATGTTGGATGGAAATTAATCTGGCTTTGATAATTCAGAAGAACATATCGGACTGACCTTCCAAGGCCTCAGAATCATGATTTTGACCAATTTTCATTTCACAAAACTATGAGGGGTGGAATAGGGTGGGGGGAATCCAGTTAGTGGAATCTGCATAGACAAGGTTCCTTGTACTATCAATCCATTTAAACAGATGGTCTTCTTGAGCTTGCATGAATGCTTTCTCAGTGCACAGAACTCTGATGTGCGTCCAGCCAGATGTTCCCTGAACGTTTCTGGCCTTGACCAAAGAAATGACATTATTACAGACATTATTACACCTGTACACATAGCTATTAAGTAGTAGAAATGCAGCACAAACCAGTCCTAAGATGCCAAATGTCATGAATCATACATGGCACGAAAATAAATACTAATGAAGGAATCTCTGACTTTTTAGCCTTTCTCCCAATGAATGCAAAAAAGCAAAGCTGGCCTAACTGTTCATAACCATTAACTAATCTACATCAATATAAAATCAATAAACACACGAGCAATAAATACAATTATATACTTTTTACAGCTTACAAAGCATCTTCCATACATGATCTCCATTAATCCTCACAATAATTTTAAATATCATTCCTCTTATTTTACTCATAAGCAAACTAAGGCCTACTGATACTAAGTTACTCATCAAAGGTCTAAAGAAAAAATGACAAATGATCATGGTGAAAAGGTCAAATTTTACCAATCATCAAAATAATAGGATGCCATTTTTTAATTCATCTGATAAGTAAAGGTCATGTAGTTGTTTTTAAATGCAAATTCAAGCCTGGATTAAGGAGAGGTATAAATTACTGTCATGTTCAAACTATAAAAGTTATTTAGACTTATATTAATAAAAATATATATTCAATAATACAGACAGCTATCACTGAAAAGCAGAAGTTTCTCTCCCTATTTCCCAGAGACAACTACTATTCAGTTTTTGGTGCAAACTTCTTTGAAGACAATTGGACCCCACATGTCAATCTGTATTTAAAAATCCTCATGTTTGGGGCACCCGGGTGGCTCAGTGGGTTAAAGCCTCTGCCTTCGGTTCAGGTCATGATCCCAGGGTCCCGGGATCAAGCCCCGCATCCGGCTCTCTGCTCAGCAGGGAACCTGCTTCCTCCTCTCTCCCTCTTTGCCTGCCTCTCTGCCTACTTGTGATCTCTGTCAAATAAATAAATAAAAATCTTTAAAAAAATGTTTAAAAAAAAATCCTCATGTTTTGATTCAGCAACCCCACAATATATTAATGAAAAAAGCAGGTTACATAACAGCATATAAAGGATAGTCCCAGTTATGTTGCAGAGATACATGCATATAACCCTAGAGAGAGAAAAAAAGATGGAGGATAGGAAGGACACAATAAGAACATAATAATAAAAATAAATAATAAATAAATAAAAGCAGATAAGAGCATGGGAAAAAATTATCTCTTAACAGTGATTATTTCAGGTGCTGTGGATTGAAGATGAATTCATTTTGCATGTTTTTTAAGATTTTTCCAAGTATTCTATGACAACTACATGTTACTACTCAAATTGGGGCTGGGGGGGGGCTAATTCCCCCAGGTTACACAGAGAGTTGGGGGTTGAGACTGGGATTCAGGAGAGCTGATTCATAGTCTACTATTTAGGCCATCATATCAATATGTCACTCTGCCTGCTGTAATTTTAAAACAGTTCAGAAATTACTAACGAATAAAAGCAATTAAGAGATGTGACAAAGCAAAATGTAATTATTGGCTAATGAGTAACAGAGATACTATGATTTCAGAGGAGAAAGAGCACGGAATGATTCCACAGGCCTCATAAGTCAGAGAACGGGACAGGTAAAGAGAAATGAGCTCCATTCCAGGTGAAAATAAAGGTGTGATCCCAGGCAGGACATAGAAAATCAGCAAGCCTCCAGTGGGGGCAGTTGGCAGAAGACTCCTCCACATTCATGCAGAGAGGCAGAGATAAGACTGGGGAGGTATGCTGAGATCAGACTGAGATGGATGGGACAACAGTGCAGTGGACAGAGGTCCTGGGACTCACAGGCTGCTTACACGTCCAACTGGTAAGCCCCAATCATTGTTAACTGCTTTGTCTTCCTCCACTTCTCTGCATCATTCTGTGATTTCTTTCTCAAATTAGGGCAACAGTCTCCTGAAAAGTTCCTGCCATCCTTCTCATTTCCTCTATTCCTATCTCCACAATGTAGCCAGTCATATTTCTAAACTGCAAATCTAAAAACCTTATGCTTCCTCTTTCCTACTCTCTTAGGGAAGACAGCCTTCGAGGCTACTTGTGATCTAACCTTCTGTGGTTACCATCATTTGTACTTGGACTTGAGCTGTGCTGAGTTAGGAAGGCAGGCTTCCCTGACTTGACCCATCTGCCAGGTCAAGCATCCCATGCTTCCTTTTACAGCAGCATTTATAACCCTGCTCTGTAACTGTCTATAGAATTGTGTCTTCTCCATTGTCTGTGAGCTGTTAACAGGTTACACGTAGCACCGAACAACAGTGCATAGTGTATAGCAAACAGTCAATAATTACTCATGGAAGGAGTGCTTAAACATTTCCTTTTCTAGGATGCCTTCCCTGACCATCCCACTTCCCTCCAGAAGTACTCACCTAGTCTATGTGAACACAATATACCAGTCTGCATTTCAAAAACTTTTATGACACTGTAGTTATATGCCTAACTGAACTGTGAAAATCAATTCAACTTTGTATTTTTCATCTTCCCCTCACCACGGTACCCATCAAGGAGCCCACAGCTAATTCTTCTTTCTCATAAGGAAAAACATACTCAGATTTCTCAGTGTGCTGGGAGTTGCCTACAATGGAAATGATAAAGTCAAATATGGTATATCAAATCAATCCAACTGGGCCAGTAAATGGAAAAACTCAAGTTCACAGTAGGTATGGACCAAATATGTTGATTTCTATTACAGAAGATGATAAATTGATATGATAAAACCATAGACAAAGCTTTAAAATATACTGTTAACTTACAATTGCCCTGGGAATACCTTTAAATATTTTTTAATGTTTTAAAGTATACACTTCAGTGGTTTTTAGTGTATTCATAAAGTTGTACAACCATCATTCCTACCTAATTCCAGAACATTTTCATCACCCTCAAAAGTAACCCCATGCCATTAGTGGCCACTCTCCACTCTCCCTACCACATCTCCTGGTGATCATTAGTCTATGTGTCTATTCTGAACATTTCATATAAATGGAATCATGTATACATTCATATTTTGGGGGGGTTTTTTGTCATTGAATTGTATGAGTTTTGTTTATATTTTAGATATTAATCTCTTATCAGATACATGGTTTGCAAATATTTCCTTCCATTTAGTAGGTTCCCTTTTCACTTTGTTGATGGTTTCCACCACTGTGCAGAAGCCTTTTAGTTTGATGCAGTCCCACTTCCGTGGTTTTGCTTTTGTTGCTTTCGCTTTTGGTGTCAAATCCAAAAAACTCCTCTCCAATAGTAATGTCATGGAGCTTACCGCCTATGTTTTTTTCCAGGAGTTTTACAGTTTCAGGTGTTCTGTTCAAGTGTTTAGTCCATTTTGAGTTGTTTTTTATGTGTAGTGTAAGTTTGGTCCTATATCATTCTTTTACATGTGGCTGTCTAGTTTTCCCAATGGCATTTATTGAAGCCCATTTTATAAACAAAGGAACTGGGGCTCAGACACTTAGGAACATGTCTAAGTTGATGTATGTCCTGAATGAAAAGCCGGAAGTAGGACCAGGTATGTGATTTTAAACTTCATGTACTAAACCACTTGGCTTCCTGTTTTCCCATTCAATCTTGGTACCTTTCATTATCCCACTCATATCAGAAGCTCTGAACCTTACGTAGGTTCAGAGGATATGCATGTTTCGAGAAGGGATTAAGAAAAAGGAGCAAAAATCTCATGCTCTCCTTTTGAGAAGAAGGTGCTACACAGAACGTGTGTTTATATCCCACTGGCCAGAACTTACTCACATGGTTTCATACCGCTCTAAAGGAGGTTGTCAGTTTTAATCTTTATTGTGAGTGTCCACCTGCACAGCTAAAAATTACTGAGGAAAAAGAGGAAGAACAGTGGCTTAGAAGCAGCAGTCTCTGCTACCCCCTCTTAACTGGGAGATCTCTTGCCCATCTACTCCATCTTTTGACCATTGGTCAACAGATCATCCTTTCCCCCTTTCATACCTTCACCTTCATCCTTTTAATTCTTCTCATCGTCATTTAAATATTCTCAAGTCTCTCTTAACATGAAGTAACACAAAAGAACAACAAATCTGTGAATAAAGGCACGTTTATGCCCAGTGTTTATGTTCTATCCCTAGATCCTTGTACAGGGCATAGCACACAGGAGTTTTTCCAATAATTGTTGAGAAAGTAACTGAAGAGTGAGGGGCTGAAACACTGTCCTTTAGCTTTTATCAGCTGGTTAAGAGGGAAATGCTGCTTGATTTTACCTATGGCAAAAATAGAACTGATTTTACTAATGGGAGAGCCAAAGAGAGTAAAATATATTGGCTCTTCTGGTTTTATCACTTACTGGCTACACTGACATTTGGCAGCTAATGTAATCTCTATGAGCCTTTGTTTCCTCACTCATCTGAAGAAATGAAGACTCCTTCACCTCCCTCACAAGGTTGTTATTACGATTAAGTGAGAACATTGTGGTAAAGAATATATCGTAATAATACTATTTTCATTTTCTATGGCGATTTTTAAGATCAAGGAATATCGTTACTTCTATTATTTTATTTCCCTAAAATAATCTTAAAATTTTAAATGTCTTCATACAGAGGAATATTACTCAGCCATAAAAAGGAGTGAAATATTAATATAAGCTAAAACACGGATGGACCTTGAAAAATTGTGTTAGCTGAAGGAAGCCAGTTGCAGATGGATGTTAACTAAACTTATTATAGTGATCATTTCACTACACACACACAGAGATCTCAAATCATTATGCTGTATGCCTAAAATAAATACAATACTATGCCAATTATACCTAATAAATAAATAAAGGAATAAACAGCTAGATGAATGAATAATCTCTGTCGACCTGACAGGCTGGAAGTATAAGCAACATGTTAGAAACATATTTAAGGAAAAAAATGGGAAGAAAGACAATAAAATTTTGCGAGAATTAAAAAATATAATGGGAATGATACTAGCTCTTATCTCCTAGTGCAGCTAGTATCAGAAAGTCCTTGTCAAGGATAAAAGGATTATGCCGTTGCTATGGTGACCACAGCTCTTAAATGACACCTTTTGTCATGAAAGTTATGGTACACAACCCACTTATGGTCTAGTCCACACAACTGACTCAGGGTCAGAAATCATGTCCAATATATCTACATCCTACAGATCATCACAATCAAACTCTAACTTTGGTTCTCTCTCTCTCTCTCTCCCTCCTCTCACATCCCATGCTCTTAGAAAGTCACCAACTTGACTACAGGTCCCTGGAGGGCAAGAATAAGATCTCTTGTCGAAAGCATCAAGGTATAACTGGCAGAGTGTGCAGAAACTAAAAGGTATGTATTTGTTCAGTAACACCTGCTGAGATGCTAGTGTCAGTGTCAGGCACTGTACTAGATGCTACGGTTAGAGTGGAGAACAAGAAAGGCTAATTTCTTTAATACAGAAATAGATACAATTTTTTTAAATGCCGGTTTGTTAATGAATCTATCTGAACCAGAAAGTGTCACAGCCAGTAATTTATCAGTTTTTAATTCATTCAACCTACTCTTACTCATCTTATAAATGTGGGCAAAGACCAAGAGAAGTTAAGCAGCAAGCTCAAAATAAATATAAGGATTAGATTAAATCAGCTTCCCAAACTGTTTTCTGAAACCTTGTATTTCTGTGCAATGGTAATAACTGTTTTATATACATATTACTCAGAAAGCAGGGAGAAGTGGAGGTCCATAGTGAAATAAATTGGGGAAACACTAGCTAAGCAAAGTTAAACAGGATCTTTAACAGCAAGAACGCTTGGCCTTTAATATGTTAATAAAAGTAATGAGTCCCCAACTTTAGCAAAATTATTTGGGACTTCTTTTTTAATGGAATATATATTTGGAAAAATGTGAATCAAATGATCTCTGTGCTCTCTTCCACTTACCAAATTCTACAAGCTTATCTAAGAGTATCCACCTCAGAAATCCACCCTTCTTTCCTAGGCAGGTAATTTAATATACCAGATTCTTCGGAAAAGGCACTAATTCATGCGTCCAACCATCCATCCCTCCATCCACCACTCAACCCCTTATATTCATAGTCTCTGTCCCTCTGTCTCTCTCCACACACATCTCCTCTCATGTCCTAAAACTGGATAGACACAAGTATAGGAATTAAATTTAAGATTTCAATTTAATCAGATCAGACTAAAAGGTACTTATAAAAGTGAGGGGGAATGGGGGCATTTTTGCAATGTCATCTCCAGCAGGCATTCTGAAAGGTAATACCTGGGAAAAGTTACATTACCCTATTACTCAATAACCGAACACCCGGGGAAGGTCCTTGAGATTCTGATTATAGCAGGTGGGCACAAAGAAAATAACCCAAGGAGAAAGAAAAAAAAAAAAAACAAAAAACAATCACTGAGTCAACAGTGGAGGTGCCTATCCCCAACTCTGTCCCAAACGAACCTCTGCCTTCATTTGCCTCCGCCTTGCTTCTTTCTCCTCTGACCCACTTGATTTTCCTGTTTTTATCCCTCATCTTTTTGCAAGTCTTCTCTTTCACCATGTGACTGGGTAAGTTATATGACACACTGGCAACTTGCCATTGAGTCTTCCCAGAAGAGAGCCCACTTTTCAGGAAACCCTGCCTCATTCCCACTGAAGGGAAGATGACAGAAAAACACACAACTCCAGCTGTATCCAATTCCTACTGAGTACACGCACATGATATTTATGCATGGGTATACCTTTATATATGTCGATATCAGTGTTAAATATTTTTTACTACTATAACCCTGTTAAGGGTAATATCATGATCCCTTGGCTGCAAATTTATTTTCTTGAATGGATAAAAAGAGAAATAACCATATTTTAAGCATACGTCATTGTTACAGGCCTCTTGTAAACTTTTCCAAAGGTCCTCCCCATGCCCACCCCCTCTTCCCTCACAGTTACGTAATCTACACACTGGGATCCTCTGCTATCTCTCAAATTCACACACACCTCGCCCAATCCCATAACAAATAGATTTTCAGAAGAAAAGAAAAGAACTTCCCCTACTCTTCTATTTATTCATGCAATTAGGTGGTAAGAATTTTCAGTGTGTGTTCATGTATAGTATTTTACACAATCTCTGTAACAATTTTGAGAGAGAAAGAGGGGTCAGGTTCTAGCACCCTCATTTTCAGAAGTTGGAGCCTCCTCCATTTCCCTGTCTCCAAACTGTGGGTGGGCCCCAGGTCTCCGACCTTGATCTTCACACCTTTTCTCTAATCACACTCACAAACATAGCAATCACCCCCAGCTGCATGATTTACATGCTGACCATCTTCAAACTTAAACTTTCAGACTCCCTTCTCAAATACTCAACTACTTCTTCAACCTCTCTACTTAGGATCTAATAAGCATTTAAAGTCCCTATACGAAGCGACCTTTAATTCCTGCAACACCACAAACCACTCCCTTCCTCCTCCGTGTTCAACATCTCAGTAAATGCTACTGCTACTCAACACCCCGTCTGAGCAGAAAACCCAGAGGTCAGCCTTGACCTATCTTTCTCTCACACCCCACATCCAAACCATTACCAAGTCTATCTGCGTTAGCTTTGAAGTATCGCACACATCCAACAACTTCTCACCACTTTCAGTACTCAGTGACCACCTTCTTAACATAAACAATCAAGAAGGCAGAGGCTGTGTCAGTGTTTTACTAGATTATACCTGCCATGTTTTGACACACAATACATGCTTCAGAATTAATGAGTTAAAGAATATTGGCTCAGAGAGGTGACAGGACTCACAGAGTAAGTTAATGACAAAAGTCAGGGCTCCCTATATGAAGGGATATCTTTCATCCTTGCATGTGTTTTTCTTTTCCCTTTCACCTTTCTCTCTCAAATGCACACACTCAAAACTTCTTTTCCAAAAAACCTCTACTCTACTCAGTGAGAAATGCGCACAAAGGAGAGACACATGTGGGAACCCAAAGTACAGTAAAGTCTCCAGTAACACCTTTAAAGCTGAGTCTGCATGGTAAAGCAGTGTAAACAGTTTTAGAGAGTGACAGTGATGATGGGGGATGGAACCAGTCCAGAGGCTGCTGTAGCTTAACCCCAGTTCTGAACTGAAAATATCAGGACAGAGGTAGGGTGTGGGGGTACTTCTGTAAAGTTAAGCAATATAATTCATACATCTTCTCTAAAGGCACTTACAGATTCCACCCGATGTCCGATGTCCGTAAAGAATAGCTATTAGAAAATGAAAAGGTTGGGCTCTGAAGGAAAGAATAACACTTTTCTAGCATAATAAACCTCCCTGGGCCTTCGTCAGACCTAAAGCAAAGTGGAATTTATAGAGTGGTAAGACCCATCGCAGGTTTTGCTACAATAAATCGTTTTACCTCTCTGAGCCTCGGGTTCCTCACGTGCAACACAACCATACAAATAAGATATGTTAGGAGTGTGCTCACAGCCTGAACATGCCAGGATTCCCCTAATTTTATGAAACTGAGCCCCCAAGAAGACACAGGAGCTAACTCCAAGTGCAAAAAACATGCTAGTGAAATGCACACATTCCTTTACTACCAGACAGTAAAGACTACAAAAAAGCTCGGGGACCTCAGCTCACACCAAAGTATATCCGCTGACTGAAATGTAATTATGATCTTTGCTCTGCTATTCCCATCAGCCCAAATCCTTCTAAATCAGATTTTCCCAGTTTGGGTTTTGAGACATAGTCCAAAGTATTTAGCCTGCATCATCTGTCCAAAATGAAGCTAAAGAAAAAGAGTAATGATGAAGTAAAGGAGACTACTGACCTCTTTAATAGAAGATTTCTCTAAAAATGTCCAATTATCTCTAAATAGTATTGGTAATGTAAAATGAGGTCAAGTCAGCATGGCTCGGGTTAAAACATCCTTCACTGTAATCTCAAATAATTTTTTATCAAATCCTTAAACATAAAATTTCTATTAAGCCTAGTTCAGCCTTATTAAGGCTAGTTTTTTTGGTCCTTACGGTCGGGGTGGTGAGCCTCTCAAAAAGACATACATATTGGGTTGTATCCTTATTCAGTTTAACATGCTAGGGGTCATTCTACTGAGCTGCGTTTGCAGGTCCTCTATATTCCTGCGTATATATTTTCCTCTGTTCAAGCTTTCAACATAGCCAGGCAAGTAATCTTCCCGCTTGTTCCAATTAGTAGAAGTTTTACTACGCAAATGGAAAAAGAAAATATTAATTATGTTTTGCTTAAATTAGTGCATTAAGGAAAAGGTCCCAAAGACCTCAGAGTAGAAGCAGGTACCTAAGGCTCCTATCTTCCCCAGTATTAATAATTTTACTCCTTTTACTAGCAAAATTCCATTTAAATAATCTCAATCAGACATTCAAATTGCTGCACTTCATTTCAAGCTTGCTAAAATGGAAGCATATGCCAACAGACTTCAATATAATACACTGTATGTTCATGGCAAACATACACACCTTGTTTAAATAAAGTAAACATTCAGTGTAAATATAACCTTGTTTGGTCTGAATGTCTGTGTCCCCCCTCAAAAGTCACATTGGAATTCTAACACCTAATGTGATGGTGTCAGGAGGCAGGGCCTTTGGGGGTGATCAGGCCATGGGGATGGAACCCTTATGACGAGTATTACCGCTCTCATGAAAGAGATATCCCAGGGCTCCCTTGCCCTTCCTGAACTATGAGGATACAATGAGAAATGCATGACCCGGCAGAAGCCCCTCACCTGACCCTGTTGGCACTTTGATCTTGGACTTCCAATCTACAGAACTATGAGAAACACATTTCTGTTGCTGAAAAATCTCATAAGTCTCTGGTATTTTGTTACAGCAGTCCACTGGACCAAGGCAAACCTCTATGTACAGGTAAAGTTGCATAATTAGAAGTGGCCTTTCTCCAGATCGAGAATCAAGCAAGTATTAAATTTCCTGATGAGGTCCCAGGCTTCACCAGCTCTCTGCATCAAAAGCCCAGATCACTGAAACATGACTGGCAAAATAACAGACACAGAGTTAGTGGCTGCTGAGTGAACAAATGAATGAACCAACAAATAAATGAACAAATGACACAAGAACTGAGCTTTACTGCTGTCTAGCATTACGCTAGCTACTGCCATGTTTTTCTTTCTCCTTCCTATTAAACTACTGAAGGGCAGTGTAAAGTATTCCAATCAAATTTAATGTTTCAATCTGTTTTCCTCATCTTGGCATTTGATGGAGTATTTCTTTTCCTGGTTTGAGGGTAGCTGGTTAGCAGGGGGCTACTTCCGACAGCAGCTGCCTGACAAGCAAGCTGGCACACGCTTACCACTCTGCTTGACGTGATTAAGAAGACAGGGCCCCAGAGGCAAAAGGGTCGAAGACAGATGGGGGTACAGTGTGTTTCACAGAGGGGAGGAGACTATGCAGAAGGGGAACTGACTGGTGACCAAATACCAAAAACCTCAAGGTTTTTGGACCAAAAGGGAGGGAGAAGACAAGACCAGGAAGGAACAGTGGATAGGAACAGTGAAGGTGAGAAAACTGAAAGAGAAACTAAAAGATACAGAGGGAGAGATGTGGAGAGACACTGTCATGAGAAGCATATCCTTTTTTGTTGTTGTTGTGTGTGTGTGTGTGAAGCATATCCTAATCCAGGTTTTTGAAGACTTTTGAAGGTTTTGAATCCAGTATTTTGAAGACTCAGTCTTTATCTCTTCTTAGTTAATGCTGCCCTGTACTAGTTTTGCTTCTTCGTCCAACAGCTGACATAAGAAGGTGATGTATTTTGTTTAGCCCTTATTCTTGAGGGAGGGAGATGGCTTCTTTGGTAGGATGGGGCATCCACGTAGACTCGTTATTATTCAGAGTTAATACAGGTCCCTTTGCCACAAAAACTTTGGCCTTCTCAACTCCAAACAGTTACATGAAAATAACGCTGAAACGACATGCTGTCTTTACATATGTTATTTACTTAACCTCTGACTTAACTCACAAGATTCCATGGCACTTGGTAAGAATATATTTAGTAAGACAGAAATACATCAAAAATAAAAACAGGAACACTTGGGTGGCTCAGTTAGTTAAGTGTCTATCGGTTTGGTTCAGAGTCATGATCTTGGGGTTGTGGGATCAAGCCCCACGTCAGGCTCTGCTCAGCAAAGAGTCCTCCTGAGATTCTCTCCCTCTCCCTCCTCCTCCCCCTTTGCCTCTCTCCCTGCTTGCGCTCTCTCATTCTAATAAATAAAATCTTTAAAAATAAATAAATAAAAATAAAACCCAGGTCCAAGGAAATACTATGTTATTAGAAATAATGTTATATTATTATTAATAAAATAGGATAAAAAGTCAAGATGAAGGGAAAGTTATTTGCAAGCTGCAGCTTTCTAAACAGATGAGCCATGGATTTGGCTCCTAGATTCAGAGGGGTCAAAAAGAAAAGGGAAACAATGAAATACATTATTTTCAATGTCAGAGGGATAAAGAAAATGCACGGGTTACTTAAGAAACAAATTTTTTCTGGTCTTAGTTCTAAAACAAAATTTTCCTGAGGAGGGAGGGAGCATTTGAAATTTGATCTCTAGAAGCTTCTGTAGTTCTTCTAATTATTTAGAGATTTATGCGCCACTTGGGAATATCAACATAGGGCATTTATATTCCAAAAAAATCAAATGAGGACAGCAAGCTAAAAACTGTATCTCTGGTTTTTAGTATTTTTCCACAAAGCCACTTCCCCCCTATCATTCCTATCTTCTCCTTGCACTTAGACACTACTTCCTTAGGACACATCAGAAGTGGGGAATTAAAGTGTCTAAAATGCTAAAACCATGACAAATCTAGAAGATAATTCAAGAGTGGAGAAACAAACCATTTTTATCCACTGATCAATCTAGACAGAGAGATGAGATGGACCTAAAAGTAAAGAAAATTACCAGGAGAAATGCTACATTATTTGCCTGAGTGATTTGGGGCTATAAGAATAAGGCCAAAAAACCCTCCCACTGTGCAGACTAAGTAACGGTCAACAATGGTTGGGTGTTACAAATACCGGGTGACCAAATAATTTACCACCCAAACTGGGACACCTGAGAGTTAAAGAGGGTGCTATTAATAATCACACCTGACAACAGGCATAAACCAGGGCCATCCTAGCTAAACCCGAACATATGATCACTCTGTGAGCTCATCAGGGCTTTACATTACTACTGAACAAATTTCCTCATTATACCCCTCAATGACATCACATAGGATAGAGAAGGCCAATAAAACCCCCTTTTACAGATCAAGAAAGCACATGCCCACGAGATCAGGTAAGTAACTAATTCAAGTTTATAAAGGGAAATAGCAGAGCAGAGACTCCACCAGGGTTTACTAACGTGTAACTCAATACCTTTCCACTAAATAATCTAACGGCCTGGAACAGCCAGATATCAATGATGTGGACCTAAGGTCTTTCTCTTTTCCAGTATCAAGGATAAAAAACGGAAGACATTTTCAAATACAGAGGAAAAAACCTTCCTTTATGCTTGAAATGCAAACATAACTGGGTTTATTTTGTGAGTATTTTATATTTCAAAGATGATTTTTTTATGGTTTCTGATATCAAAATTTCCTTGTTACTTCATTTCAAGTAATCTAAATATAGGCAAAAATCCTGGATGAAAACAACACAGATGCATGACAAGCTTAAATTCAAAACTGTCATAAAATTTAATTGAGTTTAACTCAGTTAATTCAGGCTCTCCATTTTACTACATTAACAATAATCTGTTTTCTGACCCTAAAATTATTATTACTGTACCAACACCTGCCCTACATTAAGCAGCAAATGATTAGAAAATGTTTCATGAAATTACGGGGTAATAAAGAGTCAGCTAATCTAGTTATTCTCAAACCCAGCTGTACATCAGAATCACCTGGCAGCTTTTTAAAAATATACTCTTCCATATCATACCCTGTACATACTCGATCAGGAATCCAGAGAAGAAAAAATTTTAAGCTCTTCAGGTGATTCTGAGATCCAGCCCTTCTAATTCCAATCCAACCAACACTTCAAGGTAGACGCAGGTAATACTCTATCCACCACAACCACATATCTATCATTCTCTCTTCTGCAACCCACATGAATTCTTTCTATTGATTTTCTTTTTTCCACTCTGCAATGCAGGACTGACCAGCAGCTGAGGACATGCACACTGCAGGCGGGAAGCTGTGGGACCGACCCTTTTCACTCTTCCCCCAACACCCTCATAAACATCTTCTGAATTAGCCTGTGGAAAGATAATTGTCATAATACAATAAAAACTGATATCTGCTAAGCACCTATGTGCCACTAGTTGTGCTAACTGCTCTGCATACATGATCTCAATCTCCACATAAACCCTTTAAAGTGGGATTATTCCCATCCCCATATCATATTATTGAGGAAGTTAAAAATAGCTTTCCCAAGGTGATACTGGTAGGAAGTGGCAGAGCAAGGACTTGAACCTAAATCACAAGCTCTTCTCAATACACCACCAACTAAGCTAAAGCTATTGAGTCCCCTTAGCCTTTAAGCTAGCTTCCATTCAGGCCGTGCATCACAAATCCAGGACTTCATGGGGGTCTCAATGGGAAAAGAATCTGAAAAGCTCTTGGCTTTTCTAACAGACCAACTAAAATCTAAACATTAGCATCAGGAAAGGAAAGCAAAGGTCCATTTCTGAAATATAAACTTCTCTTTATAAAAGTACTTCTGGAAGAAATCAGCAGTCCTTCTGGAAAATGAAACATTTAGACTTCGAAGGTACATCAAAGGTGCCTCTTCCATTGTGTCATTTGGGGCTTTCCTCTCTAGCGGGGTGGAGAGAAACAAAATTCAATATTCCAAATGTAATCTCAAATCCCAACTATTTCTTTCTCTTTAGTTGCTCCACTAAAGAAAAATAAAGAAAAAATGGGTTTCCACCAGGATGTGTTTGGCTGGTGGGGGTCATACAGTTTAGTGTCCAAACTGAAAGACTATTTTGAGAGTGAAAGTGGGGGGCTATTCATAATTATCCTGGGAAAATAGACATACATGGAATTTATGGTCACCATGATGGCAGAATTCAAAGACAACAAAGAAGAAATCAATTGCCATAAACTCACTGAAAACTAGAGCTCAATTTGGTTCAATAAATAATAATCATTGTGCCTACAATGTGCCAACCTCTATGCTAAAAACTGGTGTATGAAAACCAAATCCCTCCAAATCAGAAGGGAGGACTGACCCGTCATTTAACAGTTACAACATGAAAAAGCCAGCTGTAGAACAGTATGTATGACAGGATCCCATCTGGATGGATGGATAGGTGGGTGGGTGGATGGATGGATGGATGGATGGATTGATGGATGGATTGATGGGTGGATGGATGGATGGGTGGATGAAGTATACTGAAATGTGGTGCTGTGGGAGCAAAAAGCAGAATCCTCTAACTCTATATAAGGGTGGACTGGGCATGGTTTCACAGGGGAGAGTACCCTGGAGTGGAGATTTGCAGGAAAACAGCAGATAATAAACAGGAGAAGAAACAGGTGGAAAGAGCAACAGCACATCTCATGCAGAATAAAAGCATGTGTAAAGGGCACAGATTGAAGAGAATACAAAGACCCTTCCATGAAAGGCAGGGTGGTATAGTACTTCCATGAAAGGCAGTGAGGCCAGAGGTGGGCCTAAAGTGGTGGGAATGGTTGACCCTCAATCCCATATTGAGGAGACAGGAGTTTACAGTGAAGGTTAGAGGAAGCCAATGACTACTGCATTTGAGAAAGACCAATCTGTATAGATTATCTCAGGCAAACGGGAGGTAGAGGGCAGAGAGACCTGCAGTTGGGGAGGCAATACAATGGCCCAAATAAGAAATGATGTCAAGCCAAAGAGTGACAAACATTTATGAATCCTTACCTCATATAAGGGATTCAGAGATAAACAGGACCACTCACTGCCTTATGGAAAATGGGGTCCAACCGAAGACAAATATAGGGACAAAGGTATATGAGAATGACCACAGATAGTTTGAATAAAAGGCTTAAGTTAAACAAGAGAATCTTTTTTGACTGTAAACACTTCAAGAACTGCTAAAGAGAATGCCAACACAAAGTTCTGAAGTCATGAAGTCCTGGAACAAAGTTGAAATGAACAGCTAGCTGGGGAGAGAAAACCTTTCTGAGATGGAATTACTCAAGATTGACCTCTTTTCTCAAATAAACTCTTAGGTTTAGGGATAATGGAGAAATATCTGGAATAATATAATTAAAACACAACTATAAAGTATTGCAACTTGGGGTACGTTGGGAGGGGAGAGGAGTCTTTCCTGAGTACAAGATGAGGCATAATACGACTCCATGAAAGAGATGCCAGAATTCTAAACCTGACTTGAGTTCAAAACCCACTAACTGGCTATTAGACCTTGAGCCAATTATTTTACCCACCTCTCTTCAGTGTAAAATGAGAATAACTATGCTTATAAGTTTATGAAGAGTGAATGAATTAGGATTCCTGGTGAAAACGGCTGACTGAACACAAGTGTACAATTTCATCCCCTCTTGAAACTCAGCTAAACTGTGTGTGTGTGTGTGTGTGTGTGTGTGTGTGTGTGTGTGTGTGTGTACACAACAGCAGATACAGGAAGCCATTTTGTTTTAAGACCAAAACCACAAATATGGAAGGGGAAGAGGAGAGGAGAAATCTGCAAATGACTTCTGGAAGCTGGTAACTAGACAGATGTGCAGCAAAATGACTTAGATAACCCATGAAAACTAAATTCCACACTGAGGGTGGCAAAAGCCGAGAACCAAGTAAATATATACCAGAGAAGCCTCAAAAGTCACAGGAATTAGAAGCACCAGCACCTGAGGTAAAAGGAAGCCTGGGAACGAAGTCTGAGAAACAATTCTCTTGCCTACTCCTTCACCCAGTAGAAGTCTAGACTAGCACTGTCCAATAAAATTCTCTGCAAAAATGGAAATGCTCACTCTTTGCTCTGCCCAGTATGGTATTCACATGAGGCTACCAAGAGCTTAAAATGTGACCACGGCAAATGAGGAACTGACTTTTTTATATAATGTTTACTAATGTAAATTTAAACGGCGACATGTGGCTAGTGGCTATTGCATTTTAGGGCTGCACGGGTCAAGAGGCTTATTTTCTGGAGAGGATAAGACAGAGGATCCTGGGGCTAGAGAGGCCAGGCCAAGCCCAGGGGCCTTCAGCACACAGGGGGACTGTGTCTACACACACACTGAATGCTGACAGCCTGAATGCTGCAACTTCCACTCTCTTCCCCACATGGCTCCAGAAATACTGGCAGCCACTCTCTGACCCTCCAGGCAAGAGTGAAATATGGTTTTCTGAGGAATGTTACTATCCCACAAGAACACACCTAAAATACTAACACTGAGGTTCCCCAATTAGTGGCCCATTCAAGTCATTCTTTAGTGAAGTTCAAAGTTCACAGGTCCCACATACACACTCAGCTTTCTTCTCATGTTTAATCATGAACAGCCAGCCAAGATAAACCCCTGTCTGAGGAAAGCCTCTAGCGTAGACAGGAACAAAAACAACTCAAAATAAATAAAGATTATTTACAGAGAGAAAAAAAATTTTTTAAGTAATTAGTGTCCTCAGACTGATAAAGAAACATATTTTACTCATGAAGCATGAATAAGATTCTTTTTAAAGTAACATTTCAAAGAAAAAAGGAGTTCTTGATTATTAAAAAGGTGACTGCAGATGACTGCAGAATCTGACTCTTCATCTCAGCCCAGGTCCTGATCTCAGTGTCATGAGTTCAAGCCCCACGCTGAACTTCAAAAAAAAAAAAAAAGTTGATCGCAGAAATGAAAAACAGGACTGGAAAAGGACCATCTAGAACTTTCTATATTGATGAAAACATTCTATACTTTGTTTTGGGTGGTGGTTACATATGGATGGTTACTTAGTTTTGACAATTGTCAAATAAATGTTCAGAATGGTGCATTTTATGTCAATCATACCTTTATTTTTTAAAACTCAATAGAAGGGTTTGAGGATAAAATCTGGGAAACTGCTTAGCAAATAACAGTTTGAAAATAAGAGAGAAAACATAAGAAAATTAGGATGACCGGGAAACCTGGGTGGCTCAGTCGGTTGAACTGCTGCCTTCTGCTCAGGTCATGATCCCTGGTTCCTGGGACTGAGCCCCTCATCAGGCTCCCTGCTCAGCAGAGAGCCTACTTCTCCCTCTCCCTCTGCTGGTCCCCATGCTGTGCTCTCTGTTAAATAAATACAATGGAAGGAAAGAAGGAAGAAAATAAATAAATAAATTAGGATGACCAATCTAGAAAATCACACATCTGAGTAAAAGGAGTTCCTAATGGAAAGAAAGAGAATGGAGGGAGAAAACCATCCGTAAGATCATTTGAGGAAGATTTTCCAGGACTGAAGGCTATCATTTGTCATACCGAAAAGGCCTCAAAATATAACAGATAAGAAGACCTACTGAGCATTACTGGAAACACTGGGAAAACAGAAGGGTCTATATGGAGCCAAGCCAAATTCAAAAGATCAAAAATTGATTTGTTTTAATAATTGGGTAGCTTTTTAACAGCTGCATGAAGCAAGGAGACAACTGACAAATGCCTTCAAAATTTTGAAGGGAAACAACACCAACCTAAAAATCTACAACCTGCCAAATTACCAATAAAGTCTAAAGGAGGAATGAAGGCATATTTAGGTATTCAAGATCTTAAAAAACTTACCTGCTATGCACCCTCAAAAAGCAAATAGAGGAGAAGCTCCAAAACAAGAAATAAAGATTAAACACAGAGGAGGCAAAGGGAATTCCTAGGAGGACAGGAGAAAGATCTCAAGATAAGAGCTGTAGCCAGTCTCTGAGGACGATCTGTCCACACTTGGTCAGCGAGACACAAGAGATAGATGTGTTTAGTGCTGTCATCATCGAGATCCTCAAAGACCACATCAAGGGACAGAATGCCAGATTCCTAACAAAATTTGGCTCTTCTTAATTACACACTGATAAAGTTCCTATTCTTTCCTCAGCATCTTGATGTCTGAATCGGTAGACCACATTACCACAGAGAAGTCTCCTGCTGTGGCCTGCCCCTGAGAGCTAGACATACACCAGGGTGAACTTAGAAGTGAAAATGAAATATGGAGCAGCTCACTCCCTGTGACTATAGTATTACTTCCAGGCTCCCAAGAGCTGAACCCACGGCAGTCCTCCCAACATGCCATGTCCCACAACTCCCTAACAACCTGCCCCATTGACTTTTCCAAAAGCCCCTCAACTTCTCAACTCCAAATCCAGACTTGACTTGACCCAGAGCTTTTGTTCTAAACCAGGGGATTAAGAATTCAAACTAAGGCCATTAAGCTCTCCTCTTGAGAATGATGGCAACACTATCCTTTCCTTACACATGTGAGTTTGGCTTGCTTTAGGGACACCTACACTGGGAAAAAGGGATTGATTAAAACAGAGGTTGGGCTGGTTGATACCTCTGAGAGGAGTGCAATGAAGAGGGGTACTTGGTGAATTCAAAAATACTTATAAGGTTCTACTTTTTTTTTTTTAAGATTTTATTTATTTATTTGACAAACAGAGATCACAAGTAGGAAGAGGGGCAGGCAGAGAGAGAGAGAGAGGAGGAAGCAGGCTCCCCACTGAGCAGAGAGCCCAACACGGGGCTCGATCCCAGGACCCTAGGATCATGACCCAAGCCGAAGGCAGAGGCTTTATTTAACCCACTGAGCCACCCAGGTGCCCAAATGTTCTACTTCTTAACTGAATGGTGAATACATTCTTCTCTGACTATACATATGTTTTGTATACTCTTCCATGTATTTAATACACTTTTCAATTTAAAAAATCCCCTTCCTGGGACACCTGGGTGGCTCAGTTAGTTAAGCATCGGCCTTCAGCTCGGGTCATGATCCCAACTGGGTTCCCTGCTCAGCAGAGCGCCTGCTTCTCCCTCCCCTCTGCTTGCGCTCTCTGACAAATAAATAAAAATCTTCTTTAAAAAAATTCCCTGCACAGAGAATTAAATGGGCTTATATATATATTTAAAGTTCCTACTACAATGAGAGATCTTTATTAGGTACTCATTAATTTCCTATTACCTACCTTATCCTCTGCGGTCATCCAAATCCTGAGCTGCTTTAAAGACCATCTTGAAAGGCAGCAACCTTCTGAAGCCCTGACTATGCAATAATCCCCTTGATTTTTATTGCCAGTTTGTGTCATTATTCACTGGCAATGTAGATCTCCTTAGCTAGGCTGAGAACAGAAATTTATTTTTTTTTTAAAAAATCATTACTTGTGCTAATGAGTGCTTCTTTCAGCCTTCCATTCTCTACTATAAAACACATGGTGGCCTTGAGTCAAATGAGGGTGGGACTGACTGGCACATTCGATCCTCCAGAGAAAGTCAAGTTCTTAGATGAGGGCCTTCCTTCTATGACTCAATGCCTTCCCACTCACTTAAACTACCTAGCAGAGGGCCTGGCACAGAGTAAGAACTCAAACTTCTACTGAAGAAAAAAGTTCTAAGAAAAGTGACAAATATGAGTAAACAGATTAATGGAAAAGTAGTCCCTTGTGGAAAGGGAAAAATCACTGTAATCATTCCTGGTTAAATGAATCAAGCAAAAATCTCAAGCATAAAGAGATCATATAATATAAAGGATAATCCTTGAAAATTATTTCCAGTTCTGAAAAGAACTAAACCAGAGGCAAGTAGGTTAAACTAATCAAACCATGAGTTTTAAATGGAATAAACTGGTGGTGGTGGTGAAGGGGGCCTTCTTACCCAGCACACTGACCAAATCGTCCTGGAGTCTATCTCCCTGTTAGCAGTGTCAGGTGCACTGAGTGAGTTCTAATCCTCCCTCTGGGTCTTAGACAGTCCAGTAGCCCCTCTGGGTCTCAGCTTTCCCCACTGCAAAACAAGTGGGCAGAACACATGTCCATAAAGCTCTCTGAAAGCCATGTACAATGCAAATTGTCTCTAATACCCTACTAGTAGGAAGAACAAAAGAGTTTCAAATTCAGGTGCTTTCACACAGAGTTTGAGTTCTAAAAGTTATTTGGTTTTTGGTTTTGGTTTTTGTTTTTGTTTTTTATAAATGCTATGCTTTAAGACAGTTAAATGCAGTGACTTTTAACCTGAAAACTGCGAAAGCCAGGGAAATTAATATAAGTTGAACCCATGCCCATCTCTATTATGATTCCATTTTTTAAAGTAACTCCTAAATGTGTATGACTCACACAGCTGAATATATTGTGATGTTCCTTTATCATTTTATCTTCCGGTGCCAGTAATCCCACATTAGAGTGCCAAAACCCTTTAATAAGTATAGCATGTGCTTCTGGCCATATTCCCAAAAACCACCACAGGACTGCTGCATTAGGAAAAAACTCCAGTGAGGATTTCTGGGCTTCAGAATACAGGACCCCCCAGTCAGATGCCCGAAATATGACTTCCCTCACCTCTCTAGCATGGCCACTTTTGATACTAGAAACGGTAAAGACAATTATCCTTCAGGCTTACAAGGCCCTTATAAGTTTACAAAGCACTTCCTCATCTATTAGCTGATTCCCAGTGACCCACTAAAGTGCCTACAGCAGACGTTACTATACCCTTTGTAACAGATGAAGAAAGAGGCATCTCAGAGAATTTAAGTCACTTGCCCAACAGTATCCAGCTAGCAAGTGATGAAGCTGGGACTTGCACGCTGGTCATCCAAAACCAAAACCTGGGCTCTTCTCACCAAACTGCTTTGTGATTGAGGATAAGAAAACAATAGATTGAAATAAAGCCTGTTGGGAACTCTTGTGATTTTACTTATGGGAATAGTTCAATCTTTTGTAAACTTTAGTTATGAGAGTAGTCAATCTTTGAAAGGGCAGCTAGGAAAAGCCCATATATAAAAAACTACTACCTCTAACTTGTCCCAACCCTCAACATCACCAGTGAGTGAATTCCGTCTACTTACCCAAAGGGCAAAAAAGTGATGGAGCCCAAATGAGAAGCAGGTCTAGTGACAATTCCATGGCTAATTCCACCCCAGTTCATGCCCATTAAGTTCAGAAGGGAAGGGGAAGGGGAGGCTAGGGTAGAAATCCCAGAGGTGGAGAAAGGGGCCAGTTAGGATAGGAACTGAGTCAGCCTACCTGTTTGGACTGGACCCCAATGTGCCCCCTCTTCCATTCCCAACTGAGAAGACAATCCGGGAGGTCAACCCTCAGAATAGAAACTGCTAGTTATAGCATGGCTTGAGTCAATGGAAGCAAGGAGGAATTAAGTAACTGGCCTCAAATCACAGAGCAGCACAGGGCCTTCAACCTTCTCTCTGCACAAAGACATTTAGACATGTGGTAATCCTTCCCAAGAAACATGGCTTCCCAGAGTACTTTCAGTGACAAAATTTCCTTAAGCAGCCAAAGGTGGTGTTAGGTTCCTCATTAGATCGTTCTTAAGAAGAAACAAAACAAAACAAAACCACTATTACATGTCATCGCAAGTGGAGAACAGCTAACCAGACCATCCCTACTTAAAAACAAGATTTGTTTCATTGACCTGACAGTTTCATTGGCAGCTAAAACTAACTTCATGAGAGTGGAAGACATAGAAATTCATTCTGTATTCTCACCTTTAATTACACAACAAGGACTGGAATCCCTTACCAGTTTATCCAGCCAAGTTTTTAAAAAGTCACCATGAGGGAATTTCCAAAGCCCATCTAACATCACTATATAAATACTGATCACCTAGGCTTCTCTGTTCACAAACACATTTTAAAAAAAGCAGAGTAGTAACAATATGAAAAATCTCCCTTACTCTTCGCCACTTCAAACATTTAGTATGATTTAGGTTTTTGGTTAACCATGCTAGTCAAATGCTTTAAGTTGCTAAATTACTAACTGGGCTGGAACTTTCTAACCATACCTAATTTAAATACAATCACAGATTACATGTCGAAAACTTAAAACAAATCTCCGTACTTGGGCCAAATGAGATCTGCCTTATAATCTGGGTTGAAAATGGTGAGTAAACAGGCTAATCATGATCACCATCTCCACAGCAAAGATATGGAAGAGCCTTAAGGAGTGGTTCCTGGCATCACTCAAACCTGAGTTTCAATCCTGGCCCTGCCACTTATGAGTTATGTGGCTGTGGGCACTTGAGTTTCTGAGCTCAGGTTTCTGCATCTATAATACCAATTCCCATCTCATCTAATTGTTACCAAAAACCAAGCACAAAGGAAATGATACATTAGGTACGAAATAAAAGATACCCATTAATTCCTATGGATGTAAATTCGGAATACAAGCCAGTGTAATTGCTGGGGTAATAACAGTATGGAAATTCAGGGTAGAAAACAATTACATCTTTTTCATACTCAACTCTCCTCCCTGTGGGATCTAACCCAATCCAGCATCCTCCTTCTCCACCACCTCTCTCCATCAACTCCCGCCTACAATAACTGGCACATAACATGATCAGCCCTTAATTAAACACTGTATTATTTTTCCAAGATTACTACTAGGCCAGTCCCAACACCTTAAGTCCCAACACCCACTTAAGACCTTCAGGGAAAGAGTTCTCTGTTTCTATAACTTCCAGTCTCATTACCCTTTCATTATTCCTGCAGATTACAAACTACACGGAGACCACAGCAATGACGCTATGCCATTTACTGAGAATCAGGAAAGCTTCAAAATGTCAAAATCACTCTTGAACACTAAAAGATAACGTTAACATTTGAAATGAGTGTTCTGACCCCTCTCTGAAACCATTCTGGTTCAGCTCACACGGGGACACTCCCATTTGCTGGCTGTGGTGACTAGAACACAAGTTAGAATCCCTCCAGCTAAGCTTCTCAGGTGCAGGGTGCTGGGGAAGAAACCACTGTAACCACTTCACATCCATTCAGATATACCCATTTTCTAAAGCTGCGAAACCATCAGCTAAAAACAACTCTTTATGCAAATGAGTTTGGAACCAAGGCTACACATACTATGACTTAAAACAGACTGGAGGTTGAACTCTCCCCAGATACATCTCTGCATATTATCAGGTATAAGTGATAAGAATTGACAGGAAACCAGGGCACCAGACAGTCTCCTTCACCTGTTTCTAAGCACATATTTTGTATTGCTCCCCTTACTACCCTGAAGTGAAAATCAAATATAAACTACTCACATGCAAAATTTCAAAAGAATCAGTATGATGTCCAAATGATAAAGGAGAACTTAAAGAAATTTATAAGAATGTGTATTTCAACATGTAATTCCTGTCATAGGTCCACTAGAAGACATAATAAAGTAGTCTAATACTTGCACCAACACCGGAATAGCCATGAATGCAGTAACTACAAATACAGACAGACACCGGCAGGTCCTTCTTGGTGACACAAATAACATGATTTGGCTCAGTTGGTTAAATGTCTGTCTTCACCTCAGATCATAATCTCAGGTCCTGGGATCAAGCCCCGCATTGGGCTCTGTGCTCATCATGAAGTTTACTTCTCCATCTCCCTCATCCCTCCTCCCCGCTCATGCTCTCTCTCGCTCTCTTGTGCGCGCTCTCTCCCTCTCAAAAATAAATAAAATCTTAAAAAAAAAAAAAAATGGTGAACAGAGTTTGGTAAAGTTCCAAACAAAATAAAACAGTATCTTTCTATAGTACAATGTATCAATTTATATAACACTTGCATTCCTATAAAATTTAGGTTACATCAAAATAATGCAAAAATTACTTTATGTAAAATAAAATTAGGTTGTAGGCCCATAAAATTATGACCATATTTTCCCCTTACAAGAATGTCTGGAGAGACATTCAAAAGTCACGTAGGCTACTGAAAAATTCTTTGCACAGGACTGTCCCTATGCACATTAAAGGACAGTTATTATTTCTGCCCATTCCCTCTAAATGCCAAAGGTACCCAACCCATCACCAACCAACAAAACCTCACAGAAATCACTGAACCAGCTGTGATGAAGGGTCCTGCTCTGAGCCAAGTGCAGTCTTACTGTCTTTGTCTTTCCTGTACAGACCTTAGAACTATGCTTGGCTCCTAAGCAGGTGCTCAGTCTGAGGAATTGGGTGGTATTTCTCCTAAAATTCATTCTTTGGTAGCAGAAAAAGAGAGTCAATATTTTCAGTCAATACAAAGACGGCATCTACTGGACCGGAAATGTAAAACTGCTGACATTGCGTTCACAATCAGAAACACTTTAAAGGATGCTATTGTTCCTGCCCCAAAATGACAGCCTAAGACTAGGACAGCAAATACACATCGGGACATGATGTCCCACAGAGCCTGGGAAAGGCTTTATGATCCATCTCAACATGGCTCCAATGAGTCCTCCCAACTGTTTCGGTTCCCCAGCCTCAGCAGTATGGGAGAAGGCAATACGTAGTCTCAAAAGAACCTCCCGTGGGTATTTAGAGCCTTCCACAGGGCAACCTAGTAACTTCCACTACTATCGTCTGAGTACTTATTATGTGCTTCAGGTACCTAGTATTAACTGCCTATTTGACCCTCATTTGACAGTAGGAGGTGGTATAAACCTGTACTTCACAGGAAACTAAATAAGGCCCAAACACAAAATCCAAGAACAAAAGCTAGAATCAAAGCCCAAATTCCAGCCCAGCTATCCACCTCCAAAGCCTGAGCTAGTTATCTGCCTGCAACTACCTACAAGACCTGTCTGAAGGAGGCGGGGTAATAAAGCTTCCTATTAGAGTGGTACTGCCCTGCATGGACCCAGGAGGTGGGCAGCACCTCTAGGTGGACAGCCAGACAACATGTCAAAAGCCAAAACGAAAGATCCCTCTCTCTCACTGACTCAGCCAGAGGCCAATCTGAGACGTGGGGGAAGTCTCACATTAGATCTTTCAACCAAGCTTTGGATACCAGGACACCACGTTCCCTGATACATAAAGACCCAAAGCTTCAGGATGGCATCAAGCCCGGCTGAGCATTGGCTCCAGCCCGTCATCACTCGGCCTGTAGCTGGATCCTACTTCTCTCCTCAGGAGGGCCAGTGCTGTTGCCCCTCTGCCCGACTTCGCAAGCCTCTGAGCAAATGCTAGATCTTTGCTTATCCAATAGCTTGGAGGAGATACCCCTCCTACCTGCTCTGCATATGTGAGTCCTGCCCGTCTTTCAAGATCTGCAGTAAGGTGGCCCTCCCTTACCTCAAAGTCTGTCCACATTCCCAAGCTGGAGAGATATGACTTACAGCCTTCACGGCACTCTCCTGCCTCACAGCAGGCAGTATACACGTCCCATCCCCAGAGCTGTAGTTCCTTGTTTCCTACCCTACCCCGCGCCCAATACTAATACTACCACCACCGGATAGAAAGTCCACTTAATGAGTGCCTACCGCTGTGCCAGTCACTCTCCAGACCTCAGCTCCTTTAATCTACATATTAGTTCCAATTTCACTGATGAGGAAACAGACCCAGCAAGATTCAGCTTCCACTGGCGTTACACCACAGTGGATACCAGCACAGTGTGCAATCAGACTGCCTATGTTTGACTCCCTGCTCTACCATTTACCAGCTGTAGTCTTGGGTAAGTTATTTGGCTTCTGTGCCTCGGTTCCTCCTCTGTAAAACAAGGATAATAATACAAACTTCATAGGACTGTTTTCAGCATTTAAAGAGCTAACATATGGGAAGCACTCAGCACATGCCTGGCACATAGAATATGGACAAAGTATTTTCTACTGTTATCAGTGTTGCCTCCAACCTCGTCTCTACTATGCTCCAAGTCCATACTTTGAGGGCCTCAAATATACCTTTGTATACTTTTGTCCAAGCTGCCTTGACTGCTCTTTGCACACCAGCTGCTACCATTCTTTGGGTCTGATGATATGCTTATCTCAGAGGGATGTTCCTGACAACCCAGTTCAAGATGATCCCGGTCATCTAGGCCCTGCCTCGAGTGCCCTCCTCGCCCTTCCCCTACTACCGTCCACCCCTTACCATACCCTTGTTTCTTTTTCTTAGAGCACTTATCACAACCTAGAATTCTGCCACTTATGCTAGGTTGGTCTGTGTATTTGTTTGGGGTCCACTGCCCTGACTACAGATGAGGGAAGGAACCATGTCTGTCTTTCTCAGTATTTTATCTTCTTCACCCAGCCAGAGCCTGTTGTATAATGCATGCTCAATAAATATTTGTTGGTACCTTGCCTGCTTCTACACAGTTAAGTGCTTAAGTAGCATCTGCTGAGCTAATAAATGACGAACTATGGAACCCTTCAATGCTGGATGCTTACTGCTGCTACGATGTCAGTCTGCAAGGCGCCATTTTCTGCGTTTGGTCAACTTTGAATTATCAGTCACCCAAAACATCTATTAAGCACCCACAATGAGCAAATCTGTGTGTTCTCTGTATAAGGCAAAACAATAAAGTCACTGTATTTGGCTGGAAGACAACAGGGAAGATCAGGACTACAGTCCTGCCAAGAATACCCAACTGAAGGGAAAGAGTGATGGATGAAATCCCACTGCCTGCTTTCTAGTGGCCAGGCCACACTGCCAGTTCAGGGCTCTTTTCTGCTTCTCACAAAAGCAACAGATCAGCAGCAGCCCTGGGGAGGGCCAGTCTTTTGTTCTTAAGGCTGGGTCTCTGTGCCGTGGGACTTTTAAGGGCACACAAGATGCCAGTAGAACACCCTCTCACCCTCCCAGTGGCCCTGAAACAGCCAGTCGGGGTGAAAGTTATTGTGTTCCATGAGATGCTTATGAGAATTCAAAAACGGGGGTGGGGGGGAAGCCAGTCAGTTGACTCCCACCTTTCGAGTCAGACAAGTTGATCGGATTAGCTATTATTACTTGTCCACGCAGAGAAGCCTGAAAGTGGAGTCCTGAGAAGATGAAGCTTTCATACAGCAAAAGGTGGCAAGACAGATTCACAACAAGGAATTCTGCCAGGAAGGGCAAGCCCAATCTGGAGACCCCACACTTCATACACTTCACCCTCTGACCTGAAGCCAGCTCGCACGGTGTCTAGTAAGTGAGAGGGCCGGGGAGCGTGTGCACGGACCTACACACAGGCACAACACAAGGGGAAGGAGGCCATTTCGGTTTTCCCCTCAGGATGTCCTAACTGTTTGACAGAGAAAAACCACAAAGAGAAGAGTCTAGAGACCTGAGGATCCCTCCTCTCAGCTTTTCCAGTAACTTGCAGAGTGACCTTTGGAAAGTCACTTCCCCTCTTTAGGCCTCAGTTTCATCATCTGACAAACGAGTGAGGCTGTACTACATTACAGACAAGAACTTTCAAGCTATGTTCTAAGCAACCCAAATGTTTCTGAGTCCTGTAAAATTCGGGGGGGGGGGGAATATATTCAAATTTCACTTTTCAACTATATTTTAACAATTTTTGAAATTATAATAAACCTCCACAAATTCAATTTGATAGCAAATTTTAACCCACTAAAGATCACCAATGTGATATTCTGCAGACCTCAGAATAAAGCCGGTTTTATCAATCCTGAACATCTTTTGTCTCTGGTTCTGAAGGAAACTGGAACTCTATTCTTTTTTAAAGAATTTATTTATTTATTTTAGAGAGAGAGAGACTTTGGGGTGGGGGGACAGAGGTGAAAGGGGGAGAGAGAACCCCAAGCAGACTCCACACTGGGCACAGAGCCCAACCTGGGGCTTGGTCTCATGACTCCAAGATCATGACTGGAGCCAAAACCAAGAGTCAGTTACTTAACCGAATGAACCACCCAGGTGCCCTAGAACTCTATTCTTTAAATTCAGACCTATACTTGTCTGCTCCCTTGAACTTGCTCAAGCAAGTACACTACTATAGCATACTTGCAGCTTGCTCAATCAAATGCCAGGCAAATCTCGGGCACATCTGCTGGGCTCACATTCACAGAGAAATAATCATGTAGTAACAAATGAATTCATAACAGGTTGCACTGGAATAAAAAGAGTAAGCACACATTATTATCAGTCTTGCACTATTTTATAGAGAATGAAAACATTTGTTAAACAGTTGTGATTCTACTTTATGATAAAAGTTCCCCCTATTCTTCTTTCAGGCTTCTGGGTCAATTTAATTGAAGGATATCCTGAAACTGCAAGGTTAGTTATTAGTAAACACTCTGCAAGTACTTATTCATGTGAATCAGATTTTTCCATACTGCAACCAAAACTAAATTCTTAAATAAATTAGGTAACAAAACTGGAAGATGACTGGGATTGCCACTCTAAACCCAACTCAAAATTCAGTGCCCACAATCAGATTCACTGTTCTCTTAACTTTAGCATCATTGCTATGATATGGTAAGTTATGATACTGTATGTTTGAATTTATGAAATTAGTGTCTTCAGTACACTGAGGTTCCATATGAGATTCAATTTGAAATAGAGTTCCCTGGCTTCCAAAGAGTCAAAAACCACCATCAAAGTCCTCTTCAAGCTCCAATATTCAAAGGGGAAGGCAAGTTCTAATTGGGTCTATATTCCCTGTCCACCCTGCTCACCCACACTACAGCCCCCACCGGGAGTATAGGCCTAAGCAAAATCCTCCCTTTCTGCTCCCTGATCTGTCAACAGTAAGGTTCTGTACACCCGGGGCAGCTGTCCACCCTGCATGCCAGCCATCCACGTCCCCACCTCCCGCAGCCCCAGGATGAGGGCCATTCAGTTCACCTGAACCGTGTGGTGGACACTCAGTTTTTTGGCACAAGGCTAGCTTCTTGCGCCCTGAGAGCTCAGGCCAACATTCAGAGGAACCCTCAACTTTTAACATTACAGTGAAGAGAGCACCTCTTTTGTACAGGGCCCACCTCCCCTCCCCCATCTCTATCAAAAATCTGTTCTCTGTACTGCTTTGGAGAATGGCAAATAGTTATAAACTATCTGGAAGCAGTCTGATAATGAAATAAGAAGGCCTGAAAAATAGGAACCATGTGATTCTCTGAACTAGAGTCTAGGAAAACAAAATGTATGCACACAGAGATTTTGCTAGAAAGCTATTAATCACAGTATTGGTTACAATAGCAAAAACTTGAAAGCAACCTCAGTGTAACAAAAAAAAGCGTAGATTTAAAAATGGGATCCAAACAAGAATATATCAATTCTATCATCAGTAATATCCACAATATCCATTATACACCGGATCCTCTGACAAGGTTCTTTAATCCTATTTAATGCTCACACCAACTCTGATGTAGATGTTATTGCACTTTATAAATAAACAGATTCATAAAAGAAAAATAACAGAGCTGAAGGTACCTACCTAGAAAGTGTCAGGGTCAAGTTCAAACCTAGCTCACTCACACTCTTGTGTCTAACAATTAAGCATCTACTAATGTGCCAACATGGCGCTGCTTGCCAGCTTTGTCACCGGAGCTTTTATTTTGAACTTTAAAAAAAAGAAAAAAACTTTTTCTTTTTCTTACTGTGGTAAAAACACCTAACATAACTTTACCCTTGTAACAATTTTTAAGGGTATGTTATGGTTTTGTTCACTATATGCACATTGCTGTTTTCATCTTCCGTGACAGAAACTCTATAACCATGAGCAACTCATTTCCCTCAATGTTTAAAAACCTTTATTTTGGATTAATTTTAGATTTACATTAGACCTGAAAAGACAGTCTAAAGAGTCCTCTATGCCTTTGTTCATCTTCTCCTTACGTTAATGCTATGGCTTTTTTTTGTTGTTGGCAAATGGGAAAAGCACTGATTCCATCACCAAATAATCTCAACAGCCTAACCATGAGGCAGGAAGTAGCTCTGGTCCGGGTCTCAGCTGGGCAACCACACACCTCTGCTCCCCACTGACTCTGCACCACCCTCTATCCTGTACCACCCCCAGGGCAAGGGGAAGGAAGAAGTTTTAAGTGCCTGGGGATGGATCCTAAAGCCATAGAAGAAGTTATGTTGTTTTTTTTTTTAATGAGTACAGAATCTCAGGGAAAACTCAAATAAGAAAGAATAAGGGGGTGCCTCAGTCTTAAGTGGCTGACTCTTGATTTCAGCTCAGGTCATGATCTCAGGGTCATGGCATTGAGCCCCACATCGGGCTCCATGCTGAGCTGGGAGTCTGCTTGACTCCTCTGCCCCTCACCCCACTCACACACTCTCTAAAATAAATAAATCTTTAAAAAACAAAAGAAAGAAAGAATAAGGAAAATAAATAGAAGTAAACACGTTAGCTCTATGTACCAAGCATCACGCCAAGCCGTTTACCTATACTTACTCAATTAATCCCGAACATACCAGAAGGTGGGTAGCACTATCACTTCCACTTTGAGGAAACCCAAGTGCAAAAAAAGCTAAGTTTTACTGAAAGTTTTGCAGCTAGTAAAACACCTTCCTTGCCTAGGTAGAGGGAGAACATAGGGCTCCCACCGCTCTGCTTTGAACTTGTAAATTCCTAGATTCCTGGACTTGGGAAGCTAGTTTTAATAACCATGGCCATCATCCAAACATCAGAATTGACCAATCTCCAGCTCAGCAAAACTGTTTGCGAGTGCAGCATTTTTCGGTCCCTAAGTAATCTTCACAGAGTGACGTATCACTCTCTGTACACATTCCCAGGAGAAGTGAGGAAACTTCTGAGGGACTTGCACAACACTGCCTAAAAGCAGATTCCAAAAGGCTCTTCACATGTGTCTTCACAGTGTCCCTGCAGGTTACCCACCTCCCACCTGCCTCCTCCCCTCACTATCTGAGCAGGCAACGTGCTGAGTGACTCTCACTCTTCAACAGGAATTCCAGGCACACTGGACAGCCTCCTTTCTCATGCTGCACTGTTGCAGTGATGGTCACCACAAAACTGTGTGGCCAGAATTCACTCCAAAGGATCCTCCTATCTCTGGCCACACAGAAAGACGGAGAGTATGAAAAGAGAATAGTGTATTACTGGCACCACAAAAATCAATCTGTTTACTTCAACGAACACATAGTTATAAACAAAGTTTTTGCTTTCAAAGAATTCTTGGTTTGCTTTAGACTCCCTTTGCTTCATTCATTGAATAAAGTGACTAACTTTGAGTCATTCAAGCCAGCCTGGCCTTTAGGATTTTCAGGCACGACAGAATATAAAATTACTGTATAACTATGGAAGACTCTCCAGCAATGCAAGTACACTAAAGAGGACAGATGGCCAAGGGCCTAACTCAGGTCCACCTCTGGAACTGGGGTGCTGGCACAAAGTGACACAGAGACTACCAGGAGTTCTACACAGGAGGAAAGATAAATGCTGGCCCAAACCCAGGAAAGACAGACATACTTCAAGAAGCCAGAAAACACATGGAGAAATGGGAAAGGACCAAAAGCAGCCTGGGTTCTGGTTCCCAACTGAGATCAGTGAGGAAGGGTTTCAGTGAGATCCCAAAGGGCATCACTCAAATGTTGTCCAGTCTGCTCCTGAGAAACATGCTCAATAAGTGACACAAAGACACAACATACGAGGCTTTTTCTGAGAAAGGGAGGGTGAAGGATGAGGGCGGACACAACCAAGGTTCAGTCAGTGAAGAGCTCGGCCCTTTTCTCACCAGCAGTACCTGGCATCGCTGCAAACAAAAGCTGCAGTGACTCCCCATGATGAATCCATAGAAAAATTAAGAATAACATATCAAAGGGAGAGTCTGGCATTCCAGTAACAAAACAAGATGGGTAGAAACCTCAGGTCGTAGACCTATATGAGTGCTCCCTCAACCGACTGTTCTCAAGGCTCCATCCTCCTACGATTTTTCTGAAAGTTCTCCCATCTATTGGTCCTGAAGAATTCTATCTCATTTTCTGAAAGTCCAGCTCAGTGCCTCACTCTCCCTGTGAAGTCTTCCTGACGTCCCCAGACAAATATAGTCAGTCTCTTCTCTGTGCCTCCATAGCACACTTCATTAAACACAGGAATTATAGGCTGAGCCTGCTTTGCCTTGTAAATATCACCCACCAGACCATATCAAGGTCTGAGGCTATGCTTTATTTTTTCTTATTTCTCATAGTCAGGGCTTATATCATAGGTACTAAATGGGTGAATGAATATCCACCAGCAGGACCATCCAGAGTTCAAGGCCATAGCATTCTGCAGGGAGATTCATGTTCAACTTAAGAAACTAACTTACTTGCAGACCAATCCTATCCTAGCCATGGGGATATGCACCACTCCCCTCCTTACTTTCTCTAACACAGGAATGAGGGAGCTTTCCCCTTGATTGCCCTCTAGAAATAGTAATGCAGATGCAGCTGACATCTTTGGGGATGACCCCACTAAACAAATCAAACTGGTCTTTAGTTTCATATCCACTGTGACTGACTAAAGCACGAGACTTGGAAGGTATTGAAAAATACTTATAAAATAGTTTTCTGACCTCTTCTCTCCTCTGCCCATGAGAGGATACAACCAAGAAGACTGATCATATTTCAGTCTAAACAAGTCTCCAACAACCTAACCTCTTCTCTTACTCAGCCTGAATGGGAAGTCATCTGGGTCTCTGGCAGTCACTCGCTGTTTGTCCAGCCTTTCCTGATGTGACAGAATATCTGAGATGCTGATGACAGAATCGCCCACAACCATGATGGCTCATCTCTGATGCTAAGGGAGAGGAAGAGGGAAAGTCCCTGGAAGGGCACTACATTCTGTCCAATGGATGTCAGAGCCATAAGTGATGTACAAATAAATCAAGAAAGGCTGGAGTGTGACATGACAGGATCCAGTAGGAGTGTCGTAGGAGAGATCTGTGTGTGTCTCAATACCTAGGACACTGCCCCAGAAACAGATGACCCAAGTACACACCCCTCCATTCCCTGATCCACAAAGCTCCCAGGGAGCCTAGTCTCTTAGCCCCCTGCCTCACTCCACCAATATCAATATGGGACTTGGCAAGCAAGAGCCCAATGAGCGATTTCCAAATAAAATGTCCTCATCACTATGGCACTTCCTTTCCTTCCATGCTCAAGACTGCAGAGATTGAGCAACACAAAAAGGCATAGGTTCATTAGAGAACCACAGGATTTCATGGTTGGAATGGACAAATAAACACTCACCCTCCTCTTCTATGGCAATAACCATCTCATTCTCTTTACTATGGCAAGTCTCTCTTCTTATCCTCAATTCTAGACTCCAAAGACTGAAAGAGCATCCTTGTTAAGTCCCCAAAACTCTTATACTGTAGAAGAATTAATTCATTTTTAGGAGAAAATGAAGTTCTTTTTCCCATGATGTCAAAAATAAACACCTACATCATCACTGCCCATCAGCTGCCCAGACACCCAGGATTTTTGTAAGCATGACTGGAGAGGTGGGGCCAGCGACATGTGCTGGGAAGAAGTGCAGCTCCATGACGAGACTGCCTGGGTGTGAACCCAGCTCCACCACTCACTACCTGTGATCTTAAGAAGAAGGAAAATACTAGGACCTAACTCGGGATTATTAAGATTAAGCTATAAGATTATTAAGATTAAGCTCAGGATTATTAAGAGTGCTATATTTCCTCCACAAAGAAAGAGGCAGAGCCAATGTCTCCTTGAAAACACGCTATTTCACATTCATAAGAATTTTCAACATGATAGGAGAAATCATTAGACTGAACCATATCAAACTTCCAACATTTAATTTTTTTTTAACCTACAAAAATGGCGATTTCATATGGTTCAATCAAATAGGTATGAAAGAGAACACAAAGCAAGGGATTTCAAATAATTGTTAAAAAAAAAAAAAAAAAAAGGATCAAATATCTGTGTGGGGCTGATCCTCCCACCCCCAGTCTGGTCTATAGGACCTTGAGAAGGTTGAGCAACCCCGGCTATTTGCAGAGCTGAATGGCTTCCAGCTACCACCTGTTACTTCGACAACTGTAGCTTCTGGGCTACAGGACCATTTGCAAAACCCCAGGGACCTACAGGAAGTTCAAAAGGCTCAAAAGTCCCAACCTGTAGTGACCAGAGAACTCCACAGCATTCTTCCCCTTCTAAATGGTGCTTCTGGTCGCCAGGGAAACCCTGTCACATTTAGGACACAGTCACAGTCTTGACCAGCGCCACCTGGATTTCAGCCATTATTCCAATTATATCTGAAGTCATTTAGAAAACTAACTCAAAAGAAGTTTCAAGTATCTTTTATCTTAGGTTTTTCCATAAGTTTAAAATCTTCAAAAACTAGAGAGAAAAGCCTATCACTTGTGCTAAAGTTTAATGAACAACACAGGCCCTCTCTGTACTATTTTTTGCAACTTCCTGCCAACCTGTAATTATTATAAACCAAAAATCTTAAAAATGTTTTAAGTTCAATCATACAAAGACACAAGAAATGAACTCTTAATAAAGAACTTCAACCAAAAATTTTAGATGCACTGTATGATTTTGCCATTTTTTCCATTAATGACAGGAAGACTCTTCAACTAACTAGCTCAGTAATAATGGACTCTTTCTCTGACCTATAAACTAAGCCCAGTTAGAAAAAAAAAAAAAATCCAGAAGCACTTGTACTTGTCTGAGTCCTTAATTCAGCCTTACATGAAGACACACAAATGATCTGATTAGTTTGGGCTTAATGGCCATGTCTCAGCTTGATTTTATTGCTCTCCTTCCCTCAACACCAGAACTATTTCTCTTTTTCCCTCCCCTCAACACCAGAACCATTTACAAAGCCCAAAACAGTTATTAGCTCTAAATGAAACTAGCAAGCAAACTCTTTTATCAATACTAGATCATATAATTCCATGTTTCTCAGCTACAACTAACAGATTGCTGCAAAAGAAACTGAAAAACTAATGTTTCCTTGTGGAGTCCCTCATCTTAATATTTTATGTCTACACAAGGACATGATGGGGGCAGAGGCAGATGACAGCATCACACAGTCTCAGCAGATGCTTCCTAGGGCCCCAGAACAGAACTGTGGTCATTTGCCCTCCTCCAGCATTCTCATTTGATGCTATAATTCACTGAATGTTTAATTATTAAAGAAATCAACTGAACAAAACCAAAGATCCATCTAGCATTCTTTTCACAGAGACTGTTGGCTCATATGTGTTTAGAGCACTGCTATGTGAAAGCTGATAACAAATTTTCCCCTAAAGATCTCTTTGCCATGGCACACTATTCTTGCTGCCATCAGCCCTCTAGGCCACCAGCCCTCTTTTCTAGAGGCAGGAAGATGCCAGATGGTTCTGTAAGCAGTGGATCTTTGCATGAATGTATACATATGAGAACACACACCTCTAAAAGCAACCATGCACTTGAGAATAGCAGATGGCAGCCTACTGCTCATTATATAGGACAAAGTATAGATATCTGCCCCACCCCAACTCCAATACATCCACCCAAGTTCACATAAGCTTCAGTGTGGAACCAACATATAGGATGGTTTTATGGTAAAAAGCACGAACCTTCTTCAGACATGAGTTACTCATTTATAAAATGAATAAGGTACTTAATTTCTACAAATCTTGGTTTCCTCATCTTTAAATGGGGATATCATCCAGTGCACAAAGGTTGGGCACTTAGTAAGATGTGTAATTTATAAGGTCAAGGTCATAGACATAACACCCATACAAAATTTAAAAAAAAGAAAACCACATGGTTTCAATCTGTGCTTTGGAACTCAGATGTATTATACCACTAGCGTATGTGTGCCACATAGCCAATGAAAAGGGGAGAGGAAATAATAGAACCACTTAGACTCTGGGTCTCCCCACTGGCTGGCTCAATACTACCGCGCAAATATATTCTTACGTTTGAATGATGCTAACTGTGTTTTGGAGCACACATAAAATATGAGTTCACCAAAGGAAATGCTGCAGAAATTTCAGAAAAATATTCATGAACATTACATATTCCCGGCCTTTTCACTTAGAGTTGTACATAAAATAAGAGTGCCTGGATGCTAACAAGCCTGTAAATCCTCTGGGATAAGGCTTTATACACAGGCACACTGATCACTTTAAGAAGTAAAAATAGAGAAGTGGTTAGAAAAACTACAGAAAGCCCAAGAATTCTAGTCCAAAACTGGTTAGTATGATACCAATACATTGGAGCGGCTGGGTGGCTGTCGGTTAAGCATCTGTCTTCGGCTCAGGTCATGATCTCAGGGTCCTGCGATCGAGCCCCACATCGGGGTTCCCTGTTGGTCAGGGAATCTGCTTCTCCCTCTCCCTCTGCTGTTTCCCCTGTTCGTGCTCACTCTCTTCCTCCCAATCTCTCCCTCTCTAAATAAATAAATAAAATCTTTTTTAAAAAATTTAAAAAAAGAATACATCATGTGTGTATGTGTGTGCATGAAAGAGAGAGTGTGTGTGTGTGTATTGTGTATATACACAACTCGGTAGACATGGAGGGCATCTCTATCATAATAATAAGAGCTGTAATTTATGGAAGATCTACCGTATACAAAGTTTTTCAATCTCAATTTCTTAAAAGCTGAGGAAAGTCAGGTTAAAAGCGGTTTGCCATTCCAAGACAACAGAGCCAACAAGTGGTAAAACATAAATTTAAACCCAAGCATTTTTACTCCAACCCATGCTAGGCCCCTATAAGCGCAGCGCTCAGCCTAAAAATGTGTGTCTGTAACTGAACCAGATTAACAGAGAAAAATAAATTGGACTCCATTACCTCAGTGCAAAGACATAGCAAAACTGTTTAACTTTTTCATCAAAGTAGTTGAAGTTTTTAAAATATGGTGATTATAAGAATAAACTCCCATCCATCTAGAAAACTTGGCTATCCCAAAATGATTCATCCCTACGGGTTTGAAAAGAGTCAAGAATTTAACTCATATCCACATTGCAAGTAACTTGTACTGTAACCTACAGATCATTTTTATTTTAGGGACAAAAAAAATAAGTGAAGTCAGCAATTATTGCAAATTTCCCATGGTTAGAATGTAAAAAACTGGCCTGCTCTTAGGCCCTACTCCTCCTATCAGAGAAACTGAGGGGGCAAAGGGGACCTCAGAGCTGGGACATTGTGCTCAAACACCTACAAAGGAGCTTCATTTTATAGGTGAAGAAACCAAAGCTCGGTAGTATGAAATGACTTAACTGTGGTCTGAAATTCAGTTACTGGCAGACCCCAACACAAGTGCAGATGCCTGACTGGGTAAGTTAGTGGCGATGTCTGAATCTAAAGACCAACTGAAGAGCCTGAACTCAGCTGTGTCCCACCAGTGTCCCACAGGATTTCATTTTCAGGTGAGGCAGGGGAGATGGTGGAACTGTGGTACGTGGGCCAGAGGAACCCCTACTGACTAAAGTCCAGTCAGCCCGCCCCAAATGCATCAGCTTGGCATCTGTTACGAGTAATGGGTTGTGATAAACATGAGAACAATCCAGAATTAGATAAAACCCCAAAAGAGAAAACCACTCCCGGATAAACATAATAACCACAGGCGAAGACAAACTACACATGAGAAGAAAGAATTAAGATGTTTTATGAGGAACACTAGATGATGAAATCTGATGTATCTTAGATGGGAGTGGAGATTTTGATATGAGAGGTAAAGAGGACAGTGGATCCAGATTTTCATGGGAAAAGAAGTCACGCTAATACTTCTTGTAGGACTTTATCACTGCTTCACACTGAATGAAAAGAATTATGTTCTTATCTTATGGCTGTTTGCTGGAGAACCAGTATGGACCTTTTTTTTTTTTTAAGATTTATTTATTTATTTGACAGACAAATCACAAGGAGACAGAGAGGCAGGCAGAGAGAGAGGAGGAAGCAGGCTCCCTGCTGAGCAGAGAGCCCGATGTGGGGCTCAATCCCAGGACCCTGGGATCATGACCTGAGCCGAAGGCAGCGGCTTAACCCACTGAGCCACCCAGGTGCCCCCAGTATGGACCATTTTGACCCTCAAGGAGAGAACACGAAATTTTTGGCCCGGGCAGTGTAGTTGTGCTCTCTAGAGATTAATACATTATTTGAAAAGGTCCTAAACATAACTGAACAGAAAATTAAATATTGCTCTTTGCTTTTTTATTGTACAAAGCTAGGTTATCTTTCCTTTGCAAGACTATTTCATCAGAATATTTTTAAATAAAAAAAACAGTAAAATTGATTTTTATATGAAAGAAACTGCAAAAATATGGACAAGTCACATTTGTTTTCTTTCGTTAAATTAAGAATAGTGATTCAGTAGCCCTATGTTAGTACACTCATTCAAATTTAATCTAAATTAAAGTTTAATCTCCCAAAATGTTAACTACTTAGCATGTTCTAATTGGGCATGATTCTTAGACTTTAAGCCAGATATCAAAAAATGCCATGCCTGCCTTAGAAGAAGGAGTGATAATAAATAATATAATTAACGAAATATGATATTTTTCCTCCCAAAATCATATCTTGGGGTATGCTACACAATGGGGAAAGAACCTCTCTATATTGTGTGGCATTAGTTTTGGTTGTTTACACAATTTCTTGTTCAAAATAAAGGAACTGTCTTAATTTTTTCAAAAGAAAGAAAAAGACCAAATGAAGAATATCATCACGTAAAAAGTTAAATGCGGCATTATATTTGCTTTCTATTTTCAATCATTAGGGAAATTAAATACTATATTTTGTAAAGATTTTAAAAATAGTTATAACATGTTTATTTTTAGTTTAGTGATTGTCTTCTATTTGGCTAATAGGAAATTACTCTAAAGCCAGAGAAGCTATTTTGTTGGTTTTTTTTTTTCCTAATTCCTCCAAAACTAAAAAAAGTAACCTTTTCTTATGTTGTCTTATTAGTTCTAACTACGGTTATAGTTTCTTAGGAATGCCTGGCCCTGCCTACTTGGTAGCATTATAAAGACTCTCTATATAGAATTTTATTATTGATATCCATTATCTTGTCAGATCTTCATAAACAACTCTGGTGAATGGTAAGATGTGATTTCACGAAAAAAATCTAGTCAAGGAGAGGTTAAGCCACCTGCTCAATATCACCCTGACAACAACTGCCTGAAAACAGCCTAGAGTTCTAATGTCCCTTTCCATAGAGCTTTAGCACAACTTTTCAAGTGTGTTTTGTTTTTTTTAAAGATTTTATTTATTTATTTGACACTGAGAGATCACAAGTAGGCAGAGAGGCAGGCAGAGAGAGAGGAGGAAGCAGGCTCCCCGCCGAGCAGAGAGCGTGATGCGGGGCTCGATCCCAGGACCTGAGCCAAAGGCAGAGGCTTTAACCCACTGAGCCACTCAGGCGCCCCTCAAGTGTGTTTTTAAAAAGCAGAACAATTTTTAAACACATGGATTTCAAATCAGAGGGAAGAATGATAATTTTGCATGTGTGCGGTGGGACAACTAGATAGCCCAATCAGAAGAAAATATTAAGTCAGCATTCATCCTATACCATACACTAAAATAAATGCCCCATCATTTAAAAACACTAGGTATACCAACTACTTAGTCTAAATAAGATAAATATTTATGCAATCAGGGAAGTCAAAAGGTCTCTCCAACATGACATCAAAAGTAGAAATGTTTGGTAGAGGGGCACCTGGGGGACTCAATCAGTTGAGTATCCGACCCTTGATTTTGGCTCAGGTCATGATCTCAGGGTCGTGGGCCTGAGCCCCACCCATGTCAGGGTCCACATTCAGCACAAAGTCTGCTTGTCCCTCTCCCTCTGTTCCTCTCCCACTCACGATCACGGTCTCTCTCAAATAAATAAAATCTTTTTTTTTTTTAAAAATGTCTGGTAGATGTGAGTAATGAAATGAAAATACAAAATGAAAATATAAAAGATAAATATAAAATATATTTTATATATATTTATATAATAATATATTTAATATTTAGTAAATTAATAATTTGTATAATTATTTAAATAATTAATTAATTTGTTAAATTAAATATTTAATATTTAATAAATAAATAATAAATATATAAAATGTAAACTATATTTTACATGAAAATATATAACTTCTCTATCCAAAGACCATAAATACATAGGCAAACAAGCTGAAGAAAAATATTTGTACCATATTTGAGAAAAAGTTACTATCCTGTACATTTACAGTGTTCTAAAAAAATCAAAAAGAAACACACCAATAATAAAATGGGCAAAGGGCATGACAAGGCAATCCACAAAGAAAATATTAATTCTCAAGTATGAAAAAAAAGAAAAAAAAAATCTAGAGAGTAAAATATAGGTTAACCATTTTTTACTAAAAGATTAGCAAGTTTTAAAAGATTACAATGTCCACAAATTGATTAGGTATGATGAAACAAGTATCCTCATTTAGAAATATAAACAGTATGCCGCCTTTGAAGAAAAACTGCACGTGTACTTTGACCCAACAGTTCTACTTCTAGAAATTTCTTCTAAGCAAATAACAATGATATACAAGATTTAGCTACAAGGATCTTCATTATAAGGCTGTTTAAAATGACTAACAACAGGGGCCTGGGTGGCTCAGTCAGTTAAGCATCTGCCTTCGACTCAGATCATGATCTGAGATCAAGCCCTGTGTCAGGCTCCCGGCTCAGCAGGGATTTTGCCGCCTCCTCTTTCCCTCCCCCTGCTAGTGCTAATAAATAAATGAAATATGAAAAATAAAATAAAAATGACTGACAAAACAATCTCAAATGTTCATCTAAGGAACACAGAATCTTGGTGAAGCCATCCAACAGAATTCCATACAAACATGCACACATACATATAAAAACATGTACATATGTGTGTTTATGATTATTGGAAGATAGAATGATATTCATAATACACTAATAAATGAAACGAAGGTTATAAAATATCATGCAATATATCATGACCACTTACAATGACCATATAAAATTGAGAAGATACTCATTAAAATATTAACAATGATTGTGAGATTTTAAGTGTTTTTTATTTTTTCCCTTAATTCTAAATCTTCAATAAACAGAAAAAACTTTTGCATAAAGCTATGAACATAACTCCTTAAAAAAATAAGTAACTTTCAAGGAGGGGAGACAGTAGCCAATAACATTTTATGATCAGAGCAAAGACTGTCTCCCCAGACCCACCTGGTGCCTCAGGCACACAATACACCCAACCATTCCATCCTCACATCCCAAGACAGGGACAAGAACAGATAAGGGTAGGCAGAATGCCTCATCTCACACCCCACTACAGCCCTGTGCCAGAGTATCTGGCTTGGAAAACACAGGATCTGAACAGCCCAGGGCCACTTAAGAACAACAGGAAGAGATCTCTTCACTTGTACAATACTCTCCACATTAACAGGATGGCAGCTCAAAAAAGGTATAGAGGGAGGGGTAAGAACTATCTGCAATGCACACATAAAAATAAAAATAAATGCATGCCAATGTATGCAAAATTGTACAAACCCCATGCAGAGCAAGTTACCATATTAATACAAATTATAAATACATTTATCTCTTAATCCAACAATACCAACTGGGAATTTGTCCAACCTCGTACGTATGAAGAAGCACTGTTTGCAACAGCAAAAACGTGGAAAAAAAAACAAACAACAAATGTCCATGTATGGGGACTGGTTAAGTAAACACAGTACATTCACAGTGGAAAACTCTGGAGCTGTAATACATACACACAAACACAAACACACACACACTTGCATGCATGCATATGAATAAGGAAATAGTCTATGTCCTAATAAGGAAAGTGAGAAGGATATACTGCAAAATGAAAAAAAGCAAAGTCAGAACAGTATACAGAGTATGCTAACCTTTAGAGAAGAAAATAGACACTTGTATTAATTGTATCTGAACACAAGTAATTAATAAAAGGATACTTAAGCAGGCAGATAAGGAGGCTGACAGGAACAAGGACAGGAGCAAGCCTTCTCAATTTGTACCATGTTATTATATCGGTTGGCTTTGAGAACCATGTAAACACAGCGCCCGTGCCAAACAAAATATTAACACTACCACCAATAACAACAACAACAATAATAATGTTTAAAAGGCTTGCCAAGTAAGCCTGGGTAAGAGGGAGGTTTGCTACCCACACTGTGAGGATCACTGGAGCTGAGCAATCCATCACACAGTGATTCTCTTCTACTTCCCTGGAAGGAGAGAGGAAACAATTTACACACTACCTACAGAGCTATGTTTTCTGTATATGTCATCTCATTTAATACTCAAATTAACCCTCGCAGGTATAACCAACTCCATTTCTGTAAACAAGCAAATGGGTGGTACATAAATTAGTGGCAAGGCATTAGGTAACTTGCCCATAGTCACAGGACTATGACAGGAATTCATGCTCTTACCTGCTGAAACTCTCAAAGGAAAATATTTCACTCTCAGTAAAAATAAAAATCCTCCAAGTCAGCCGTTCACCCATAACCATACTTCCTTTCACAGTGTTTCCTCCAATATTCTGCTTTCTAGGTTTTGAGAATAGGTGTTTGTTAAACAAAGCAAACATTCTACACTAACAAAAGGATGGTCCATATTTTCCAGTTACTGAGCACCAACAAAGTTAATTACGGATAATGTCATCAGATGCATTTTTCCTTCATTGGGGGATGAACTATGGAAATGCATGCAAAGTCTCCAAATAAGGAACCTCAGAGGAACTGTAGATCGTCTTTTGTAATATGATCGAAACAATGCTCCCCACAGGGGTAGGGAGGAGAGAAGTAACAACTAACAGCTATTGGGCACTTACGTATCGCAGTCGGCATTCTAAGTGCTTTAAATATAGGACTCAGTTATTTCAGAGCTACTCTATGAGGTAGGTACTATTATTATCTTAGTTTTCCAGATGAGTAAACTGAGAGAAGTTAAATAACTTGCCCACAGAGAATATCCTAACTCTACTGCCCACGCTATTCTCCACCACATAACACTGTCCACACAGCATTCCCAGTCTGCAGCAACTGCAGATGAACCAGAGGACAGCCTTCTCTAGCAGATCAGCGAATGATTTATAACCCTATCTATTTAATTGTATATGTTCTCTCATTCCAAGAGAAGGAGGCTTCAACTGACTGCCAAATGGATCGATGAGATGGGTTAAAAAGAAAAAGATTGATAAGCCCTGATTTCCGAGGTTTGGGCTCCAGTCCAAGCAAGAGAGAAAAGGGAGAGAAAAGCAAGGAGAGGATAGCTGCACTTCTCACTCCAGTCCGTATCAGTGTGTTAAGTCAAACAGTGGCTCCATGATCAAGTATGGCCGGAAAAGAGCTGACTGAACAACATCTAATAGTTTCTTTACTGTGAGACTTCCCAAGATTTCAGTCTGTTAACAGACATTCTGGTTCTCTAAGAAGAGGATAAACTAAGCAACACACAATTCCCAAACTCAACCTGACCACGAAATCCTTTATTCACAGGACACCTTCAGAACAAACATACTCAGGGAAGCACTGGACTAAAAGGATGTTTAAAAGTTAAAAACTGGTAAAGCTTAGTGACTAACAGTCCATGAGCAAGGAGTCGAAAAAGCCCCAGGATCAGGCTTAGGCGACCAGTGAAGGTGGTAAGAGAAAGAGGTTAAAATGAAGGGCAATTTTTAAGGGGAAAGATTAACTTAGTTTTGGTCCTGTTTGAGTCAGAGTTGTCTAAAAAGTGCCAAGTCACAAAGCAGCTGAAACCAGGGTCTCAAAGAGGTATCTGTCCATATTCATAGGGTTATTTATAACAGCCAAAAGGCATAAGGCAACACAAGTGTCGGTCGACAGATGAATGGATACACAAAATGTGGCAGGTACATTCAATGGCATACGGATTCAGTTTTAAGGAAGGAAAGTCTGGCACATGCTACAACATGGATGACTCCTGAGGACACTATGCTAAGTGAAATCAGTCAACCACAAAAGGATAAATACTACACTGTTTCAGGCAGGCCACCCTACAATGCCACTCTGGCATATGGATTATTTCGAATTAAAGTTACTTAAGAAATGGCCAGTACAAGAAGGACACTCTGACCCTCCTCTGTCCCCCTGATAACAGGAAATAAAATTCCCCATGTGAAGGGTATCCACCTTGTACCTATAGGACAGAAAGCATCCTTACTGCTAGAAATAGGAAATTCGGGGTAGAGAAGGGGTAGAGAAACGTAACTTGTTACTTCTACATTAATTTACTACCCCAAGCCCAGACTCTTTGTCTTGCCACTTCTTCACAAATTTATTGTTTAAGGTATAAAAAGCTGCCTGTTTTGGTCACTTCCTTTAGTCTCATATTTTTATGAACTTCCACATGTATAAAATTACATTTGTTTTTCCCCTGTTGATCCGATGTCAATTTAATTATTAGACCAGCTGAAGAACCTGCAAGAAAGGAAAAATCTTCCACCTCTACAGTGGGATTCCACTCACATGAGGTACCCAGAATAGTCACATTCACAGAGACAGAAAGTAGAATGGTGGTAGCCAGGGGATAGAGGGAGGAGGAGGGGGGGGGTGCATTTAATTGGGAATATATTTTCAGTTTTGCAAAACAAAGAGAGTTCTGGAGACAAGTTGCAAAACAGTATGAATGTACTTAATACTTTTGAACTGTAACTTTAAAATGGCTAAGATGGTAAATTTTATGTTGTATATTTCACCACAATTAAAAACAAAAAAATTTTTTTGAACTGCCAGCTCAAGATGTTATGGTAGACATTATCTTTATCTGTCTAGAAGCTTCTCTTCCCACTTGGTGTTAAGACTACAGTTCCATGTCCTGCCTGACCACCCCGTCCATGACCCAGGCCTGACCAACCACTATCTACCTATGAGATCAAAAGGCTGACTCAAGAGACCTTCTGGGAGATTTGATGAATGAAAGCTGAAAGAATACCATCTTGGGGCAGGCAGTTGTTCTCCTTCAAGCTACTTGGGAGAAAACCTTACTGTGGCAAGAAATGAGACCAATGAGAGAAACAGAAACAAGGACTCCTAATGAAGGGATCATGCTTTGATTATCACTGAAGTTCACAGATTCTCCCCCCCTCCTCCTCTTAAGAGGCTCTAGGTACAGGGGCAAATAAACCCCAATATCTTGGTTTTTTTGGTTTAACTCACCAGGAGAGAACACAGAAATCCAAAAGAAAAGCAATCACGTTGAGCTATAGGTCCTTGAATAAGAATTTTCTCTCCACAGCTCCATTTTGGAATTGTATCTGCAGTATCACATACCTTTAGTAGAATAGTAGTACACAATTCCATGATTTGGTGAGTACAATTTCAAATTTAAATTCAAGTTGGTAAATATATCACTATGTTAGTCCAGAATGCTATTGCATGTATGAAGAAAAAATAATTTTTTAAAAATCACTAAATCTACACTAGATTATACATAGGAGAAACACACAAAGCATAAAAGGTTTATACAGAAACAGACTGAGTTAGAAGTATAAATGTTTCTAAATTACCTGAAGTATAACATAGAAAAGACTGCCTAGGTTATGACCTGAAACAGAGGGTTTTGATGGAACACACTAACACCGAAGTCAAAGAACAGGAAGATAATATACAGTTAAGATCTCTCATCTGTGCTTAAAGAACTTGACCCTTTACCACGTCTTCAACCCAATGCTTCATTAACTACAGGTTCTCGTGGTTTGGTTTTCACTAATTACTGACACAGTTTAATTTTATCAAATACAAATCTAATTTAAAAAATGACAGGACTGCTTAGGTATAACGGTGCTCATATGGACGAGGAGGCATGAAGAAAGGAGCAAATAAAGAGAAAAGAAATTAATGTGGTGAGCGCAGTGCTAGCTCTGCGGACTTTGACTTATGCAGAGACTACTAAACAGCTGTCACGCTATGAGTTAAAATCAAACTGGTTTCACATGGAGAATCTGAAAGGCCCACAGCAGTAGGCTGCATGGAGGTGCCTGAAGCAAAGATCTTGAAAGCATACTATGCTCCCCAGGGAATGCAGCTACAAGCTTGTTGTCACAAGTCTCTGCAGAGATAACTAGCATGGCTGACTTCACGGAAACAGAGCTGACCGATAAAGTAACTTCAGAACGCTGAGAATACTATCCATGTGAAATCTTTATAACCACTAATCAGTAAAAGATCCATCCTCTGAAATTGCTTTTGGGTATCTTTGTCATGACAGACTAGCAGCCAGTAGTTTAATCATTAAGGAGGGGAAAAAAAGAAGACCCTATTTTACTTGGAAGAGTTTTCAAAAGTTCACTGCAACACACCTGGTAAACACAAAATAATAAAGCCTCTCTCTTCCACGGGATTATCCTCCAGCTACTGAAGGATATGCCTCCTGGTTCATATGAGCGCCGTTACACCTAAGCAGTCCTGTCATTTTTTAAATTAGATTTATATTTGATAAAATTAAACTGTGTCAGTAATTAGTGAAAACCAAACCACGAGAACCTGTAGTTACTGAAGCTTTGGGTTGAAGACGTGGTAAGGGGTCAAGTTCTTTAAGCACAGATGAGAGATCTTATCTGTATATTCTCTTCCTATTCTTTGACTTCCACCTCACACCTTCAAAGTAAATCTTGGAATCTGGCAGCCCAGAATGCTTATGGTACTGTGAGGAAAATCTAACTGTTAGAAACACTGCTTAGGCATCCAAAGTCCCCAGAACTGTATATTCAACCAAAGAACCTACAGAACTCGCTGTTCTAAAACCCCCAACTGGGCAGATGTAAGATGCTGCCATTAGACTAGGCACACGTTTTTCAAATTATGGCATAAATAAGTATCCAAAATCTTAAAATATGAGAAAAATTCAGAAAACAGTATCATTTACAGTCTTCTAAGGAAATAATCAGAAAATGACACAAAAATGGAGGCATGAAGATGTTTTCAACAGGATTATTTACAGGAGGAAAAACAATGATGTTCTTCTTTAGAGGGTCACATAAATGAACATTCATTCATTCATACTAAGAAAAACTGTATCATAAAAAGTTATATCTAGCCAAAATTTATTACCATGTGGGAATAAAACTGTGAGGAATCATTTGGTGAAAAAAAAAAAAAAACAGATTACAAAACATCATTATGTTCTATGATCTCCTTGAATTTTTTTTTAATTTATAGGTCATTATTCATGAAACAAAGTCTGAAATCATAAACACTAAAATATTAACAAAAATGTTTATCTGAGTGATAGGTCTTAGAATTTTTAATTTTTCTAAAATTCAAGTACAGTATTTAACTTCTTTAAAATGCTAAATAAAATTTTAAAAGAAGACTCCAGGAGGTACAGCAAGTTTCAAATGATTGCCTAGGAAGCGCCAATATCAGGCTTAATCCTAACTTCTCTGAAAGTAAACAAAAGAATGGCTAAATGTATTCTGTATGAAACTATACTTGTTGAACACAGACTGGAAAATTTATCTGAAATTCCAATATAACTCTTCAGAGAAACAACTAAAAATGCAAGTGCCTACTATCTATAGAAACTAAACATGATACAGATCAGAAAAGACTCCATAGAATATGTATCTTTCTTGTATAAAATCAAATGGTTACAATTATTTTTTAATTTGTAGGCTGTAGCTTTTTAATGATTTAAGGAAAAGGTCAGAAGGGGTTTAAAATTTTTTCTCTCCTCAGAGGCCCAAGTCAAGGTGAGGCGACTATCTTACTTTGACATACCAGGTTTCAGCCAAAAATACCTTGACTCAATTACTTCCTGAGGCTTCACTCCCACAGCAAAAATATGGTGAGAGCTGTCACTCTGACCCAGTTATGTGATCAAGGAAGGCCTTGACTGTGACCAGAAGGCAGCAGACATAAAGACCAAGCCTCCAGGAGGCTCTGTGGAGCCAGATGGCAACAGAGGAGCAGCCAGACTTGAGCAGAATGCAACGGCGGTAGGGGGAGACGGGGCGCGGGGCATTACAGGCTATGCTGTTCCCTCAAACCAGTCAACAACAGTCAAGTGCAGCCCTGGGGCCCAGTGGGAGAGTGCAGGGCTTGAGTCTAGCTCACAATCACTTCCCCTCTCGGAATCTTGGCTGCCTTAAGTCTCAAATGAAAGTTATACAGGAGAGCTCTTTTTATCTGTAATGAGCTCTCAACACTTTGCTTTTTGCTGTTCTAGTATTAACTGTTACCCCCATTAAGGTCTAACAGGCTGGGGATGCTTTGTAAAGGGTCTTCTCTCCTGATAAAAGGAACAACATAAAAAAGAAATGCCAGTCAAAATATCAGATAGGCCTTTCACAACTCAAACCCATAGTCAGCATCTTATGATTAGCATTTATGTATTCAATAATACTTACTGACCATCTGCTCGACAGAAGGCACAGGGCTGAACTAGAACTAAAGGATAATCAAGAGAGACTTGGTCCCTAACCTCTGGAACTTTCAGTGAGGCAAGAGCCAAAGAGAGCACCTTTCTCTCTTCTCCTGCAAGACACTGCCCTTTACAATGTCCAGTGTCAAATGGCTGGATCCTACATAATCCAAATTTCTCTTAATCACTAAATCTTCTACCTACAAATACATCTTAAGCTTCTCCCAACTATTTCAACAAATGGGCATTTAGTTTCTTAAGTTCTACATGTAAATACCTTCTGTATAATTTTATAACTCAATCACAAATCCAGCACAAGGCTGTTTTTATGTTGTTGTTTTAAGTAGGTTCTATGCTCTGTACAGAGTCCAACGCAGAGCTTGACCTCATGCCCCTCAGATCAAGACCTGAGATGAGATCAACAGTCGACGCTCAACCGACTGTGCCACCCAGGTGCCCTGAGGCTGTATTTTTAAAAATACACAAAATGGTGGCCCGCAGAGGTCTTGGGCAAGTCATATGAATGTTCTGATTCTTGGTTTTCTCTGTTATAAAACTGGGGAAGTATCCCTGGGTGACTCCTATTTCTTCCAACTCTTATTATAAGATTTTCTGATCATTGTGTGCTACTAACCTTTAAACAACACCAACTAGAAAATGTCTATAAACTTAGAACCCAGTATGCTGGGATTCATGGCAGACCTGTCTCCACAATTACTTAAAACCGTTCAAGCTATCACTTCTAACCTGAGAAAAGTAAACAAGACTCCAAGTCGAGGAAGAACTTGTTTGACTGCTTTCCTTGCCTCTCAATTATCAAAGCAACATTCTCTTAAGTGTCTGGCTCCTAAAGACCTTTAAATGTCTCAATTCAGCCTAGCATAAGCAGTATTTTCATCTGATTGGTAACTGTGTGGCAATATTCCTCTTTCAATTGTTGCCTGAACCTTAATGCATTGATTTTTTTTTTAACTGAACTATATCAAGCATACAGAAAAGTATAAAAAACCATTGATTTTTTTAAAGAGGACTAAATAGGTCTCTTCATAGGGTTCATAGTATGTGCCAAACACCACGGTTGTGGTGGATACAAAGGTCAGCCACAGATGAGAACAGACAGCTAAGCGAATAAGTGCAATAATGTATATAAATTCCAGAATGTGCGTAATTCAGGCATGATATATAAGCCTTTCAAGTGTATCACTGTAGGTAATATACTCAAACGAATACACTGGTACTCTCTAGTTTATGAAAGGTTTTGCCTTTTTAAAAATTCATTCCCAGCTCGTTATCTGAAATTTAAAGCCCATTCTCCCCCAACACACACGGGCATAAATGTGGTTAGGTTTCCAAGCCAACACACAAAAGACCAATTTAACACTTAACGTATCTGAAACAATATACATGGTCCCTGCAAAGTGAGCAGAAAACATTAACGCAGTCAAAGAGAACTGTGAGTGATCTGGTCATTTTGAAAGCTGGAACTTAAGGGTAAGCAGAGCATAGGTTAATGAGGGATGCAGATGGAGTGGTGAGGAGGTGCTTGAGGGCTTTAAGAAAACTAATCTCGGGAACTTTGAGACCAAGAGCCAGGTAGGCCTCACTTTGATCAAATCCAGGTGCCTCCACTTAAAAAATGAATGCCTTTAAACATGTTATTCAATCATTCTTAGCCTCCCTGTACTGATCTGAATGTTGGGCACAGAGTAAGCATTCAATACACAAAAAAGTAGTTTACACATTTTTTTTACTTGCATGAAACTACATAGCTTTCCTCTTCTTTGGCATAAAAGTACCCTTAACGCATAGTTGGGTTTATCATTCATTGTCAGAAAATGTTTAGCTTCCACATAAAACAAAACCAGATTTTTTAAGTGTCTAGATAAGAAACGTACAAGGAAGAAGACTGCTGAGTGTATATGAGAAAAGGACAGCCTGAATTAAAATGAAATCACTGAGAAGGGATGGAAGATAGAGGGACAAGACAGATTTGTAATGTATAGGATGTATTAGGATCCTCCTGGTAAGAGATATGAGAGGGAATTCCAAGGAATTTCCAGGGACTTATGGTCTGTCTACACAATGAGGCGAAGACAGGAGGGATCATAAATAACAGTAGTGACAAGCCCTGACGGGGTGCCGGCGCATGTACACACACATGCACGCCCATGCGTGCTCATGCAATCCTCACGACCTAAAAAGTACGTGCCACTATTATCCTCATCTTACAGAGGAGGAAACCACGACACATCAAATAACTTGCCCAGGATCACTCAGCTAGTATAATAAAGCAGAATTCAAACCCACAGACCCTGGTTCCAGATTTGGAAGTCTGAGCCACTATGTTATACTGGTGCTTTTGTAGCAATAGGAAGCCAGCCATTTGCATATGGGGGTTTCCTGCATCAGAAGTGCATAACTTGAGTAATATCAATAAAGTTCCCACTTACAAACATCTAAACATTACGTAATCATTTACAGATTCCCTCGCAATTTTCAGTATCTGAGGTAGGAGTGGGTAACATTTATTGAATGCTGCTGAATCCCAGGCACTGTCTGAAGCTATTCCCTATGTTCTACCTCATTTAACCCTCACAAAACCACCTTTGTGACAGGCACTATTAAATCCACCTTACAGCTGAGAAAAACTGACCAATTATGAGCCCAAAGTCACAAAGCCAGCAAGTGGCAGAGGACAGCCTTAGACCCAGTTCTTCCTGGTTCCAAGTCCAGGCTGCTTTTCACAACACATCTGGTATACTCAGATCCAAACACTGTGAACATGGGACATGTTATCTAACAACCAGGTAATAAAACGCAACAGTAAACCAAGTTTCATTTACACTGTCAAAAATATTTCATAAGAAAGTACTGAACTCTAAACGTTTAGGACAGTTAAATGAACCCAGTCACCTGTTTCACCCCCATCCCCCCAACAAAAACCAGTCCTTTCAGATCCTCTTTATTACCTACCTACCTTTATTACCATCTAACAACACCAAATACAATACAGGTGCACGAGGCATGTCTCAGAGAACCAAAAATTGCTTCAGAAGTATTACTCCATAAAACAGGACAGACACAAGTAGCATAGTTTAAAAGCCAATGTCAGCAAACAAATAAACAAAAAAACAAAGAGGCAAGAGACAAGACAGTAGAAAGGGTTCTCTGAGAGAAGCGTTTTCCAGTTATACCTCAGTAAAGCTGGGGGTAGGGGAGAAAGAGTAGATAGGATGTTTTTGTTTTTAATGCCAGAGAGCTTCAAATCTGAATTTCAGGTCTGCCATTTACTAGCTTTGTTTGCTCATCTGGAAAATGATGCTGTCATGATCTAACTCCCTGGCTGTTAAAGGATTAAATACCAAATGCAAAGCACATACAATAGCTGACCCATGAAAGTTTACTAATCTTGAGTCTCATGCTCTCTCTCCTTCCTACTTGCAAAGATGTGCTACACACCACAGACCTGGGAGACATAACCCGTCCCGAGCATATGTAACTAAGAGATCACAAGACACTTATAAAACGCTTTTCTCCTTTTCTCCAAACCCATGTCCTGTTTCCCATATTGCCCCGTTTACCTATTTCTTCTGAGATACTTACCTCTCCTACCATCTTGGTGTCACCTCAGGGATGGGTAAACTAAGGGGCTAGTATTTACTATTTACATTTCTATCACCCAAAGAGTTAAGGCTACCTATATGAATATAAAAGAGACATACAACAGAACCATTCATTAGAGCAAGGACTTAATACATGTGACATACGATCTGGTGGAAGACTGAGGCAGGGAGACTATATTGTCTGCCCAGAAAAATGGACAGCAACCTAAAAGCAGCAAATAACTTGGGCCTGAGCTTTCTGGCAAGGAAATGTTATTAATTAAAGTGCACTCTTCTCTTTTTTATAAAAGGAAACATATCAATTCCTGAAGAGAAACATTAGTAATTTGCCTGAACTTATTTACTAAGTTAGTGACAGGACCAAGAATACAACCAAAGTCTTCCAAAACACCAGAGCTTTCACAAAAGTGTACCTCTTTATATAAGACTCAAGGATTTAATCTGACCAAATCCTCATCAGCAAGACATTCCCATTGAGAATGTCTACAAATTGTATATATCTACACAGGACTTAGCATTCATTCAATAAAGACCCATGTGCCCACTGTGAAAGGCGATATTATAGTGAATGAGATCGTTCCTGGCCTCAAGGGCCTTGGGACTGTACAGAGAGAGCCAGCTTACTAAAGAACTAAGGCATAAAGCCAAACGTGATGCCCTACAAAAGAGGATTGCATACCACCGGAGCACTACACGTGTGTGTGTGTGTGTGTGTGTGTGTGTGTGTGTGTGTGTGTGTATCTCTTGTTGGGGGTGGGTGGGATCAGGAACATTTGAAAGGACCTTGAAAGGTAGAGAATTTTGACAAATGGTGAAGAGCACAAGACACGGGCCAAGTCCATTAGAAAAGAAGAAGGATGCAGAAAAATAGAAGACATGTTTAAAAACTGAATGCAAAACAGTAAATAATCTATTTTGGCACAGTGCAGAAGGGGAAAAATGGGAGAAGCAACTGAAAAGTTGAGGTCTTACCATGAGGAGCCCTGAATGCCACACTAAGGTGGAGTTTAGACAATTTTCTGTATGCAATTGGGACTGACGAAGGCTTATGGTCAGGACAATTCTATGACCTGAATCCAGTTGCAAGACTATTCAATGTCTGTGTGGAGGACAGACTGGAGGGAAAGGGCTGGAGGCAGGGAGACTATGTTAGAGATTGCTGGGATCATGCTGGTAAAAGAAAGCTAGGTCAGAGGCAGGGACTGGTGAGCAGGCAGTAAATACTGGGAGGGAGCACTGAGAGCGCTGGGCAGACTGCAGTCTGTGGGTGGGGAGAAGGAAAGGGGAGGAGTCAAGATGAGTAGAAGGCAGGGGTCAGCAAACTTTGGCCCACACACCAAATCCCGTCGGTCTCCTATTTTCACTTGTCCTCCTGTTTGCTGTATCACTTGTACAGTTTCTTAGTTGTACAAATTTTTATATTTTTAAGTAGTTGAGGCAAAAATAATATTTTGTGACATGTGAAAATTCAAATTTCAGGGTCCATACATAAAATCAGAACACAGCCACACTCATTGGTTTATATATTGTCTACATTTGCTTTAGTTCTCCAAAAGAATTGTATAGTTGTGACAGAGGCGGCCTGGCCCTCAAAGCTGAAAATATTTACTGTCTTTCCCTTCGCGGAAAAAGTTCTCTGACTGCTGATCTAAGAGGTTTTGAGGGTGGTGAAGAGAGATGGTATTAAGAGGAACAGAGAAATCTGCCATTGGTATGGTGGGGTCAGAAAGAGAGATACCAATTTTGAAGCAGTTAAATGGGAGGTGTCAATAAGAAAGTCAGTTAAGGGGGCCCAGCAGGAAATGGAAAGACCACCCTCCATGGGGCTTGGGCATCTGCCACTCTCCCTGCCTTGTACACTCTCCTTCTAGATCACCACATGGCCTGGCTCCTACTCATTATTCAGGCCTGAACTCCCATGTCCCTGTCCAGGAGGAAGCCCCTCTCCCATCTACTTCAGCATTCTCTACCCATTACCTTATTTTCTTTATTGCACTTATCACCACCAGAAATTATCTTATTTATGGACGGTGTGACATCTTAGAAGGCAGGCTCTTTAAGGAAAAGCCTTGCCTTTTGTTTTCTAAAGCATCCCCAGGGCTTTGAATCATGCCTGAAGCTGCTCCACAACCGGAGTTCAATGAAAGCAAGTCATCTGCACAGTTTTAGGAACAAAATGACTCTTGCCATTCACAGCAGCTTGGGGAAGTCTTCACTAGGGGAAAGGGAGAGATGAGAGGCAGAGAAGAGAGCCAAGACACAGAAAGGAAGGAGACAGGTACTATGTTTCAGAAGCCAGACAGCAGTGCGGCTGTGGGGTATCTTTCAGGGAGAGGGTATTTAACAGCATCATACGTCTTAGATAACAAGAGCAGAAAAAAAAGGGTCAAAGTGTGACAGCAAGAAGGTCACCAGTGACCTCAAAGAAGGCTCAAGAGTGTGGAGGTGGCGGGTTGCAAAGAATTAAAGAAATGAGTGAGTGGGAGAAAGTGAAGGCTTCCAAGGCATTAGGCAGAGAGTGGGCAGAGAGAGGAGAGAGGGGCTCCAAGGGGAGCAGCAAGTGAGGAGGGGATCCTTTTTTTTTTTTTTTTCCATACAATGACTTAAGTCCCATCATGTCACTGCCCTGTTTTAAATCCTTCAATTTCCCCTTTTATATTATAAGGCCCAAAATAATATGGCTCACAAGGCCCTGCCTAATCAGGTTCCTGTCTGCCTCAGCAGCCTGAATCTTTATCCTCTGTTCCAGCTGCAGTGTTGGTTCCACCCCAGGTCCTTTGCACATGCTGTTTCCTTTGGAAAAAAACCCTCCCCTTCCTCTTAGCCTGGCTAACTCTTTTACCCTTCAGATTTCAATCTTTCAAAAAATATATACCACAGAGACACCCCCCCCCACGCTTTGTACTGCTTTCAACCTCTACAGAAAACTAAGACATCTCTCCTGGTACTTAGCATAATTATAACAAATAGCTGTATAATTGTTGAATTATTGTGTTTTCCACTAGCAAGGAAGCTTCCTGAGGGCAGGAATCAGGTCTTCCTCTCACATAATACATGATTTACAGATAATTATTAAATAAAGGAATAAACATGAAAACCTAAAAGCATTTTTAATTTCAGCCAGTTTGTGCATCTCTAGTGGCCAACTTCCTAAATCCACATCAAGTGGGCTTACAACTTACATTCCGGCCAGTTGGTTTTCTCTGACCTCCCCCTCCCACTTCTAACCAACTTGAGTGAATGGTTATTCTAACCAAGTAAAATGATGGGATTCTTTGGGGATACCACCATATATCAAATTATTTTTCCAATTACACAACTAATATATGGTTATTAGGAGACCTACCTAGTTTTACAGAATGGCTTTAACTGAAAAAAAACAAAAAACAAACAACAAACAAAAAACAGCCAGAATATTAAATTTAGGCATTATGCATCTAACTTCTTAGATGTTAGATGAATTAGCCCTAAAATGAGTTTGCAGGTATACAGTAAAAGATCCATTGCATCTCTTTATTATATAAATCACATCTGTCTGCCTCCCTGTGTGAGATCTTGTTTAATAACAGAATTTTTTACTGGGAAAACATACATTTGACAGATTGTTTTCTCCTTATTTTTTTACTTTGCTTTTTCTCTCACCATAAATAAAAGATTTTAAATTCTACTAATTGAAAAAAAAAATGCTATGAATTACAGCCTTTCTACAGCTTGAGCAAATTAACAGTGCAAATAAGTCTGCAGACATAATTGTGCTTAATTGAATGAACTGTTGTCAGTTCTAATAGCTGGAGGCCCTTTAAATCACTATTAAAAACAAGAGTTGCATTAATTACAAATTGTTCTTAACTATTTCTACCTCATATATACATTCAAACTTGTCGGAATTACCCAATACACCTGAAAACGATAAACCTAAATTTATTTTTTAAATACCTACAGGTCAACCTATTCATCACTTGAGCTAGACTTCTCTTCCACAAATACAAAGTAGGTTGTTTTACTGTCTTTATCCTCCTCAAATGGGAAGATACAGCTAATTTCTTTGCCATCCAAGAACATGGAATGAAAAGATCAAGCTCTACTCCAACTATGTGGCAACTGTTCTTGAGAATACAAATACAACACTGAGAAGGAACTAAATGCCTATTTAAAATATGATTAGGAGAGGGGCGCCTGGGTGGCTCAGTGGGTTAAAGCCTCTGCCTTCGGCTCAGGTCATAATCCCAGGGTCCTGGAATCAATCTCTGCTCAGCAGGGAGCCTGCTTCCCTTCCTCTCTCTCTGCCTGCCTCTCTGCCTACTTGTGATCTCGGTCTGTCAAATAAATAAATAAAATCTTTTAAAAAAGTAAATAATAAAATAAAATATGATTAGGAGGAAGAGCCAACTTTTTGTACCATTTATATTTTGGGTAAACTTTGCTTTTGGAAAGCACATATATGGAAATGGAAACTGATAAAACAGCATTCAGGAGAAAGTGAATATATATTTCAGAGTTCCTTCAAACTCTTCTAATTGCTTAAACAGCAAAACTCCCTAGCACATCATCTGACTTATAAGAACTTACAAGATTTTTAGTGTCACACAACTCTGAAGACACCATTTTAAAATGGGTATGCCTGTGTTTCTGCCACTTCCTAAGTAAACTCAATCAGTGAGAGCAACACAGAACCTTTATATTGACTTTCCCAGAAAGTCTCATACATTCCTACTGAATTATATACCTTGCGTGACCTTTTAAGTTAAACTAAAGGCACCTTTGTTTCTCATGTTTCCTTAAAAATACAGCAGAACCTAATGTATCACCTTTAGTGCTGTCTACATAATAAACTCTAGATTTGAGAAACTGCCTACTTTAAGTACCTAAACTTTTTTGATTTAACCATTTCTAATTGAAGTCTTTCTTAATACAGACTGTTTCAGCTACTGTTTTGTATTTAATAGGTCCCCCTTCCCTACCATATTTTTTTTTTTTTTTAAGATTTTATTTATTTATTTGACAGAGAGAGATCACAAGTAGATGGAGAGGCAGGCAGGGGGGGGCGGGGAAGCAGGCTCCCCGCTGAGCAGAGAGCCCGATGCGGGACTCGATCCCAGGACCCTGAGATCATGACCTGAGCCGAAGGCAGTGGCTTAACCCACTGAGCCACCCAGGCGCCCCCCCCTTCCCTACCATCTTAAAGCATCCTGAATATAATCTGAGCTCTTTGCTTTCAGCCCGAAGTATATTCACCAATAAAAAATAAATAAAAATTAAAAAATAAAGCTAACACATGTTTAGCTTACGCCATGCGCCTGGCACCATTCCAAAATCTTCAGGCGTAGTCACTCAATCCTCAAAACAATCTTACAGGTAGGAAACCTCTTTACTTCCATTTTATTGATAAGGAAACAAGCTTAAGTTGCCCACATTATCACTGCTAGGATCAAAACAAGCAGACTGGCTCCTGAGCCACCAAAAACACAGATTACAAAAAACAAGGCGAAAACACAGTAACTCCATTTTCCATCTCGAGGTGTAGTAAGTTGAGACTGATTTAGCCTTTCCCAGCTGGGTTCAAGTTATTCCTAAGAAACTCTTTCCCTGAAGAGTTAAAGCACCTCTCGTGAGCAAAGATTCCTCACTGGCTTCTCATTCTGAAGAAAACCTCTCCTTTGAGCTTGTCCTATTGCAATCGTGACAGCAGCTTCTTACTCCATCCCCGCCCACCACTTGCGTACCTCCCCAAAACCCAACCACTAGAGTTGCCCTTTTCTGCTAGAGACCAATCTATGCTGCCCTTTGCAGTGTATGCTCCACAGCCCAGCCTCTTCTTAATGGCTTGGTCATCATTAGCAACACCAATTACCATCCTGTGTTGTGACGGTAACTAGGGTATTTACAATGGCATTTGCCCCTCCACTAAATGGCATCACCCAGACTGTTTCACTTTTTGAGTTATGGTTCTGCTTTTCATTCTGCTTCTCACTCACTTCCAAGATAAAAATTAACAGTGCCTGTCTCAGAGAATGTACCTTCTTGGAGTCATCCTCTTAGTAACTCCTGTCTCTTACGTTTGTAGTTAATCTCCCACTGACTTGAACACCAGTTAAATGGGCTGTCAAGAAACTCTTTATAAATTACAAGCAAATCAAAGTAGGTTTTTCTCTACTATCGGGAAAGCACATATGGATTCCATGACGTCTCTTGTGGCTCAAAACATTTCCTGCCTCCTAGCAGTCTTCTGGATAGTTGATTAGGGGTGGATAAGTAAGAAATATTTTCTGTGACAGGGAGGAAAAGGTAACTGTGGATTGAAGCGGATCCTTTCAGCGTTTCACAGTTGTTTCATTTGCTAATGATGTTATATGCTTGAGCTCAAGAATTACGAATGGCTCCCCATTCATTCAACACAGACCACTGCCCCTGACCTCACACTGCTCAAAGACTTGAGGACAGCCTCAGTCTTCACAATCTGGCCCCATCCTACATGTCCAGCCTCACCTCCTTCTGCTGCCTCCCCCTATTCTGCTCTAATCACAGTGGCTGCCTCCAAGTTTGTCACCCACACCACATACCTGGCTGCCTCTGCATGTTCCATCTCTGCCTAGATTCCCTTCCCATCCCTAAACAAGAGGAGAACTACTCACTCCTCAAGGCCCAACTCTAGTGAAACCTCTTCAAAAAAGCAGTGGCCAGGGCTTCAAGCTAGGTTTAGCTTTCCTCAGGGGTCCAAGCACTCTTAATTCCAACCTCTATTACAGCATCGCCCACATTGTGTGACAGTTATATATACAACAGGCTTATTTCCATATAAACTGTCTTATTCATCTACCAGAAATCAGTAGGTACTGCAGAGATGTTTGCTTATACAGAGCTAATTAATCTGTAACATAAAAAAAACGGAGGAAAGGTGTGCCATGAAGGTTCCTAGGAAACATTCTACATTCCCAAAGTAGGACTTACTTTTTTGTATGTGTAAAATCTACAACTGAGAAACCCTGAATGAACAGCTTCAAGGTTCTTCCACTAGACTGTAAACTCTACAAAGACAAGAATTTTTACATGTTTTGTTCAGTTTATTCACACCCTGAGATTCATAGCAGGGGCTCAACAAGTATTTACGGAATGAATAAAGGAATGAACAAAGTGTTGAGTGAATATTACTGTAAAGTAAACTGGGTTACCACAGATTAAAAATATCCTAACAAAGACCAGCTCTGTCTTTTCGCTAGAGTAGACTTAAAGAAATTTTCATTTTTCTTCTAAAGCAGGTCTTGCCTAGGGACTGGGCAATTTATTCACAGAGCACCAAGGAAAAATTTGAGCCCACTGCCAGCTGCTAAGAATCACAGATCATAAAACCTCAGAAGTAAATATATCATGGAAACGAACTTAATGTTTTATGCTTTCTTGTTGCCAAAAAAACTGGTGCACTTCAGAAGGAAGAATACTCACAGGAGGTAGTTTCCTGCCCCTGAAACCCGGTCACTTCAACATGGCAGCTGTTTAAAACTCCATGTTACCATTGGGTTTTCAAGACAGGAAGCAACAGTGGCACACCTAGCCGAGTACAGGGGAGAGCACGAAGCAGAAAGGAAACAACATGCCGAATGAGAACACGGCTTGGAGGTTAGCCCACAGAGTACAAAAACAATGAACAAATTTCTCTAATGTCTCCCATAATGTAATTTACCTGTCCATTGTAATTATGAAAAAAAAGAGAAAATGAAGGGCATAGAAACGGATAGTACCTTCTCTGGTCACCAGCTGCTCCCCCTTTTTCCATCATTAGTTCTTCTTCCAATTTTAAGGACTCTTACAGAAAAGAAAATTGTAAGTCTTTAAATGGGAAAGGGAGTAAACCATGGATGACTTTTCTCCCTTACTTTCCTCAATTTCCTGGATTTTCTAGGAGTGTTCCCTCCTGTTATGCTAAGAAAACTATTCTTACGTTCAAAAAACCTGCAGAGCTGAAAAGTTTATGTTCTAATAAGAAAACTATATTAAGTCCTTTACCCAAAAAAAATTAATAACAAAGAAATCAGTAATACCAAACCATCCAATCTTTTCACTCAATAACCTTAACCTCTTTACTCCTCAACTACTGGTATATCTAACAATTTATTTAAAATATGTTTCCATAACAATTATAATTTGTGTGGCACGTCAGTTACCATGTGTTATTTACCTGATTTTCCCCAACAACTTTCTGAAATGGTGAATACTCTGATTTCCATTCTAAAGATGAGGAAAACTGGGAACTGAAGGAAAGCTATTTGCTATGACAGATCCCCATATCTTCTTGTTTCCTACCTGGCATTCCAAAACAGAATTTTTCAACCCCAGTGCTACTGACTTTTGAGCCAGGTTATTCTTTGTTGTATGGGCACCCCATGCATCCTAGGATGTTTAGCAATATCCTTGGCCTCTACCCACTGGATGCCAGTAACACTGCCTCCTCCCACCCCACTCCACCCCCTAAGTTATAATAACCAAAAATGTCTCCAGAAACTGCAAATATCTCTTTGAGCACAAAATCATACCCAGTTGAGAAATACTGGTCTAAAAGAATCCAAGAGGTTCTTTTTGGCATCTCTATTCTATGACAAGGCTCCATATACCACTGAGCCACAAGAAATCACAAAGCGTCAGATGTTGCTTGTTCAGGGACAGTGAGTCAATTAATCAATTCCCCATTCACTTGAAACAATTTTTCAAAATGTGGAAATGAACAAGAAAAATTTCCTTGTACAAATATTCACATCTCAGAGGATATATTTTCTAAAGGCATATTATCTCATTAGAATACAATAAGGAAATACATAAGGAAAATATATAAAATATGTGTGTATGTAGGGAAAAAAACACTTATCAGAGGAGTTAGAAAACACAGATCTTGGTCTTTTCTAATAGTTATAGATCAGGGTTCCTCCTATAAAAGTGAATATAAACCTACACGTTCTCAATACTTGCTTCAGCTGGGTTTCTGTACTAATATATGCATGACCTAAAGCTATTCAGAAGAAACTGAATGATAACTTTGAAACATCACTACAATTTGTGGCCTGCAGTTGAAACCACTAGTGTTTGTGAACCCAGAATCCAAACTGGCAGACCTAACAATCTTGACTTAAAAGCACTCAGTTTAAGTTTCTTCATGCCAATTAATCCGAGTCTCTGTTCCTGCAAAAGCAACTCCACCCTCAAGATTCTTTATTTTTACAGCTTTTAAACAAATGCTTGAGTTGCAAAAATTCTGCAGCCTAATTCACCTTAATACCTTAATCTGTAAAGGGTGGATACCAAAAGACTAGAAAGATAATCAAAGTATAGCATTAACCAAACTGATATAAGACTGCTTAAATTATAGCAAATTGAAATGTAGTTATATAAATTATATTTTGGAAAATGTTTGAATTATTTTTATCTATATATGTATAATTTATTTACCCTCTATCATTTCCCAACAGTTGTAATTAGTATATAGTGGAACTGGGAATCAGTGTGGAGTGTGTCATCTCACACTGCAATCCTCAGATTTAAAAATAATTTTTGCAGCTATTTAGAGAAATTAAGATACAGTGAAAGAACTTAGTTAATATGATATATAGAATTAAGAAGAGGTTGTGATTATTCCTATTCATAAATGTCCACAATCTCTCAGTATGATTACTTATGCCTTTAAACATGATCTGGACCTATATACATAGACATTTTTCTCCATTATACACAGTATGCTATACCCCAAATGTCTAGTACCATTATGGTCTCCATTAACCTTCACCACAAAGTACAAAAGAACACACTGATCCTTCAGTAAGGACTCCCTGGTCTTAAAAAATACCAGAGTCACCAAAAACAAAAGCGAGAAACAGCACAAAATGGGGTTTTGGAAAGGGAGGAAAAAACATTTAATCAATGTAAAATGCTAATCTTAAAAAAAAAATTTTGCACTGTGTATATGCCCATGATTTGAATCCTTTTCTTAAAAATTTGCCAACAAAGACTCCATGATCACATCTAATTGTCTGCATTCTACTCATCACTTAACTATATAAGGTTTTTAATGCGTTTCTCCTAAAAGCAATGACAATTATACACCGCTGTGAACTACTGCCATGAGAGAAAAACCTATGGCTCCTAAAAAGAAAAAAGGAAAAAAAAAAAGTTAATAGCATATATTCAACGGGGGCAGAAGACAGACTGCTCACAGCTACGTATTAGAAAAAGTGGCAGGGTCCTCTTCCCAACGGACACGCAATTCACAGAAAATACACAGTTTTTTGAAAAAATGAGAACACCTGCAATAATCACACCTTTTATCTAGTCTCCCTAAAAAAGTTCCTTGGTAAAGAGACATCCAAGGAGCCCATATCCCTGAAACCTTGGGGTGTGACTTGAGAGGGGTGTTTACTAGCCCGGCTAAAGCGACGTCTCCCTTTGAAGCTTGGCGACCACTCGTGGAATGGGTGAGGAGTAAGACAGCAGGCCAGAGAGCAGCCCCAGTTTCAGTTAATCAGTCCCACTACAGTAGAATTCGCGCTTCCCCGGGGCTCTCTCTCACTGTTCCTCTTCCCTGGCCCTCTTCGCCCAGGACGCGTCCTCTTTAGCCCATCTCGCTGGCTGCCTAGAGCCAGGGTCCCAAAAGAACGTAAAAGGGGAGGGGGCGTTTACTGATTCCACAGAAGACACTCTTCTAGCCCCAAACATGGCCCCAAAGCCCAGAAACTTTCCCTGGCTGGGATGGCAAAGAAGGAAAACGACGACGACCCTCGGCCTCCGTACGGAGGCCAGAAAACCTCTTCCCGCCCCCACTCCCCCCCCCACGACAGTTGTGCCAGAGAGCTGGCGGTCAAGTTCTCGGTGCAAGGGCAAGGGACGTCAGACCTCAAGCCCGCGCCTGTATCGCTGGGTGGTATAAACAGGATGTCAGCGCGTTCCAGGCTTGTTTATGAAAACTTGGTGTGTGCTCTGGGGGAGGGGGCGGCGAGCCTTAACCTCCCCCCCCCTTCCCGGCCTGGGGCCCCCGCCCCCCAACCACCCGCCGGCTCAGCTCGGCTGGAAATCCCCCGCTCCCCGTCCGCACCCACACGCCCCCAGCCCTCCCAGGCCCCGGGTCCAGCTCCGCGCTTGCTGAGTGGCCGGGGGTGCGTGGCTCGCCGAGGGCAGAGAGCGGCGGCCGCGTCGCCCGCCAGCGCCGGCTCTGCGCCCCTCGCCCGGCCGCCGCAGCCACCACAGGGTTCTCCACCTCCCCTCCGCGACACTCACCACTTCCGTGTGCGCCTAGGCTGGGGTGGGGGAGTGCTCCGGGTCACGGCGCAGGTCCCACTGCCTACTCGCTCAGCAGCCAGCCCCGCAGGGCCCCGGCGTGCGCGCGCCAGGGGGCTGAGGAGGGGGCACGGGAGCCGCCACCAGGGTTACGGCGCAGGCCCGCGCTCTCTGCGGCTGCTAGCTACTCCGCGGCCGCCGCGGCCTGCGCTCCGCGACGTTCCCGCCCCGCCCCGCCGCTGCCTCCGCCCCGCCCCGCCGCTGCCTCCGCCCCGCCCCGCCCCGCCCCGCCCCGCCCCGCCCCGCCGCTGCCTCCACCTCCCAGGCCAAAGCGGGCTCCGCCTCCTCGTAACGTCACGAGCGACAGCCCAGGAAAGAGTGGGCGGAGGCCGCAAGGTAGGCGTAGGCTCCGCGGCGCAGCTGGTCCCTGCGCCTCCAGTCTTCTCGCCCGGTCCCCATCTAGTTTCGCTCATGCCCCCATTCTTCATTCGCTGCTTAACCGCGCCTTCTGGAGACACTAGTCTAGGAACGAGAGTTGTGCCAAGGCAGACAGTAAAATTGTCAGGTTTTGGCTACAGGTTTATCCTTCCTAAGTTTGGGGTGCCCTCCACCACATGTTCCTGCACCGCGATGCCCTTATCACAGTCGTCTGCCCGTTGTCAGGATAGAGTAAGAGGTGAGCTGTGTGGCACTTGACTACCAGCAACTTCAAAGCAAATAAATCTTATCTTAAAAAGACAAGTTACTGCAGATCCAACGCATTCCGTAAAGAGCTCTTTTAAATTTAAAAAAAAAAAAAACTTAGCTAACATTTGTTGATACCTAATGAATTAGGCGCTTTTCATTTTTTTTTTACTAATAATCTCTCATAGTAGATATTATCCGCATTTTATCCATGAGAAAACAAATTGAGTCTTACGTATCTTCAAGTCACACTGCAGCCAGGACTCCTATCCTTGTAGACAGTCTACAGCCAAATCCTGACAATTTTACTTCCAAGGTATCTCCAGTCCTTTTGTTTCTCTATTTCAACAACATGATTCAAGCTCCCCTCATCTCTCACCTGAAGGACCACAAGCACCTCTCAAATCCAGGCTCTGCATCACTCCAGTGTCTAATTAATTTTTCACAGTGAGCTTTTAAAAGTTCAAATCTGTTCTGCTCTTGAGCTTGAAACACTCCAGTGCCTTCCCCTTGAAAATCCTTCTGGGCATGGTCAGGCTTCTACAGTTCAGGTCACTGTGGACTGAGGCTGTACCACCCGCCCTGATTTCATTAATCCTACTGGAGGGCTTGCGGTAACTTGGAGTAGGTTCCTGCTACTTAACCTGATACTAAGCAAGAAGCGCTGGTGTGGTACCTGGTGAGAAGAGAGCATTTGATTCTAGAGTTCTGGAATTTAGGTCTGGCTACCACCATTAGCCACCTGAGATACCCTAAACAATTTACAGCTTACTCTTAAAAGTTGAAGGACAGTCTAAGAGATCTCCAAAGAGAAAGCCTTCTGGAAGGATGTAGAAGAATTCAGAGAAGACAGAAGAATCAAGCAGGGAGGGTCGTGGCCCAGTTGCCTCCACTCGTGGGTGTTTGCATGCATGTGCTGCCTCACCTGCCACTCAGGGCTCTTCCATCATATTCTTCACCTGTTAAATTGGGATATCTTCCTTTTGGGGACTATGCTGAAGGCAAAGATAATGCAGGCCTGGCACACGTGGTGGGCTTGGTAAATGATCTTTATTGATCTGAGCCTTGAAGAACAAGTTGGGAGTGGATGAATAGACACGGAAATATGAAAAAGCCACATTTCAGGGAAGGCAAAGAATAAAGATCAAGGAAAGCCAGGACAGCAGCAATGACCCCTATTGTACCCAAGAATGAATCTGACTGCTATATAAATAGAATAAGGACAGAGGGCCTTGGTTGAGTGTATTTCCCTATACTGGGCATTGCACTAAGAGCTGAAGATTCTGGGAAAAGAGACCCAGTTCCTGATCTCTGATGCTTACATTGGAGTGGAATAACAGGTGAGTGTTCAGTGTGATTCATGCTCTGCTAAAACTGGTCATAGAGGAGAATTACCCAACCTACCCTTGGCAAATCAGGAAGAAAAGAAACTACAAGCAGCGGATAAATCACAGGAGCCCAGGCGGGGATCATGGCATATTTATTTACGTAGTAACACACACATGAGATATGGCTGAGGAAAAGATGAGAGTTATGCACAAACCTTATCTGAAAGACACCATGTGTTCGTGAGGTATTTAAGCAGGTTTTAATTTTACAAGAATGGTCCTAGGGCAGAGTTTCTCAGCCTCAGTACTATTGACATTTGGGGCCAGAAAATTCTTTGTTGTGGGATGCTTACTGTGTATTGCAGGAATTCTAGCAGCATCTCTCTCCTCTAACCACTAGATGACAGTAGCAATCCCCATCGCTTCTCCTCCACGCCCCTCAGCCCCCCACCCACCTCCTGGCCCAGTTATGACAATCAAAAATGTCTTCAGACATTGCCAAATGTTCCCTGAGGGACAGAAACCACCCCTGTTGAGAACCACTAATGTGAAAATAAGGTGGACGACGGATTGGAAGACAAGATTAATGTCCATAGCATTGTAGAGCTGCAGGCTACAAGCGATAACATCAATATTTAAAGCAGTGGACTAGGGAGGGATAAACATGAAAGAGTCCAAAGCCTGAAGAGGTAGAATAAACTGCATGGTAACTCATTTAGATGTGGGAGCTAAGGCAGAAGGAAGAGCCTCACGTGACCAAAATTGTTCAAATTAGTTGACAAGTCGACTAAGAACAACACCAACTAAATTGGATAAGGAATTCAATTTTATGTTTGAGAATAGAAAAAAATTGGAAAGTCACCCTAAAAGGAACATACGAGAGAGAGAGAGACAGTAGAAAAGGAGAACTACCCATATTTCCTTCTGATATGTAACGTATACTGTAAAACCTGCAAGCCTTGGGGCGCCTGGGTGGCTCAGTGGGTTAAAGCCTCTGCCTTCAGCTCAGGTCATGATCCCAGCATCCTGGGATGGAGCCGCATCCAGATCTCTGCTCTGCGGGGAGCCTGCTTCCCCTCCTCTCTCTGCCTGTCTCTCTGCCTACTTGTGATCTCTGCCTGTCAAATAAATAAATAAAATCTTTAAAAAAAAAAAAAAACCTGCAAGCCTACTACAACTATTCATCTAAATTGAACTAAACTAAATGCAATGAAGCAGAAAGCTCTTATCAGGGAAATTCTCAAAAAACAACCCCATCCAACCGGCAATCATACACATCGGTTTCCAACGTAAATCTTCATCAAAAAAGTGTTTGCTCACCAGTCTGCTTCCCTGGAAAAGATTAGATTACAATGGGGAAATAAATTCAAACAGTAAGGTTTGCCTCAAAAAGTTGAACTGAACAAAACTAAAATACCTTGTACAGATCATGAAGTTCAATTACAAGGACTTGGAAACTGGAGAAGAGAGATAAAAATCACTGTAATTTTGCAATCCTAATATATAGTTTATCATATTATATATTTTCTTCCAGTTTTTTTTTACTAGGTATATATTTTTTTAATTTAATTTATTTATTTGACAGACAGAGATCACAAGTAGGCAGAGAGGCAGGCAGAGAGAGAGGGGGAAGCAGGCTCCCTGCTGAGCGGAGAGCCCGATGTGGGGCTAGATCCCAAAACCCCCGAGATCATGACCTGAGCCAAAGGCAGAGGCTTTAACCCACTGAGCCACCCAGGTGCCCCACTAGGTATATTTTTAATTTAAGTATAATCATGGTGTGCACGTAATTTTATAAGTTGTTCCTTAGATTTATTTTAATTTATGAGCATTTTCCATGGTACTACAAAAGTCTTTATAACTAATAAATTTCTTCATGCAAATAAATAATAATTAAATATATACTATTTAGACAATTTCTTAGGAGAGACTTACAGAAATGGAATTATTGAGTAAAATGCACTGCATATTTTTAGAGTCCTGATTCGTAGATACATATTGGCAAGTCAGTTTCCAGAAATTTTCCAAAAATTTTTACTACCCTGAAAAATGCACACATTGTAGGGTTCTGCAACAATGAACGTTATTATTATTATTTTTTTAAGAGTGAGTGAGAGAGAGAGAGAGCGCACGAGAGCGGGGCAGAGGGAGAGGGAGCCTGTCTCAGGATTCACTCCCAGAACCTCAGGATCATGACCTGAGCCAAAGGCAGACACTTAACCAACTGAGCCACCCAGGTGCCCCAAATGATACCATTTTAAAATGATTCACATATTTGGGGCACCTGACTGGCTCAGTTGGTAAAGCATGCAACTCTTGATCTTGGGGTTATGAGTTAGAACCCCACATTGGGTGTAGAGGCTACTTAAAATAAAATTTAAAGGGGCGCCTGGAATTAAAGCGTCTGCCTTCAGCTCAGGTCATGATCTCAGGTACGGGGCAGCAAGGAACCTGCTTCTCCCTCTCCTCCTCGCTCGTGCTCGCTCTCTCTCAAATAAATAGATAAATAAATAAAATCTTTAAAAAATTTTTTTCCAGGGTGCCTGGGTGGCTCAGTGGGTTAAGCCTCTGCTTTCGGCTCAGGTCATGATCTCAGGGTCCTGGGATGGAGCCCCGCATCGGGTTCTCTGCCCCGTGGGGAGCCTGCTTCCTCCTCTATGCCTGCCTCTCTGCCTACTTGTGATCTCTATCAAATACATAAATAAAATCTTAAAAAAAATTTTTTTTCCACTTTCTTATAGTCAAGTATTTTGGCTGCTGTGGGTTTTTGTTTGTTTATTTGCATTGTGGTTTCCTCTGCAACTCTTCAGGAAGTCATCCTCTCTCCTTAGGTTAGACAAATGAATACAACGAATATTTGTTGAGTACCAAATTATGTGCCAGGCACTATTCTGCACTGTAAATACAGCAGTGAAACAAGACAGGGGAAGTTCCTAGTTGGAGAGGATAGCTGAAAACAAGAAAATGAGACAATAATTAGAATAATGTCCTATAGTGATATATGCTAAGGGGTGGGGAAGGGGGAAGATTTAAGAGAATAAGAAGGATGACACAAATGTTTGTTTTACATTACTCTGGGTTTTATACAGATCAATGCTTTAAATATCCGATATTTAAACCATCTGAATTTTCAATTGTTGCTCCAAGGTATCTGAAATGCTATTTGTTTTAAATCAAGACTGTCATTTATATTGAAAATGTAGTATTCAATAAATGTTCTTTATTTAACAATCCCTTTCCCTTATCCCACCCTCCAAAGAAAAAGGAAAAGTAATATAAAATGTTAGGTCTTTCACCTCTAAATTAAATTTAGACAGTAACTGAACAGATACATATGTGGTCTCTAATCCGTTGAATTAGCCTCCTTCACTTCTAGGTTACATGATAATTGTGTGCTTATCTTAATAAGAAACAGGTCAATGGCTTTCCAAAGTGCAGTCTCTTACTGTATGCCCACCAGTGATGTATAAAATTTTCGTGGCCCCATAGCTTCACCATACTTATATTACCAGTCTTTTTGTAATTCTAGCAATTCCAGTAGGTTTGAAATGATCGCTTGTGTTGTCCCAATGAATAAAGAATGATGAGAATTTTTCATGTGCTTCTTTGCCATATGAATGAGTATCTTCTATTTTTGTAGTGTCTAGTGAAGTCATTCTCTTTTTTATTAAATCAGTATTTTATCTTATTATATCACTTTAAGAATGAATTCTATTCTGGATATACGTCTTTTGTAGTTGACATGTTTTACAGAGAGCAATGCGAACAGCATGCCTTTTTGTTTTAATATATTGAGTGCATTGCAAACAAAGGTCTTCATTTTGATCATCCTCCTTGTCAATTTTTAAAAGGTTTTGATTTATGTTTTTTGTGTCACATTTAGGAAATCTTTGCCTAATCCAGGATAATAAACATGTTCACCCATTTTCTTCTAGAAAATTCATAACTTCAGTTCTCGCTTTAAGTTCTCTGATTCACTTCCTATCTAAAAGCTTTTATATAATCTCTGATTTTTTAGTACATGGATAACCAAGTGTCCCAATAAAATTTATTTTTAAAAAAAGTATTAGTCTTCTTCTGAGGGGGAGAAATTGTCACACTCACAGGAAAGAAATCCTTTCCCATCGCCTGCTACCGTGAAAACAGCAGGCCTTCAACAATGTTGATAATGACAGACTGAAAGTAAGAAAATGGAATCTAATTAAGTGTAATGGGGAAGCCAAAGGGATGTATATAAATTTTTGCCTAGAAGGAATAATGTATGACGTAGAGTAAAAGTTCAGTAGATATTTGCTAAAGTATAATTCAGAGAAAGAAAAAAGATGAAAACAATGGAATCACATAGGTATGATTGTAAATGTCCAGTTGAAAACCTTCTGGACTGATATTATTGTCCAGAACGTTGATGTTTCTATCATGCATTTTATGAGAGGATCAGTACTGCCCTAAAATTATTGCTTGAGACACACCTTGATGTTGATTTGGAGAACTTCTTCGGCTCACTCCTATTAAGACATGAGGTTCATCTTCCTTGGAGACTTCAACTCTCTTAAGATGTCCACTCTGCCCTTAGCCCAACTGTCCCATAGCTGAGCAGTAAATGTGGTTTTGGAGTACTCCAGATCTAAGTTTGAGTTTCAGCTCAGCTCTGCCATTTAGCAGCTATAGACCCCAGGCAAGCTCCTAAATTAATCCTCAGTTTCCTCATATATAAAATGGTAATAAGTAATATCATTCAATGATTATGAAGATCAAGTAAAAAGGGATATGCACACTCACTATTTCAACTACATTATGATGCATGGATTGCCCTCAATTTTCTAGTCACTAACTGGGGAGCATACATTAGTTCAGGTGCTTCAAGAAGTAAGTAAGACAGGATTAGATAAGCAAGAGATTTATTGGGAAAATATCTGTAAAGGGAGAGAAAGCAAGAGGAGAGGGAAGCCACCCGACCATATTGCAGCTCCAATATCTGTGGCAGGACAGTAGGGGAATGGGAGGAAGGGATAGAAAGAGGACATTTCCAAGAAAAATATCAGGGAAGCCCCTTGGGAGTCCTCAGGCCAAGTGGTTGCCGCTCACATGGTATGCTTGCCATGCTCAGTCGTGGGCATGGGAAGCCCAGTTCCCATACAAACATGGTAATGGATTACACAGAAGGAAGAGGTGGAACTCTCCGTCAGCCATGCTCCCTGCAGGAGGACATCTGAGCCGTACAGTTTCATGGCGGCTATATTCTACCCATCACACTGCTCAGGTCCCCTTCTGTAGTAGATTCAGGGAGTAGGACCTCCACAGATCTGTGGACCCGTCTTTCTGCAGGCAAATATAGAAAAGGTGGTTAATGAGGCAAACAATGGCCAGGTCACTACTGTTGGTCTCAGAGCCACAGCTGGTTCACGTCCTCTCCTTTTTTTTGTTTTCTTTTTGTTTGTTCATTTGTTTTCTCTTCTGTCCATTCTAAATTCCTCTCATGCCTCGCTATTAGTCTGGCAGGTCCTGGTGGCTTACCTGGTGAAGTGACCCAAATCTTCCTTCTGGAGGGATCTGAGCCTTTTGCAGTCACACCCTTCCCAGGCCAGGAGCGCTGTACACTTCCGGTCATAGTTCCGATGGGGCAAGTGAGTGCCAGAAGAGGCCCCATGGTTCTCCTGGGTTCCACCCATGTTCCTCCCTAGCTGCATGTATAAAAGGAACTCTACCTCCTGCTGTTGAAGATGGATTTTCCCTGCCATAAATGGTTGACTCTTTTCCCCCTGCTGGTCCCTGGAGACAAGGAATCCAAAGGGCCTTGGTGACAGCTATAATTCATAAACCCAAAAGACTCTTGTTACATCCCCTGGCAAGGGCCCAGGACCTCTAACACTTGAAGAGACCAGAATGTGGACAAAGTTCCCCAGTAATCCATTAGGAGTGAGGGTAGATGGTGCCACTCCTGCTCTGATTCCTTGGTTCCTGGATCCAGTCACCCTCCTAAGTGCGGACACACAGTCATACAGAGGTCTCAGCTTTAAAGCGTATCCTACAGGAAGACAACCCAGTCTCTCAGAGAGTTTCCTCTGATCTGTAACTTCAAGTGTGCCTTTCCAAGGCCTCCAGCATTCTACAAGGTCTGCTGCTCTAGATGGTGTCATATAGGATATATATGGCCAGAGGACCATGTGATCACAGGCCCCCTCTTTTTTAGATTTTATGTAGTACATTTGTTGTCTGCACATTTGACCCTTGGGACACCATGAGCTGTTAATCCTGTTAATGCTGTTAATCCTTAATTCCTACAGGCCAAGCCCCTGTTGCCACCACTCTATCTCTACTGGTGATTATGGTATCGTGGCCTCATTGCTTCTGGTAGGTAAGCACTTCCAGCTGGTCTCTGTTCTTTAGAAAGAGCCCCCTCATGCCCGTGGCTATTAAGGAGCCCAGCTCTGAGACCACTCTCCTCCTTTAATCCCGGACCTTCGGAAGTGACTTCTTAGTGACACTGCTACTTCTATTGGCAGTACATTCTTAACGGTCTTGGTGAATGGTATGTCCTTTGGGCCTCCCATGAAACGTAATCGTCTCATGGGGCTTCTGGCCTGACATGATATTTTAACTCTACATGCCCCTTCCCTCAACTTCTTAATCCTTCCTCTGCCTTCTGCCAGAGCAACTCAAGCATCTCCACTTCACCCAGGTTTGGCCATCACTTTTTCCAGGCTTCTAAGCAGCCATCCCATGTACTCCGAGGTGAGTTTGCCTCATCCTCTCAGGTCCTTGTTAGGATGTTAAATGCTGTGTCCTGAAAAAAGCCCTTAGGTCTGATCTCCAGATAATTATAATTCTCTTGGGCAAGGTTACTTATCATTTGTATAACTGATTATATTTCCCCTGTTGATTGTTAGGAAGCTCAGAATCAAATTTTAGTCGTACATCTTTTTTAATGATTTAGTTATTTATTTGAGAGAGAGCACATGGAGCAGGGGGAGGGGCAGAGGGGGAGATAGAGAATCTCAAGCAGACTCTGAGCTCAGTGTGGAGCTAGATGGAAGCTCATCTCACGACCCTGAGATCACAACCTCAGCCAAAACCAAGAGTCAGACGACTGAGCCACCCAGGTGCCCCCAGTCATACATGTTTTATATACAGGAATTATATATCTTATGTACTATCTTTGGAACAGCTTCAACTTTCTGCTCACTTCATACTGACTCTTTCTATGGCATTTATTCAACACACTATCTGCCCAGCACTGTGCTAAGTGCATATATATTATCTTGTTCAATCTTGGCCTCCCTTACTGTGGGATCTTGGGCAAGATACCAAATTTCTATACGATTTTATTTTTTCACCTGTGAGGAAAATCCTAACGTCCACTTGACGGGGTTATCATGAGGGTGAATAATCTAATAACTAATATCATTAGTTATTAGAAGACATTCAAGTTTTTTTATTAAAAAAGTCCAAATATCTGATATAAGATGTCAATGTAGTAATTTCTGAAAGACGAACATCCATTTATCATAAAAGCACTCAATATACAGGGTATTACTAATCTTATTTATTATGGCTTAATCTAACAGAAGGCTTTTGTGGTCATGTAATTAATAGCACTGTATAACGGAATCAATAAAACTATTATAATGAATGTTCATACAGAAGTGTTCATTTATGGGATATATATATGTATATATATATAAAATATTATATATACATAGGATAAATGAGATGATGGCCCCACTGGAAGGCAGTGAACCCAAGGATTCTTTACTTCAAAATCTATCCCATTTTATAGGAATATCAGATTGCTTTGGACAGACTTACTAGCTCTAATAATAGGCTTATTCTACCCCAGGGATTTAGTATACTGCATTAATAATGAAAACACATTCTGACAGCAAGCTTAGAGTCTGGAAAGGCCACTGGACCATAAAGCATGGGACCTGACTGCCCAGTGAGCTCTGTGACCAACCAAGGAAGCATAAGGCTGTCTGTTTAACCTCTCTGAGCTCATACTTCTCTTCAGTTAGAGCACATGATTTTATGACATCTGTCAGCATCAAAATTCTGTGCATCTTCATTTTTTAAGCTCACAGTATCCTTGTAAAAGTGATTGGCCAATAAATCATATTTGCATTTGGAGTGGAAAGCATAAATTACAGGCTTAAGAGCAATAGGAAAATCAGTTATAGTTTAACAAGAATTAAATTTCATTTCTCCCCAAGTTCTAATTTTCTGTTTTTTTGGCAACAGAGTAATATCTAAGACTCATAGATTCTCAGAGGTCAATTCAACTCAGTTCAACAACATTTATTCAGTACCTGTGTATGCCAAGTACATATGAAATTCTTAAGTTTCTGGGACTATGATGCAAGATACCCATGATCAGTAACAATCAACTCAATAACTATGTGTGTAGGATACACACTCAGCCCGTAGCAAGGGTCATCCTGAGACTGTGGTATAGAGAAGAAAAGGAAAAACATCCCTCTGAAAAATAAATGATCCAGTTTCAAATGGTTGACACAGAAGGGAAATGGCATAAGATTTCAGAGACAGGAAATGTCCCTGAAAATCCAGGTAGACTTCCTGGAGGGTGAGATGTGACTTGAACCTTGAAGGATACCAAAAAACAAAGAGGTGGAAAGTGGTAAGCCTACTTAGATGGTATTTATATCCTTCCCAGAATTTTTAGGATTAGGCTTATTTTTAGAGGTGAAATACATGTGTGTGTTGACTTTACTCGATTTTAGGTATCACGACAGCAGAAACCACACATAATATTTATAGAATTCAGCACGACAGATGTTTACATTGTGCCTGCTGTATGTCAAGTACAGTACTGGGTAAGCTTTGGAGGGGAGGGAAAGGTAAAGAAGGAAAGAGAAAGAAATCAGAGATATAACTGGGAAATCAGCTGAGGCCCCTTTGCCTCTCAAAGATCTGGGTAAACTTGATTTGAACCCCCAACCCTTAATCTGGCCTGTGGAAGTCTACAGCCCTTTCCAGAGCTGGATGACATCCAAAAGGACACTTCCACTTCCTCACACCTAATCTGTTCTGCACAATGTGGAAATGAAACTCCATCCCTTCCCGGTTTTCCTGTCTAGATACTCACACAAATGTGCCTTGCTTCGATTGTCATTGCTGGAGATGCGGGGAATGGCAGGGAGAAATCACAGCTGCTCTCTCCCTTTTCCCTTTGCCCTCCCTCCTCTCTTTGCCTCACTCTCTCCATCCCAGACCACCCCCAAGAATTGCACATTCTCCCTGTAGTACCCACAGCAAGTGGCCCCCCCTCTAGCATCCAGGTCCTCAGTTCCAACATTCTGCCTCAAGCTCTCCAACAGATTCTATTATACCCAATTTTCCACACATAGATGCGTCTAGCCACAGGAGGAATTTTGGCACCAACTATTAAGAGATGGTGATATTCTCCCCACCTTGTTACAGAGAGAAAGATATGGGCGACTCTAAGAGAGTTTGACTCCCAAAGTTGCTATGGGATGACAGAAGCAAGAGAGAGGGCAGGAGGGGGTTATGGCGGGTTCCTTGACCTCTTCCAACTGGTCTCTCTCCCCCACACATTCATACAGCAGGTACTATGTGCATCACTTTTGGGGAATCTGTTTCTGCTGCCTTCTATTGCTATCTCTCCTTCCACCTGTCCCTGTGTCATGTTTCTGAACAGAAATTTTGTGGCTCCAAGATAGCAGCATTTCTGTTTTCACCCCAAAACTCTCATGAGTCATGGGCCTCCCCGATGGGTCTGGGAGGTCCTGCTTGCCGGAGCTGTATAATTTGCCTAGTTTCACAATACCTTCCCCAGATTTTCCCCCAAAATATCATATAGCAGGAATTTGTTTCAATTAAAATAAATTAACAGGGGCACCTAGGTGGCTCAGTGGGTTGAGCCTCTGCCTTCGACTCAGGTCGTGATCTCGGGGTCCTAGGATCGCCCCAAGTTGGGCTCTCTGCTCTCAGCGGGGAGCCTGCTTCCCCCTCTCTCTCTGCCTGCCTCTCAGCCTACTTGTGAGTCAAATAAATAAATTTGTCAAATAAATAAATAAAATAAATAAAATCTTTAAAATAAACAAATGTCAAATAAATAAAATCTTTAAAAATAAATAAATTAATTAACATATATCTAAGGATGCATTGAGTATGTAACCAATTAGCTTGAGATGACTGGAGATGTCCATTCATGTTACACCGAGGAGGAACCAAAAAGGACTAAGGTGTACTGAGGTACCCTAGGGGCCAGCCACCTGCTGCCCTTCTCACAATCATCTCTTTAGGTGAGATGAGGTTATTTGTCAAAGGTCACACCACTTCAGAGCAGACACTAGAAGCTTAACGCAAGAATATCTGGGTTCAAAGCTCCTGCTCTTTGCACTACACCACATTGCTAAAATAATAATGCTCCTTTAGGGTCATTTGAATTTTCATTTTTAAAAAGAAGAGCCGTTATTTGATGGGATACAAACGAAAGACCACCCTAATGTTAGAGTCCTGGAGTCATAGAAAGAAAACCGACTCCATGACCTTGAACGAGTGGTTTCACCTTTCTGAGCTTCAGGTTATGCATTTGTACCCACAGTTTTACAGAGATGACATCAACACTAACTTAAATTACGTATATATCTATTTATTATACAGTTAATTTAACATCTTAATCTAACACTGTCTGGCAAGAAGGGTTCAGTAGAACTCCTGCTTCCTTTTGCAGAACATAAAATGGGAGTTGACAGCTCTGACAATTCATTTAGCTGGGCAGCTGTTTTTAATTGGGCTAACATATTACATTATTTGGAGGGGCATTAGCTGAGTTCTACATGAGCAGATTAATCATTAATTCAACATCACCCAGAAGCAGCCGCAAAACTTGGAGGTAAGTTGGCATCAGCATCATAGAAAGCCCTCCTCTACAACAACTATGACTGACCCCTACACGAGGTGCTTTCAGATTGTTGCTATCAACCCAGGTAGGAGGTAAGAGGGTTTGAGGTATGAGCGTTATAAAACGTGGGGAAGGAGCGCCTGGGTGGCTCACTGGGTTAAAGCCTCTGCCTTCGGCTCCGGTCGTGATCCCAGGGTCTTGGGATTAAGCCCCACATAGAGCTCTCTGCTTGGCAGGGAGCCTGCTTCCCCGTCTCTCTCTCTCTGCCTACTTGTGATCTCTGTCAAATAAATAAATAAAATCTTTAAAAAAAAAAAAAAAGTGGGGAAGTTTTGGAGGCTGGTTGGGGAGCTGGATCCAGTCTTCCTAGCCCCCCATACACCAAGATCCTACTGGCTCATGTTTCTAGGAGCACAGTCTTTTTTGTTTGTTTGTTTTGTTTTGTTTTGTTTTGTTTTGTTTATTTGACAGAGAGCTAGAGAGAGAGCACAAGTAAGCAGAGCAGCAGGGAGAGGGGGAGAAAGAGAAGCAGGCTCTCTGCTGAGCAGGGAGCCCGATGTGGGGCTCCATCCCAGGACCCTGGAATCATGACCCGAGCCGAAGGCAGCCGCTTAACCAACTGAGCCCCCCTGGGGCCCCTAGGAGCACAGTCTTGACTGTGAATCGGAACTGGGTCTTAGAATCAGAACTCTGCCTATTCCTAGTTGTGAGACTTTGGGTTTTAAATCTGTTTTCTCATCCATAAAATGGGGATGATTACATTTTCTGTCTTCTAAGGTTGTTGTGAAGATTAAGTTACATAATGAATTTAAAGCACTTAGTATAGTCTGTGGCACATTGGAAGCCCTAAAAAGAGTTGGTCATTATTTTATTAGCAGGGACCAGGGCCTTGAAGCCCTAAGATGCAGGGCAGTAGAAGGGGAAAGGAAAGGCTCCCTGTTGCTGGAGGATCAAGTTCAGTGTCACAGTAAAGCATACAAAGTCTGTCATAGTCTGGCCCCAACCTCTTTACCCTTTGGTCACCTGCACATGCTCTGCAAAAAACTTCCTCAGCAACCCAAGGCAAGCAGGATCCATCCTTTGGTTTCACAGAGTACTTCGCATATACTTTTGTACTTTTTCTTATCATACCGTATTCCCACCATTCATTTGCCTACCTGTCTCCACTCTATCCAACCGCATCCCAGGCTGTGAATTTATGGAGTCCAGGACAATATACCATCTTTGTATTTGCAGCCATTCTGCAAATCTTGGGTGGATGGATGATGGATGGGTGGGTGGGTGGATGGATGGATGGATGGATAAGCAACATGGGAAAACACAGTGACTTGGTCAAGGGATTAAGACCAGGTATCCCAGATAGAAGGTAAGTCTTTGTTTGCTTGACAGATTTTCTTAAGCCCAAGTGTAGAGGACATGCCATTTGCAGAATCATTTGCCTAATGGGGGTGGTTAGGCAATCTGTGTGTGTCTTTCAGGGAAGCAGGCCTGGCTGGTAGCTCCTGGCAGGGCCAATATCAAGCAGAACATGTTAGTAACCAGGGAGCCAAGGTCTCTAAGTCCTCCTGCTGTCTTCAAGGTCAATATGTTAAGCAGTTAGGAGCAACAGGCCTTCCAGGTGTGGTCAGTTGCCAGTGGGGCAAACAGACTCATTGGCAAGGCCCATTGTCCCTGTGATTATGTTCACTGTAAACAATGATGCAAGCTCTAAAGATAGAAAGTGGGTATGAGATGCGATTCCCACAGAGGATAGACCATCTGAGGATAACATTTCAAAGTACCTGGAATATAAAACATTTCAGAACATAAGGCAATACAAAGGGAGGTTATATATCTTGACTTTTCAGGAACCATCCTATTTTCATTTTATTTTTTTCTCGTTAAAGGCAAATGAAAATGATACTTATTGATTAATCACTTATTACGTACTTCACACTTTTTTAAAGAAGTGATGTGCTGAAGTCAGCTCCCACTGGCAAATGAGAACAGACCCTGTGCATGTCTCCTCAACTCCACCTTAGATGATTTCACACTGGAGCCTTAAATGAAAGACCTGGATGAGCACCACATGTGCCAACTGCTCTTTGCTGACTGGACCAAAGCTGCAGCCAAAGCTAGAGGAACTAAGGAATGAATATTGCACTTGCTTCAAGCTCTGGTACATGGAGGAAAGAACCCCTGCAGTCTCAGACTACAGCTAGTGCTTCATGAATAAGAGATGATCTGGGACCAGCTACCACTCCGGAAGTGCCGCCATTGCTGCTCTTGCCCATGAGCCAGTATGCCTGCCTGTCCAACCTGGAACCCGTGGCCACTCCAAAGAGTGCTGCTTCACCTTCCGTTGGCCAGGCTCTGGCAACATACAGAGCCCAGACATCAGTGTGCCCTGTGTGTATCCAGTACCCCCTGCAATCATTGTTTAACACTGTGGCCAAGTTGAACCTGGCTTCCTCGTGACCCGGTTGCCCAGCAGGGCGGAAGTGACGGGTCCCTCTTGGGAGCAGAGTTCTGTTTCAGGTGGGCCACAGCTGGCCAGGGCAAGTTCCTACCTGGCTCTCACTCATCCCTGTACCTGCTTTATGACTCCTTATCCCTCCTTCTGTCCTTTTCCTTCTCCTCTGCCATATACATACACTACAGGGCTAAGGCTGCCAGCACCTTGCTCAATCCACCTCTCCCTGCAGTGGACCATAGTCTGGAAATAAGCATAAATGTATGGGCAGCCCAGGGGCCAAGGCCACCCCAGCCACAGCCCTGGGCCTTTGCCTGCCACTGTCACTGTCTGTCTCAGAGCTAGGCTTCTGCAGCACCCAAAACTACGTGAGGCCCATAACAACAAAAATTCCAGGGTGTGGGGTTGTGATTAGAGGGAGGGATGCTGGGGTGAAAGGCTGCCTCCTATTCTAGGGCCCCGGCAGTCCCCAGTGAGCCAGGAGTTTGGCTCTCTGAAGTGGGAAGAGGGTGCTGGCTCAGGGCTCTGAGGACTGGCACGTGGGCCATCTTGAAACCACAGCATTTTCCTCTAACACACCCGAACATTCAGGCAGCTTGGGAGTTCCAAGCTGTCAGCTTGGCAGAGTCTTATTTACCACAAAAGGGAATTTAGACAGGGGAGGGGGAACCTGGGCTCCCATTTGGGGCCACCAACACTAATGGCAGAGTTCTACCCCCTCCTCTTGCCTTGGCCCCAAGTGTGGGGGAGATTTTGGACACTGCCTCTTGTCTGAGAGACATTCTTTGTGGCTTCCACATTGCCTTTAGACAATAACTGTTAGCTATCAGCTTTGTCAGAAGATTTTTTTATAAGCAGGAAAAAAAAAGTTGAAGTAAAATTTTGCTAATGTTTTTTAAAAGAGTGAAAAGACAACCCACAAAACGGGAGAGAATATTTGCAAGTCATGTATCTGATAAGGGTTTAATATCCAAAATATGTAAGAATTCCTATAGTTCAGCCTAAAAAACTCAATTAAAAAATAAACAAAGTACTTGAATAGACATTTATCCAAAGAAGATATACAAATGGCCAGTAAGTGCATTAAAAAATGCTCAGTATCATTAGTCATTAGGAAATACAACTTAAAACCGCAGTGAGATACCACTTCGTATCTACAAGGATGGCTATAAAAAAGAAAATGGAAATAATAAGTGTTGGCAAAGGATATGGAGAGATTGGAACCCTCATCTCCTGATGGTGGGAATGTAAAATGGTGCTGTCCCTGTGGAAAAAAGTTTGGCAGTTCCTCAAAAAGTTAAACATAGAATTGCCCTATGAGCAATTCCACTCCTGGTATACACCCAAAAGAATTGAAAAAAAGGACTCAAATAGGCACTTGTAAGCCAGTGTTCATTGCAGCTTTATTCACAATAGCCAGAAGGTAGAAACAATCCAAGTGTCCATCAACAAACAAATGGATAAACAAAATGTGGTAGATACATATAATTAAGGTACTCAGCCATAAAAAGGAATGAAGTTCTGATACATGCTATAACATGGATGAATCTGGAAAGTCAGACACAAAGGGGCAGATATTGTATGAAATATAAGAATATAGGAAATATCGAGAATAGACAAATTCATGGAGACAAAAAGTGCATTTAGTGTTTATCAGGGCTGGAGGAAGGGAGAATAGGACATTTTGGCTTGATGGGTACAGAGTTTCTGTTTGGGGTGATGGAAAATATTTGGAAATAGATAGTGGTGGTGGTTACACCACATTTTCAATAATTAATGCCACTGAGTTGTACACTTAAAAATGGCTAAAATGGCACTTTTTGTGTTATATTTATTTCACTACAATTAAAAAAAAAACTAAACTGTTCTTGTCAACCGTCCACTGAATTTTCCAACATCTTTTCCGCCTCTTTTGAGCTCAGTGACCAAATGTTGCCTACTTCTCTCCCAATTGCTTGAAGCCTTTTTCCTCCATGTTGTACATTTGGCAACACCTGTGGAGAAGTGTGCACCAACCAGCCCTCCATGCCAGCCAACCCCCACCGCCCTGACAGAAAGAGCTGATCTAGAACACAGGGCATCAGGGAAAGAACTTTAAAAGGAGTACAAAAATATGTTGGTAGTGTAAATATGTATGGATAAAAAGTATACTGAATAAAAATTCTAGAAAGCACAGTAAACCACACTGGATAGCTCTAGAAACTTATGCAGGGAGGTGAGCTTTTTTCCTGGATCACCTCCCTGGGTGATTTGGAGAACAAAGCTAAGGCATCTTAACCTCCTGGGGTAGATTATCCCCCCAAATATTAGGCCACAAAGACTGGATCTCTTTAAAAGATTTAGACCAGCCCTTATTGCGCTAATCCTTTAATGTCCTCTGTACTTACACTCTTGTTTTGTTTTTGCTAGGTTTGGCAAAATGTCTGCTTGACTACTTGGTCTTTTCACCGTTATCTTGAAGCTTCAGGGTGTTTTTCCATGGGCCAGAACTTTGCTTTATAAAGTAAGAGCTCTGAATGTAATAGATCCCCTGTCTCTGTTCTATCTCCCAGGTCTGCCCAACAAGTCAAGGGAGAGGGAATTCCAATTGCTTTTTTTGCTTTAGAGGCCTAGATGTATTTTTTACGTACATTTGTAAAAAGTCTGGTTTTTAAATCTTAGGATAAAATTGCATACAATGGTGGTTAAGAGTTGAGGCACTGGTGTCCTCAGATGTTCAACTCTGGCTCTGCCCCTACTGTGTGCGCCTTGGACAAGTCTGCCCTCCACCCCTGTGAGCAGTGAGTTTCTCATCTGTACAGTGGAGGGTAATAACACCTAGCTCAGACGATTATGGTGAGGTCTAAATGAGGGAAAGTACACTCGAGAGGTACCTCATACAGTTGTCAACACAGACTTGGTACTCAAAGTGAACTCCTTAGTTACGTAATTTGTTGTAGAATATCCATGAAAGTCCACAGGCGTCCTTCATGAAAATTTCCCCAATGAACAACCCACAATCTCTCCTTTCTCTACATTCTGAAAACACTTAATGAAAATACAATTGATGCTGTAGCCATGTACCCAAACTTTGGCCTAAATCAGGTGCCTGGGTGGCTTGGTTGGGTGTCGCCTACCCCCGACTCAGGTCATGAGCCCAGGGTCTTGGGATTGAGCCCCAGATTGGGCTCCCTGCTCAGCCAGGAGTCTGCTTCTCCCTCTACCCCTCCTTCTGATCTCTCTCTCATCCTCTCTCCTCTCACTCACTCTCTCAAATAAATCTTTTGAAATAATAAAATAATAAACTCTAAGTCCTCTGAGAGGAGGTAGCAATGCTGTGCACTCTTGCCACCCTTAGAACCTGATGAGATGGGCCCTGAAGAAATACTTGTGAAATTGAAGGACTGAGAAGCAGTTGGGGACTCTGCAGAAAGCACTGGACTTGCTGCCATAAGATTTACGTGCTTGTCCTGGTTTTCCCTATGTGCAAGCTTTGTGACACTGGGTAAGAAACTTGAAGGCAACTCTGATCATTGGCCTCTGCTGAGTGTAACAGGTGGCCCAACTGCCATCAATGGATAGTCTGCACCCCCCTTCCACCAAATTCATATGTTGAAAACTAAACCCCCAACAGGAAGGTATCAGAAGAGGAGACTTCGGGGAGGTGATCAGGTCACAAGGGTGAACCACTGTTTCTACCACGTGAGCACACGACAAGAAGCTGGCCTTTCGCTACCCAGAAGAGGGTTCCCATTAGAGCCTGAGCAGGTTGGCACCTCGATCTCAAACTCTCAGCCTCTAGAACTGTGAGAGATAAATTTCTACTGTTGACAAGCCACCCAAGCGATACCTACAAAGTCTGAGGCACCAACCTACTCCCAGGACAGAATTGCTATGAGATTCGAACGCGACCCCATACACGTGAATGTGCTCACTGATTCCCACGGTGCTGCAAACGTTACCCTATCCGGATTCCTGCATTGTTCTTTTGAATCTACATAAATAACCCAGGTCTCCTACTGCTGTCTATTCTAGACTGCTGATAAGTCCGCTTTGGTTCTGGAGTTAGAAAGGGGTAGAAGAGGAGGAAAAATAACTTGTGGGGTGTCAATCACTTACAATGAAGCTACTGTCAACCAATTAACAAGTTACACCTAAAATTAAAGCCCATTTGCGTTCTACTGCAAGGATTAGGAGATTGATAGATTTTTAATGGTAAGCTCTTTAAATACATAAAGGCTTATGCTCTAAACTCCCATTAGCAATAATGCAAGTTATGCCTGTTAGGCCCTCGGAGAGATGAGAGTTGAATGTGATCCATAATCTATCTTACTTAATGTCATCAGTTTTCCTACAGCCCCTTCAAACAATCAGACGCCAGTGAAATGCCCTAAGTGGAACTAAAAGCATTGATTTAGGAGAATACAGATGGTCTACTTCAACGACGCTTTTCAACATGAGATACATATTTAAAATCCTTTAAAATCTTGAAGTACTTGTGCACATTTATTTTTTGTTGATTAAAGGAGAAAGGCAGGGACTCCTGGGTGGCTTAGTCAGTTAAGCATCTGCCTTCGGCTCAGGTTGTGATCCCAGGGTCCTGGGATCAAGTCCTCTGTTGGACTCCTTGCTCAGCAGGGAGCCTGCTTCTTTCTCTGGCTCTGCCTGCCACTCTGACTGCTTGTGTGCTCTCTCTCACAAATAAATAAATAAAATCTTAAAAAGTTTAAAGGAGAAAGACAATCCTTTAATGATGAGAAAGTAATAAAAAAGGCCAATATATATAAATACATCAGTTTAAATATTTCCCCTAATACTTGGATTTTCCCCCTTCTTTTTATTATGTAAGAACTGATTACATTTCTTGAGCCTTTTATTAATGAGAAAACCTTCTGCCTTGCTTTTGGTTTATAAGAAATGAACAAACCAAAAGGAAAGGGACATTGAGCTCTTTTGTTTCCTTCAAAATAATCACTGAAGTCACCCTTTGCATAGTCTTGCAACACTATGCCTGGTTAGAATTTTCCCAATTACAGAAGCACAAATACTATTTCTCCCTTAGTCTTACACTACATTCATTCAGTTATCAACTCCTGTCACAACTTCCTCTAAATATCAGATATATGCCTGTTTCCATCCAGTGCCATCACACCCACCCTGCCTACAGCTCATTTATTTATTTTGAGAGAGAGAGAGAGAAAGAGAGAGAGAGAGAACAGTGAGAGTGAGCCAGGGGAGAGGCAGAAGGAGAAGGAGAGAGAAAATCTCAACCAGTTTCCCTGCTGAGCACAGAGCCTAACACAAGCTCAATCTCACAACCCTGAGATCATGAGCTTGGGATCATGATCTAAGCCAAAATCAAGAGTCGGACCCTTAATCAATGGAGCTACCCAGGCACCTCAATCTACAGCTCCTTTAAAGCAGACCCAGACTGAGCTAGTAAATTCGTGTGTGCTCTTCTTCCTTTAAATCTCTCGATACTTCAGTCCATCTTACATTCTATTATTGCACAGAATGTAAAAACTCTGTGAGGGCAGGGACTATGCCCTACAATTCCTTATATTGTAGGTACCAGTGGCCATATTTCCTGAACAAAAAATCTAGATACATGTACATTTATAAAGAAAAATGAAAAGAAATCAGAAATTGGGCTTTTTTTCTTCAAATCTGAGGATATTGGGATCTAACAGATACATTCTAGCAAAATGTATTCTACATTGTATACATAAAACACACATGGGCTGATTGATGGGCTGATTGCTTAGCCTGTTTAGAACAACAGAGATTATAAACTGATAGCCTGAAGCCCATATATGGCCCTTGGTGATTGTGTGTGTGTGTGTGTGTGTGTGTGTGTGTGTGTGTGTGTGACACTTGAAAAACAAATAAGTTTCAGTTGTTTGCCAAAATTTAAAGATTGCTGATTCCACATAAAAATCAAGCGACTCTTGAAAAATCTGAAGATCTAAGAAGACTGGGTCATTAGAAATCAGCTTAGGCTATAAAGTCCACCCAAATGGGGAAATCTAATAAAACTGGAAACCTGAAGGGGGCCATACTTCCAGTGTAATGAGGAACAGGAGAAAAAGCTGCTGCACAGAGACAACAAGGAAAAACTTGCATGTCTGGACCTTGGCACTTAGAGGAGAAGACACCTACATCTATCAAATTATAAATTACCAAACCCAAATATTTATGTGTAGTTTTATTTTTACACAATGAAAGGATGTCACTTGGTAGAACTGTATCATTCTTGGTAGGACACAGTTCAAGATGTGCTTGTCTAAAATAGTTTGAAAAACAGAATATTCCAACTGATTAAACACTGATTAATTCTGAGTTATCATGTAACACTCTATACACATTATAATAAATACTGGAAGAATTAGAATATGAGATGATGAAACAAAATTTACATTAACCATAACCTTTTAAAAATTACACCATCTTTTAAACCGTCACTTTTCCTTCATGGGTCAGGAATATAATTCCTCCTGCTTTCCTGCTCATAATAAGCATCAGTTGGTCAGCAAACAGACATTACATCCTCCCACCAGCTGGCCTGCCCCTCCCTCGGGACCCATGCTGTGGCTTTTTCTACAGCTCCATAAGCAACCTTATGTCATATATAGTCATTTTGTAAGTCTACTCCATCATTGGATGAAAAGCCTCTATGTGGCACAAAGATTGTGTTTGTAACCTACACAGTGAGCATTCAATACACATTTATATATCTCAAACTAATTTCCCCAACATGGGTGAGGAGTAACACAAATAATTGTAGCAACTCTAATTGTTGTTTTGTTTCAAGTAAAGTAAGCAAGAAAAGAAAAACTTAATAGATAACGATCTTTGATGAGAAATTTATGAAATGCTCACTTTGTGGCACACACCGTGCTAAGTGCTTTTAAATTAGTTCTCAAAATTCTCAAAACAATCAATGAGCTATATGGTACTTTATGTACAGAGAGAAAACTGACAATTAGGGATTAAATCGTTAATTCAAATATTTGCTGAGCACCTAACATAGGGCACACTAAACTATATCAGTGGGGATATAGCAGAAAATCGACTCTCTGCCTTTTGTGGAACTTACGTTCTAATGGAACTTGCTAAGATCACATCCATAATATATCAGCCTTCCAGATTTATATATCACTTTAGGCATATAATAAGCTTCGACAATGTGAGTTCATCTCTGAAATGGGCCCATTCCCAGTACTGATAAAAATCTCAGGGGCGCCTGGGTGGCTCAGTGGGTTGAGCCGCTGCCTTCGGCTCAGGTCATGATCTCAGAGTCCTGGGATAGAGCCCCACATCGGGCTCTCTGCTCGGCGGGGAGCCTGCTTCCTCCTCTCTCTGCCTGCCTCTCTGCCTGCTTGTGATCTCTCTGTCAAATAAATAAATAAAATCTTTAAAAAAAAAAAAAATCTCAGACAGTGTTGGGGGGTGCCTGGGTGGCTCAGTCCGTTAAGCAGGTAAGCACCTGCTTTCAGCTCAGGTCATGACCCCAGGTGCTGGGATTGAGCTCCAGGAAGCCCCGCATTGGGCTCCCTGCTCAGTGGGGAATCCAGTTCTCCCTCTCCCTCCGCATCTCCCCCTGCTTATGCTCGCACGCATGTTCTCTCTCTCTCTCTCTTCTTCTCTGTCAAATAAATCAATAAAATCTTAAAAAAAATTTTTTTGAAGAGCTGAAGCTCAGACCCTCACGACCTCTTTGAGGTAAAAGTAACCCTCAAAGTCACTCTGCCTTTGCTGGCAGCTTTCAACCTTTACTGATCTGATCTCTAAACCACCAAGAAACAGAAAATATTCTCAAGAGAAGATTTATAAATAATAAAAGGAATCGGACAGAAATAAGAAACTATGGGATTAAGGAAATAAAACAGTAAAGATCGCTCCAGATATTTTTCTGTCTTGCTTATAAGCCTCAGTGAAGAGCAGGGTGAAGCCACAGTAGAACAGAAGTCAAAGCACAGAAGGGACTTTGGCCTCTTGGCCTCTAAGTGGGATGGGGAAGTCTAGGGGAACGATGAAACCTCCAGGCACCATCACAATTCACGTGGCAAAGCTGGGGCCCCTGGCTGCTAAGCCATTTTGAATTTTATTTACCCGTCTGGAGCCAGGAACATGACGAGCCACCCAGTTCAAAAACACAGAAAGAAAAAAAGGAGTGGTTTCAAGTCTGAAATTTTCGAATTTGCATCAGACACGTCCTGTCAAACACTGAAGCTGCTGGGATTAGACTCTGAGAGCTCCTCTCACTAGGCCTCTGCAATTTAATCATTAATCTTCATGGTTTTCATAACTAATCCCCAGTGATATGAGGGCATCTTTGGGGAAAGTTTCATTCAAATAAAACTGAAGTTGAACTCAAAGTGAACAGAAAAGTGGTTTTAGAAGCTACCTTCTAATTCTGGGTGGGCAGAAAATTGTCTTTTACTCTAATTTAAAGTAACATAGAGGGGTGCCTCGGTGGCTCAGTTGGTTAAGCATCTGCCTTCAGCTCAGGACATGATCTTGGGGTCCTGAGAGCAAGCCCTGTGTGGGCTCCCTGCTCAGCGGGGAGTCTGCTACTCCCTCTTCTTTGCCCCTCCCCCACTCGTGCGTGTACCTGCATGAGCCCGCTCTCTAATGAATAAAACCTTTAAAATAAAGACATAAATAAATAAAATAAAATAACACAGAACAACTTTCTCCTCTCCGACAATATTATCTAGGAAATCTGAGGCAAAGTCACCAAACTATTTCTAAATGCAAAGACTTGCAAACAGAGACCAACTGCAGCTTTGTATCCCTTGAAATCTACTCAAACACACCTCGGGAAGGGAGACCAACACAGCATGCACAACATGTACATGCACAATAGTACCAATCAGACATTAGAAGCCTTTGACTGAGACAAGCAAACATGAACTACAAGTATCAAGGCACGGAGAAAGACTGAGGAAACCAATCTGACTTCCTTTTCCTCTATGGCAGTCCAAATGACTAACTGAAGACACTCCAAGCTTACTATATTTATGCTTAAGGCAATTTAAAAACCAAGGTCTTCACCAAAAAGCCTGTACCTAGCCTTCAAAAAATATTTAATTTTTTTGGATGGGCTACAAGAACTAAATTATCTACACAAAATCTGTACAGCGGGTACCTGTTTTCAGCAGGTAAGCCTATTTACGACTAAGAAACTTTTGCTTTCATAACATTGTCCTGTTTTGTTTGAAGAAAATATTTGTCTTTTGATCATTTATATCCACACACATGGGTTCACAACCCAATTCACCCTACCTCTGTAGTTAAAAAAAAAAAAAAAAAAAAAAAAAGACACAAAAACAACAAGGAGGGATATTCATTTGGTCCTGAGTAAATAGTTACCCCAGACAACTAATTAAAGTAAATACAAATGATCACTCAGTGAATGAACTTCAATCCATGCCTCAAAGAATTTCTACAGATAAAACCCAAGGAATATGAGCTTAGAGTAAAAATCCACAAAACACACAAGTAAACAAGGCGAAGTAAATAAGAGTTAGCAGCAGCAGCTGACGAAAATCAGACTTGCAAAATCCTTAGATATGGAATGGCAAGATACTGAATATAAAATAAAGAAGGTTTAATATTAATTCACCCAACAAATTTTTTTTTGAGTAGCTTCTATTTGCCAGGTAATATTCTAAGCTCTGGCGACAGAGCAGCTAACAAAAGAAATATCCCAGCTCTTCCAGCAGTTACATTTTAGAAGAGGGAGACTAGTAAAATATGTAGTATGGCAGGTGGGGGAGGGGGGAAGCTAGGAGAAAGATACAAAATACTATGGTAGAGGGTATCTCACTGTCCTTAGAGCCACATGAGGATTAGGTTTAGGTATGAGAGATGATCTGGGAATTCTGGACTTCTTGACATAAACAGAGACATAGGCAAAATGGGATTGCAATGCCAGATAGTGGCAGTAAGACCCTTAGAGGGGGTAGAGTCCCTTCTCAATAGCATACAGAATCCCAGGCTTCCCTCTTCACCCCTGCCAAAGCTTATATGAGGGGTAGGGAAGGAATGATCTTAGCTGAAGCTCTGGTTACACGAGAGATCCCTCTCTTTTCTTGCTGAAGAAGGCCTATAGGCCAGGGGACAGATTGGCTTACCTTTGAACCTTTGTTTCAAGAAATGAAAGCAGGTAAATATGAGCAAGAAACAAGAGACTATACAGAATTTTCCCACAGAACTTGTAAGAAGGAAAAAAGGATAGAAATTAAAAACTAAAGTGCAAAAGGAGATTGGACACAACTGAAAAAAGAACTAGTGAACTAGAAGTCAAATCCTAAAAAATTATCTAAATGCAGATACAAAATATGAGAGATTACAAGACTTGGATGATAGAATTAGATGGTCAAATATACCTGTAATCAAAATTCTCTGAGGAGTTAGCAAAAATGAGGGAAAGGAAACATTCAAAGAGATAATGGCTGAGAATTTTCTAGAATCATTGAAAGTTATGATCTATCTGGCCATAGCAGGCATTTAAGTTTTGGACTCCTTATCTATAAGTAAAAGTTTTTTATTAAACCAGAAATATGTCTTTCATTGAACACTATACAGTTTCTAAGGGGCCTTCATGTACTAAAATCTATGCTACATGTCTTCAGATTTCTCAGTCTAGGATTTGTTTTCCTGATAGGAAACTGAAATAATCCCTGGGCATGCACTAGTATCAAGGCCACTACTACAGCACACTCTTCCGTGTGATGGACATGGTAGTTACTGCTGCTGAATTTGGTTGATTCTCTGCAGTTTCCATTTCAACATTCTTGTGGGATATTTCCTTTGCAAATTTTCCTATTGTTTGTTTTTCTCCCCCCAAGGAATGATTCTGAGGGTCTACTGAAGACAGTGCTCTTCAGTAGGTTAAGTGGTAAGATCCAATTTCATCATGACCCTGGAGGCTCCATAAATAACGTTCTCTATTTGCTACATGGATAAGGTCAGAACCTTGTTAGCATGACTAAATAGGCAATTTTTTTTTTTTTTTGCATTGTCACTATTCTCCTTCCCAAGTCTACTCTCAGTACAAGCACACAACACAACTCATAATTTTCCCAAATATATGAACATGTACCAGGCTCTTAGGTCACCACATCTCTATACAGAGAACACCTTTGATCCTTTCATTGTTCCTCCCTTCCATTTTCAGTACTTGTCAGTAACTTCCTCCCACCTAAAAATCCACTGGTTTTAAAAAACTCAACTGGTTTTTCAAGAAATGAGCAGAAGACATGAACAGACATTTCTCCAAAGAAGACATGCAAATGGCCAACAGACCTGCAAAAATGCTCAACATCACTCACCAGCAGAGAAATACAAATCAAAACCACAGTGAGATACCACCTTACATCAGTCAGAATGGCAAAAATTAACAACTCAGGAAATGACAGATGTTGGCGAGGATACAAGGAAAAGGGAACACTCTCATACTGTTGGTAGGAATACAAACTGTCTGCAGCCACTCTGGAAAACAGTATGGAGGTTCCTTAAAAAGTTAAAAATGAGCTACCCCATGACCCAGCAATTACAGTATGAGGTATTTATCCAAAGGATAAAAACAGTGATTCAGAGGAGCCCATGCACCCCAATGTTTATAGCAGCAATGTTCACAATAGCCAAAGTATGGAAAGAACCTAGATGTCCATCGACAGATGAATAGATAAAGAGGTAGTTTATATATACAATGGAATATTAGTCAGCCATCAAAAAGAAGGAAATCTTGCCATTTGCAACAATGTGGATGGAACTAGAGAGTATTATGCTAAGCAAAATAAGTCAGAGAAAGACAAAGATATGACTTCACATACACGTGGAATTCAAGAAACAAAACATGAATGCATGGAAAGGGAAGAAAAAATAAAATAAGACAAAAACAGAGAGGGAGACAAACCATAAGAGACTCTTTTTTTTTTTTTTAAAGATTTTTTATTTATTTATTTGTTAGAGAGAGAGAGAGCATGAGCACAGGCAGACAGAGTGGCAGGCAGAGGCAGAAGCAGGCTCCCCGCTGAGCAAGGAGCCCGATGCGGGGCTCGATCCCAGGACGCCGGGATCACGACCTGAGCCGAAGGCAGCCGCTTAACCAACTGAGCCACCCAGGTGTCCCACCATAAGAGACTCTTAACTACAGAAGCAAACTGAGGGTTGTTGGAGGGGAGGGGCTGAGAGGATGGGGTACGTGGGTGAAGGGCATTGAGGAGGACACTTGATGGAATGAGCACTGGGTGTTACATGCAACTGATGTATCACTAATTCTACCTCTGAAACTAATAATGTTTATTAAATTGAATTTTTAAAAAATTCAACTGGTTTTTTATGACCCTCCTCAAACTGAGCATGTGACTACCCAAAGCTTTCTCTGACATTTATGGCACCTTGTGCTACGAAGTAGTCATCTCTGTATCAAGGCATGTCTGGTATGTGATGGGTGTTCAGTAAATTCTTGGTGAATAAATGGTACAGGAAGTCTGGGAAAGCACTGGAGTGGGGAGGGGATGATGTGGAGGGAATCAAACTTAAGAGGTTACTGTAGAGCAATCTTTATCCCTAGAAACACCACATCCAGGAAATTTACCTGTATAAATAATGGAGAATGTGCTCAAAGATTTAGCTACAAGGTTCACACTTCATTGCTGTTTCAATAGCAAAAACCTGAGCACAATTTTAATTCTTCAGTTGGACTTTAGCTAAATAAATGCACAATGGAATACTAAATACCCATTCAAAACATATATGGGAAAAAATATATGGAAAATATTTAGTGGCATGTCATGATATTTCATTCAAGGAAAAAAGGCTGTTCGAGGGAAAAAGCAGTGTGTTCGGTCTGCATATATTCAATGCTATACATCGAATTGCTAACAATGGTTTCCTGGGTGTGGAATTTCAATTTTCAATTTTTTTACCTTCTTTCTGATTCTGGCCAGGAGGAAAATATAACTTGTGTACAATGAGTAGTAAGTACTTTTGTGATTTAAAAAAGGAGGACTTTGTTTTCAAAGGAGAGAGTCCTGTCCTTCTGTGGTCCAACATCCCTTTGGAGGGAACTCTTCTCAGATGCCATTCATAATCCCAGCATTCCAGGGTACCCAAGGGAAAAGGGAAAAGGGCTGCCCAGGTATTTTAGCCTCATTTCACAAAATAGAGGCATAGAAGGGGGAAATAGCTCCTCCAGCGCTCAGTGATTTTAAAACCCAAACAGTTCCCAAGATTTGGCAATGTTAGAAATGTTAGAAAACTTTTGAAGCATTGACATGCTTCACTTTTCAAGATAAACTCCTCTCAAAATTCTGAGCTGATCCTGAAATCATTTGCCATGGAAGGACTCTGTCCCATCCAGGAGAAAATGTGAAAGCCAGCAGCATATTCCTTCCTACCCTAATCTACTGAATGTGGACATTCCACAGCCAGAACCCCCCCACACAGCCCCCCAACCCCGACTACACACACACACACACACAACTTTATCTTTCACTGGGCTTCAGCTCTTTTTTTTTTTTTAAGATTTTATTTTTTTTTATTTATTTGACAGACAGAGATCACAAGAAGGCAGAGAGGCAGGCAGAGAGAGAGGAAGGGAAGCAGGCTCCCTGCTGAGCAGAGAGCCCGACGCGGGACTCGATCCCAGGACCCTGAGATCATGACCCGAGCCGAAGGCTGCGGCTTAACCCACTGAGCCACCCAAGCGCCCAAGCTTCAGCTCTTCTAAAAGGGCCCAGTCCCAGCCAGCAAAGAGGCCCAGGCCTGTAGGGCTGGTTCCAGGCCTGAGGCGCTGGGTCCCTTTCTAACGGGTGCCAGACAGGACAGCTGCGAACCTGGTGACTTGACTTCCTCCTCCTTCCCGGAGGTCCCCGCCCACATCACTGTCGTCAGGTCTCCGAGGAAGTCACGTTCTGGCCTCAGAGCGTTCTGAAGGTTCTGGGAGGAAAAGGAAGGTGAGGTGGCAAGAGCCCTTGCACGCTTCCAAGAGACAGGGCCCCTAGCTCGCCGTCTGTCACTAATTTAGATGAAGGTAGGGGTAAGTGATTTTCCCGTTGAGTGGATTAAATCTTTCATCTGCCAGAGAGGGTACTGACCTAAAACGACTGTGTCCCCTCTCCAGTGTTAGAAGGGTGAGTGAGTTCCCAGATGTCCCTGGGAGCGCTGCAAAAAGAAAAGAGAATTAATATGCCTTGAGGATCGTCGGGATGCTGGCACCCATGTAAACACGGTCTTCTTTAACCCTCCACTAGATCCTTCAGGTAAGGTGTCCCGGATCCCAATACACAGTTTGAAAGCAGAGGCAGAAGTTCTGTGAAATGCTTTCCAATTTTGTGCACTTCGTGATACACCTGGATAATAATATTTTCACGGCACCCTGGGGCAAAAGTGAGCACCCACCAGAAGCAAACTACCCCGCTGCCCCGTAAAGAGGGGCTCCTCCTCTCAGTGTACCTGTCCCACGTGTTACCTGTTGGCTGCTCGCTGGAATGAAAGCCGGGAGAGGCTGATCGGAGAGAAGTGGGCAAAGCTCTGTCAAGACAAACCTGCATTTGCTTCGCAGCTCTGCCTTCTATTTGACTGCAAGCACGTAACCGGGTAGTTTTTTGAGCCTGTTTCCTCACCTCTAAGTGACGCTAATAATAGAACGCACGTCACTAGGCCTGTGACACGAGTGATGAACCAGACCGAAGGTTTATCAGCGAGCCCGCGCCTAGAGGGCGTCCCGCCTGGGCTCCCGGGGCTACCCCAGCGCAGGCTCCGAGCAGGCGCGGCCTGGGGGCAGCGCGGGGGCGGACGGGGAGGCGCCGGCGGCCGGGGAGGTTCCCGGCTTCCGCGCAGACTTCGCCTACCCGGACGGCTGCGTCACCGTCCGAAAGCGCGAGCCGGCCGGCGGGGGTGGGGGCGCGGCGCCGCTGGAAGCCCGGGGCTTCTAACCGAAAGTAGGGGCCCGGACTTCCCCGCCGCGGTCGCCGCGCCGAATCTGCGGCCCCCCCTCCCCCCGCGTCGCCAGGGGCCGCAGGGGAGTCGCGGCCGCCGTTCCCGCTCGCGCCCCCGCCCCCTCGGCCCGCGGTCCCCGGTGGCGTCCCGGGAAACGCGCGGGGGCGGGCTCTGGCGCGGCGCTGCCCGCACGCGGGGCTCGGCTCGCGGCCTCTGCAGCGAAGCGAGGCTTTCTTGGCCCGGGCTTGGGGCAGTCCGGATCCCCGCCGTCCTGGCCGCGCCGTCGCGCCTCGCGGTTCCCTAGGGAGGAAAAAGAGTTGGCACCGCGGCAGCCTCCCCCGCTTCTTTCCACCCCGGCCGCCCGCCCGACGCGCCCCATTGCACAATTCCTGCCGTGGAATTGCCGCGTGACTCGGACGGAGCCCAGAAATGTTTCCCAGGTTGCCTCCGCGGGGAGAGGAGCGGCTGGGTTTCCCACTCTGACCCCAGGCGCCCTTTAAATTGTATTTCTCCGGGTGACTGGGTAGCCCTTTACCAGGCAGAGCGAGCCCTTTCCAAAGAAAGAACAGCTCACCCGCCCGCCGGTACGTCTGCTCTAGGTCGATTGCAACCGACACGTTTATTTTCCCCGTGTATATTTTCAGACAGAAAAAGTGTTTCAGTCTATTTGGGCAAGAATTCAGGAGCTGGTTTTAAAGGAGGCCAAGGAGTGAATGCTTCAAGGCGTGGAGACACAGACAGCCATTCAAATCCCTCCAGTTGTTCATTCAGTCCCTATCTTTGAGATCTCCAAGAATCGGTGATGTTAGCACTGGTGGTGCATAGTAGGTACTGAAATTGGAGGGATTTGAATGGCTGTCTGTAGACCAAAGCTTTCATTTTGCAGAGGAGGAAATTTAGAGGTTTAAGTGACTTGCCCAGGGTTACCTAACTAATTAATGTGGAAGGCAGGAATAGAATTTGTGTCTCGTTTCAGCTTGAAATACTTCGTAATTAAGAGATGGGTGTACTCTTCCCTCTGTAGAAAAATAAAATGCCTTCTGCAGTAATCTCTGCAAATCCTTAGTCTGCACCCTCTTCCTACTCATCTAAAACAAAGAACAAAGCAACAACTTCCAAACACAATACGAGCATATAATAGGGTGAACTTGGCAATGCCAAAGAAAGATGATTGCAAGGCATTTTTTTTTTTTACTTAGCCCCATAAGTTAATCACAAAATAGGCAAATAATAACAATAATAATAATAAAGAAAAAGAAAGAAACAATAGTTCTTCTCCAGAATGGTATGGAAAGTACCATTTGCCACTAGCCTTACTTTTCTAAGTACAGTGTTTGGTGTTTTGCACGGGAACTGCTAGACTTAGGAGTAACTGCCAGGGTTGCTCTGAGACTGGTCAGATATTTCGCTCAGGCTCAGAATAGATTTGTAGCTCATCTTTCAGAATAGACAAGCTGCAATCTGTGAGAACACAAGGGACTTCAATGACAGCAGATGGCTAGACAGCTTGTTGTCTTTGAAGTTTCAAGGCTGACCAAGTATTCCAAATGTCTAATTTAGGGAACAGAATTGCCAAACAAGTAGATGTTAAGGTCGAAGGAATCAAAACTGTAAGTGGCAATCATGAGTAAAACTTCATTTTTTTGTGGGTTGTCAACAATAGTTTCCAGAATGATGATTATGATACAGTTATAACAATAACATCCAAGTACAAATTCTTCTCCAAGAAGATGGGGGAGAGGGGTTCCAGTGATGGAACAACAGATCAGATTATGAAATGTATCATTTTGTAGGTCAGCCAGATACACACTGAACTGGGGTGATCTTTTTTTTTAAACTCTGCTGTCTCTACCCTGTCTCTGCCTCTGCTATCTTGAAGGTGAAATTGCTAGAAAAATTTGAAATTGTAGGCAGCTAAGGTAGAATATGTCGATTTTGGTTTGGCAATCCTATACAGCATTCATGAAATCGAAGCATCACCTCCTATTTTTTTCCCACACTGAAGTTTCCAGTAGCCATTATACCAGGCTACTGAACCTGAACTTTAGAAACACAAAATGTTGGCCTTATTATTGCACAGCTTTGCTGCTTGAGAAAAGGCATCTGATCAAACAAAAGCCATCTTTTCCAACTGAGATCTTAAGAATAACAACCTATTTGGATGCAAGTGATACTTTTTCATATATTACATATTTCATTCAACACCATTGCATAATTTATGTCGGAATTTTGCAAAGAAAATACCTCAGGACAATTTCAATTGTTATCAACATTAATTAGTTTAACTTTGAGCTATTTGTCAGTCATGGTGTAGCATTTTGGAATTGGGGGGATCATTAGAAAAAATGTAATTATACTCCTTCATTTTATAGATGAGAAACTGAAGGCTGTTGAAATTAAACAATAGATGGAATTCCTGACACAGTCAAAACCAGAAGAGGATTCTGATTTGCCAGGTGTTTTACAAAATCATCACAGACTTCATTTCATGAGTGTGTGGTTTTGCGTGAGGCATGGTGCTTGGAACTGGGGATAGGAAAAAGTATAAGGAGTTCTCAAAGATTTTATAGTCTAATTGGTGATGTAGGCCTATGTTTCTCAAACTTTAAAGTCCACAGGAATCACCTAGCAAGCTTGCTAAAATGCAGCTCCTGTTTTATTGGTTCTGGGTTGGACCGGCTTTGCCACTAACAGGCTCCAAGGAGATGTGAATTCTGCTGGTCCACAGGCAAAGTTTGGACATATAAATATAAAGATAATTAACAGTCTAGCAACCTAAGAGAAACAAAAAGAATAATAAAATCTTCTGAGCCTGTTTGAAATGGATGTTACAAAGCTCACACTCCTTCTAAGAATGTCCCTCAGAGGCTCAGAGTGTATATACTGTTACAAAACAGTAACCTATTTTTGTCTCTGGGAGCACAGCATAAGTGGGGCAAGGAGAAAGAAAGGAGAAAAATGATGGCAAGAAATACCATCAAAGGAAGAGGTAGAGACACAATAAAAATTTTTTTTTGGAAAAATATAAACTCATGGTAGCCAAGATATCAGTACTTCTGGAGAGTATCAATGAGAATGTAGTGTTGAACAATGGATTCAGAGGCAAGAAGTCTCAATTCAAGTTCTGGTAGGCCATTTAGTAACTATTTGATTGTTAGCCATATATGTAACCTGTTTAGCTTCAGTTTCTCTATCAGAAAAGAGAGAGAGAGAGAGAAAAATAATACCTCAAATCTCCCTGGATTGAATAATTATATATTAAAGCACTTGACACAGACATGTTGAAGAATGTATAGAGCTTCAGAATGTAGCTTAGGTTTAGAAACTCAGCAATTCTATTCAAACCAATGCAGTAATAAATAATTCCAATCTTAAACAAGCTACCTCAGAGAATAGAAAAAGTAGGTACCCTGTGTGACTAATTTTATGAGGCTGTTATAACCTAACACAATAACCTAATTAGGGTAATGCATACAAGAAAGGAAAACAAAAGGCCCATAATCACTCATTAGTATAACTACTAAAATGCATGACCAACTGTGGTTTTTCTCAGAAAGGAGGGTTGGTTTAACATTAGAAAATCAATTAATGTAATTAATGTGATTAACAGATTAGAAGAGAAAAATCATATGATCATCTCAATTTCAAGAGAAAAAAGCCTACATCAAATATCATGTTTAATGGTGAAATGCTGAAAGTATTCCATTAGAGATTTGAAACAAAATAGGATTGCCTGTCATAATTACTTGAATTTACCGTTATATTGGAAGGCCTAGTCAGTATTTTTGGTTTTTTAAATTTTTCCCAGCCATTCTTTTTGTTTTACCTTGACATTAATGGTAGGAAACACACACACACACACACACACTCATTGGAAAGGACAAAACAAAACTCATTATTTGCAAATGATTTTGTTGTATATGCAGAAAACTTAGAGGAATTTATAGATAAATGATAAGAATTTATAAGAGAACTTAGCGAGCTTATAGGATTCAAAATCAGTATTACCATGGTAGGCAGAATAAAGTCCCTCTCCCCTACAAAGATGTTCAGATCTTAATCCCTGAAACCTGTGAATTTTTGCCTTACAAATCAAAAATAATTTTGCAGATGTAATTAAATTAAGATGATCAAATTATCCCAGATTATCTGGGTGAGCCCAGTGTAATCACAAGAGTCCCTAAAACTGAAAAAGTGTGTCATAAAAATCAATTGACCTGTTGTTGCTGGCTTTAAAGACCGAGAAAGGGGGCTACAAGCCAAGGCATGTGGGCAGCTCTAGAAACTAGAAAGGGCAAGGGAACAAATTCTCCCTTAGAGTCTCCAGAAAGCAGTGAAACCTTTCTGACATCTTGATTTTAAGGCCAGTGAAACTGATCTTGAACTTCTGAACTACAGAACACTGAGATAATAAATTTCTGTTGTTTTATACCACTCTGTCTGTGGCAGCTAGTGACAGCAGCCTTAGAATAATACAGTTACAAAGTCATGGATTTCTAAATGCAGTTCATAAATTAAAGCAAAGAGGACACCACTTAGGACATTTGTGGTAGCATCCAAATGTATATGTTTAAAAAACTACCCAGGAATTAAATCTAACAAAATATCTGTAAGAAAATCATAAAACTTTATTGAGTGTTTTTAAAGAGTTACCTAGATAAATGGAGATATGCTATGTTCATGGACTTGAAGATTTAACATTTAAAGATTTGAATTCTTCCCCAAACTGATCTATAGATTTAGTTACAGTTCTAATTAAAATCCCAACAGAATTTTTTGGTGGAACTTGACAACTTGACTCTAAAATACATATGAAAGTCAAAAGGCCAAAAATAGCCAAGACATTCTTAAAGAAGAAGGAAGTAGGGGCTTGCTATCAAAATATTAATATTTATAAAGTCATTATAATGAAGATAATATGGTAATAGTTCAAACATAGAAGAATAAATCAATGAATTTGAAGAGAGAGAGCAGACCTAGATCCACAAATATATAGACAAAGGGACACTGCAGAATAAAGGAGAAATTATGGTGCCTACAATAAATAGTGCTGGGATGTCTGGGTATTTACAGTTACAAAAATAAAATTGGATCCTTAATTCATACCATACATATAAATAATCTCCAAGTGAACTAAAAATCTAATGTAAAAGGGAAACCATAAAAATTTTCCCCTGGGCTAGGGAAAGTTTTTTTTTGTTTTTTTGTTTGTTTGTTTTTTGTTTTTTAATATTTTTTTATTTATTATGTGACAGACAAAGATGACAAGTAGACAGGGAGGCAGGCAGAGAGAGGAGGAAGCAGGTTCCCTGCTGAGCAGAGAACCCAATGCGGGGCTCGATCCCAGGACCCTGGGATCATGACCTGAGCCGAAGGCAGAGGCTTTAGCCCACTGAGCCACCCAGAAGCCCCATAGGGAAAGTTTTCTTAAGACATAAAATGTATAGACATAAGAGAAAATATTGGTAAATTAGACTACATTAAAACTGAGAACATTTATTCATCAAAAAACTTCATAAAATACCATCCACTGCTTCCAGTTTTATACCTTCAACTAGAAACTCTGGCACTAGGAAATATATACATGGATGTTTATAGTAGCACTGTGCATAATAATAACAAACTGGAAGCAATCCAAATGTCCACCAAGGATTGAATATATAATTAATCGTTGTACATTCATAAAAGGAGCTACTATACAGCAATGAAAATAATGAACAGCTACACACACCAACATAGATAATGCAAACACAAGGCTGAAAGAAGTAGACGCCTGAAGAAAATACACAATATGATTCTGTTTATACTAAATTTGAAACAGACAAAACTAAACACTCTTGTGTAGGGATGATCATAAGTCAGAAAACTAAAGAAACTGAGGCGGTAATTATTTTTAAAATCAGAACATTGATTACCTCAGCAGTGTAGGGAGGGGAAAGCAATTGAGGAGGCCCACATAAGAAGTTTCTTTGACAGGGAAAATGTTCTTTTCTTAACCTGGGGGAGCTAGACAGAATGCTTACTTCATTCTTATTCTTTGGAATAGAGAATGCTTACTTTGGGGCGCCTGGGTGGCTCGGTGGGTTAGGCCTCTGCCTTCGGCTCAGGTCATGAGCCGCAGGCCTCTCTGCCTACTTGTGATCTCTCTCTCTCTGTGTCAAATAAATAAATAAATAAATAAAATCTTTAAAAAAAAAAAGAATGCTTACTTTATTTTTATTCTTCGGAATAAATGTCTTACACATTTATTATTATAAGAAAGTCTTAAAAAAACAAAAGAATATCTTTTATGTCCTTATGTGAGCATGATTAATTTAAACAAAAACTACTTAATTAAAAACAAAACAAATAAAAAATTATACTGGAGGTTTTGTAGGTGGAAACAAGGGGCTTAGTTCTAAACCAAACAACCTAAATAAGATCATCATAAGTTTTGTAGTAAATATAATTTACAAACTCTTTTGATTGGACACCATCTACACCCATTTTAGAACATACCATGACTAAATCTGTTTCATCAACCTTGAGTCGATACTAACATAGAGGTAAACAATGAGTATGGGCTTTTTGGCAGGAGAGATTTTTATCTCTGCACACCAATGTGAGGAAGCAACAGAGAAAAATATGTTTCTTCCCATGGAGAAAATTGAACATGGTAAAACTAAATCTTATTTGGTAACCTAATTGATGAATCATTAAGCCCCATGAGTAGCTCACTGAATCATAAACTTAGCTTTCTCTTCTGCAAAGACTGAAATATTTTACAGTCTAGCGTCTGAATTTGAAAATATCTTTAGGTCTAGGTTTGCTTCACAGTTTTTCTGGAATTAAAACAATTTCCACTCTTAAAAGGGACTCATATCTGATGTCTCATTTTCCTCTTGAAAAAGGGGGTTTATTTCTGCATTAGTGGCAGGTGCTCATTACATTAGATGAACCTAGAGACTCACTGAATTATGTCTTCTGTATAAAATGTTTGATCTTCATAATGTGTAGTATGAATCATCGAGAGATGATGATTAAATAATCAAGCACTTGATTTAATAAGCTAGGTAATTTTTGCCATCTGCCTTAGGAAGGTCCATCCAAGATGGTTTAAAGTTTTAAAAATTTATAAGTATTGATTTTTATCTTCCTCATCTAGAATTTCTCTTTGCACAGGAATGTTGGATAGATCTGATTTTGAAACAAAGTGGCCAAAATGAATCGTGTAAGTTCCAAGTTTAAGTTCCAAGTTCCAAGTAGAACTTGGGGCATGCAGGTTCAAGCCCTCACAGATCAGAGTAACTGGGGCTCAAAGTTACAGTGGGATCCACTTTTATGAACACAATGGGAAACAATGGGAAGATACAATGGGATACACTTTTATGAATGTGAATAGTTAAAACAAGCTTTAGTAAACCCAGTTTTGACAGAATCCAAGGCAGGAGTACAACCGGGTGATTGGATGCAAGAAGATCCAGGTGCTATTTTGGGAAAACACCCAGACTGTGTCTCATCTCTTCTCAATCATTCGTTCTCATTCTTCTGTCTCTACCAGGCAGCTTTGGCTGCATTTCTTCCCCCCATGGATCAGATAACCATCCCACAGCATCCATGGTGACCCAAGTCCGGCTGCCTAAAGAGATGCTCATTTTTTGTCCCAATTCCAAGTTCCACAGGGAGATTGTGATTTGCACAGCTTGAGTCTGGTGTCAATTCCTGGTCCAAATGATTATGATGAAGAGGAAACCAGGGGCCCACTTCTATGGCACAAACAGACCAGCCCACTGTTACCCACTACAGAAGGGAAGGACATAAATGCTTAGGGGATTAGGAAGACCTCTCCTAGTCAAGGGCCTGAAGGCAAAAATGTGTATGGTGTGTTCTAGTAATGCTGTGTAAGCCAATTTGTCTAGGTATGGAGTTTATGCAAAAGCCCTAAGAGACAGAATTGGAGAAATAGTTTGAGCTCACACTGGAGAGATTCCTGGATGTCAAGCTAAAAGGTTTAAATTTCTGAGTCTACAGAAATTTAAACCCAGCATGGAGCCCAATGTGGGCCTCAAACTCATGACCTGAGATCAAGACCTGAGCTGAAATCAAGAGTTGAACATTTAACCAACTGAGCCACCCAGGCACTCCTCTATAGACGTTTTCATGAGAACTTTATAGGTTCAGTGAGTAAACAGGTCTTAAACAAAAACATGTATATTCATGAGGTCTTTGAAGGTTAGAAAGTCCTTTTACATGTTCATGTTTATCGTACAATTGTTTATAATAATAAAATATTGGAATCAACACGGATGACCATCAATAGAAGAATGCTTACAGAACTGACAGCGTATCTATCCTACAAAATTTCCTTTGGTCATTAAAGGGAATGATGTAAAGCTGTGATCATTAACATGAAAAGTCCTGTTAACTATTAACAATAAAATTATTAACAGAAAAAGCAAAGAAAGTAGCAGAGATATATAATGCAATTCCATTTATAGTAAAGTATTTTAAAAATACATAGCTTTTAAATAGGTAGAAAGTTTTCTGAAAGAACGTTCATGAAACTGTTCAGGTGGTTTCCTCTGGGGAAGGAAGTGGGATGAATGAGTGGGTGGGGTAGAGATGAAGAGTGACATTCACTTTACTACATGTGTCATATGCTTTAAAAGATAAAAGTGCAAATACACCATTAAACATTTTTTAAAGTTAATTTCATTTTTAATAAGACAAGCATAAGGATATGTACTTAGACTCAGAAACTAGAATATTACCTTTCATTTCTGAAGCGGCTTGCAGTTGACAACGGAGATAACTAGCCCTTGCTATGTTCCAGGTATCTTTGAAACCTTTCCATATGCTAATTCATTGAATCCTCACAAGGACCCGGCAAGTTCGTTACTGTTATTCTCCCATTTTACTGATGAGGAAGCTGAGGCACAGAGATGAGTTAGTGGCCCACGCTCACATAGCCAGTAAGGAGCAGAGCTGAGATCTGAACGCAGGTGTTTTGCCACCAGTCCAGGAGCTAGCTAGTCTCCAGAGCAGATTACTTCAGACATGTGACTACAGAACTGACAACTAAGAATGTTGGATTGAATATAATGATAATATATAAATATGATATTTTAAATGTATATAATAAATAAAATACAATATACTGTAAAATGTTATTTAAGTAGTAAAGCTATGTAAAAACACAACTAGCGGCACTCTTGATTTCAGCTCAGGTTGTGATCTCAGTGTCGTGAGATTGAGCCCCATGTAGGGCTCCGAGCTCAGTGTGGAGTCTGCTTGAAATTCTTTCTTCCTCCTGCTCATGCTCACTCGCTCATTCTCTCTCAAATAAATAAATAAATCTTTTTTTTTTTTAAGACTTTATTTATTTGTCAGAGAGAGAGAGAGAGAGCACAAGCAGGGGGAGTGGCAGGCAGAGAGAGAGGGAGGAGCAGGCTCCCCGCTAAGAAGAGAGCCAGAGTGTGGAGCTCCATCCCAGAACAATGGAATCATGACCTGAGCCCAAGGCAGATGCCTAGCCAACTAAGCCACTAGGCATCCCCAAATAAATAAATCTTTAAAAAAATACAACTATATTAAAAATATCAAAACACTCATGTAACCAATAGGATATATATATTTTTTAATGTAGATTCACACCCAGCATGGAGTCCAACATGAGGCTTGAACTCATGACCCCAAGATCAAGACCTGAGCTGAGAATAAGAGTCAGACACTTGGGGTGCCTGGGTGGCTCACTCAGTTAAGTGGCTGCCTTTGGCTCAGGTCGTGATCCCAGGGTCCTGGGATCAAGCCCCACATCAAGTTCCCTGCTCAGTGGAGAGCCTGCTTCTCCCTCTCCCTGCCACTCTGCCTACTTGTGCTTTCTTTCTCTGTCAAATAAATAAATAAAATCTTAAAAAAAAAAAAAAAGTGTCAGGCACTTAAGTACCTGAAAGGCACTTCAGGTGCCCCAAATCTTTTTTTTTTTTTAATGTTTCAAGTTGTCATTAATATTCTAGTTAGTTAACATAGAGTGTACTATGAGTTGCAGGAGTAGAATTTAGTAATTCATCACTTACATGAAAGACCCAGTGCTCATCACAACTAGTGTCCTCCTTAATACCCATTACCCATCTAGCTCCGCCTCCCCTCCAGCAACCCTCAATCTGTTCAAATCTAAGGTATACTGAGTACCAGAACTACTTTTGTGAGGGCGTTTGCTAATCCAGCCAGTATGAGACTCTATCTTCCTAAGGAGTAAAGTACAAAAGGAAATCCACCAGCAAAGCTAGGAATTCACAAGCTATTTTCCCCAAATCTCCACCCATAGGAGACTGCTAAACAATAGAGTGGGGAAACAATTTCATCCTTGAAAATCTGTGATCACTTCCCAGCACTACTGCAATTACAACCTCTTGATGGTCCAAAAAAATTCAAGCCATAAACTTAAATTGGTGCAGAATACTGATAAAGCCCATAGAGACTGAATGTGACAAATACAAACCCATTCTGAGAAGTTATCTTCCTCCTAGGGCTCAATGTATTTACATAAATAATTTTTCAAGGTCAACAAGCAGCACGCAGTGAAAAACTACTAAGCACACATAAAGCAATAAGCACCGTGTATAAGAGCTAGAAGAAACAATAGTAGAAACAGGGCAAAAAAAAAGACGTCAGATACCGGAATTATCAGACATAGATTAAAAAACAATTGTATCTACTATTTTTAAAGGTATAAAAGGCACATTTGAAAATATCTTGAGGATACTGGAAACTACATAAGGGTGACAAATAAACTTTTAGAAAGAACCAAATAAAACTTCTAGAAATGAAAATCGCAGTTACTGAAATTAAAAACAAACAAAAACCAGTGGTTTAACAGCATATTAGACATAAATGAAAAGAGAATTACAGAACAGGAAGTTTAGGTCATGAGATTTTACGGAAGGCAGCACAGAGATTCAAAGTAACGGAATATATGAAAGAGAGATTAAGATTGCTGGAAAGAAGAGTGAGGAAGTCTAGTGTACATTTAATTAGTTCTAGAAGGAGAGGAAAGAGATGACATGGCAGAGATAATATTTGAAGAAATAATGACATATTCTTTTTCAGACCCAATAAATGGTATCAATTCACACACTCAAAAAGTGAAACAAATCCTATACAGGAAAAAGAAAAGGGAAGGGTAGGGAAGGGAAGGGTAGGGAAGGGAAGGGAAGGGAAGGGAAGGGAAGGGAAGGGGAGGGAGAAGGCAGGAAGGGGGAAGGGAAGGGGGAAAGGAAGGGAAGAAAGGAGGGAAGAGGTGAAGGAAGGAAGGAAGGGAGTGAGGGAGAGAGGGAGGGAAGAAAGGAGGAAGAAAGCAGGGAGGAAAGAATGAACTAACTATTGAGCAAACTCCAAACCTAGATTCCTCATCATGAAACTAATGGACAGCCCAGGTCAGGGGAGAGATTGGGGTAGGGTATGGGTGGAGATCACTGTCAAAGGAACAACAACTTGACTGACAACTGATTTCTCAATAGAATCAATGGAAAGCAGATGACAGTATAATGATTCCTGTTAATCTATTATTTTATTCCTAGTGAAAACATCTTTCAGGAATGAGAGCACAATATAAACATTTAAAAAACAGAACATAAAGAGTTAGTTTGCTACTGTTCAGATTCTTGTAAGAGGGAATTCCTAAGGATGTCATTTTGGGAGAAAGCACGTGATCTCACATGGAAGCTCTGAGATGCCAGAAAGAATGAAGAGCAAAGGAAGTGGTAAATGTATGGATAAATCTATACAATGCAATGTTGTACATAATACAACATTAATAATATCTTATGAGATAAAAAATAAGTTAAATTCCTGAAAAGAAATTTTAAAAAAATAAATAATTTTTTAAAAAAATAAGTTAAATTCACAAAAGTAAAAGCATGCAAACCTGGAAAAGAGTAAATAGAGTTAGTGTTCAAAGTCTTTGTAGTTTCTAGCACAAAAACAGCATTACTCCCTAACTTTTGAATTGGTAGGTTTTGTGTGTGTGTGTGTGTGTGTGTGTGTGTGTGTGTGTGTGTGTGTGTGTACACATATAAATCTTAGCTAACTGCTAAAAGAATAGATATAGGAGAATGTTAGCCTATAAATGGGTAGGGGGTGGGGAATAGAAAGATAAGAAAAATCAATTCAAAATAAGAAAAGAAAGAAGGAAAGAAAAAAGAGTAATAGAACGAGTGAGACAAAGAGAAAGCCAAACTGTGGTAATTTAAAATATATTAGTTATTAGTACTAATTAATGAAATAGAACATAAATGGGATAAATGCATCAGTTAAAAGGTTTTCAGACTAAATAAAACAACTGTAAAAATATCCAAACAGATGAAATGGAAATACATGTACTCTGCAAATATAAACAGAAAGGAACCAGCGTTCTTACATTACTAGTACTCTAAACAAATTTTAAGGCAAAACACGTTATTGAAAACAATGGGGGGGGCGCCTGGGTGGCTCAGTGGGTTAAAGCCTCTGCTTTTGGCTCGGGTCATGGTCCCAGGGTCCTGGGATTGAGCCCTGCATCGGGCTCTCTGCTCAGTGGGGAGTCTGCTTCCTCCTCTCTCTCTGCCTGCCTCTCTACCTGCTTGTGATTTGTCAAATAAATAAATTAATTAAAAAAAAAAAACAATTGAGTTGTTACTTGAAAAGCTAAACACAAAATTACTATATGACCCAGCAATTCCACTCGTAGGTATATATAGCTAAAAAAATTGAAAGGAAGGACTCCAAAGATACTTTTCTACGGTGTTCCTCCAGCATTGTCCACATCAGCCAGAAGATGGAAACAACCCAAGTATTCAACAAATCAATGGTGAAACAAAATGCAGTATATATGCATAATGAAATACCATTCAGCCATAAAAAGGAATGAAGCTCTAATATACTTGCCGTATATATGGATGAACCTTTGTGTCTATAAAATGATAAATATTGCATGATTTCACTTACATGAAATATCTAGAATAGGCAAATTCATAGAGACAGAAAGTAGATTTGTCAGGGGCTGGGAGGAGGGGAGCATGGAGAATTTTTGCCTAATGGTTACAAAGTTTCTATTTGGGGTGACGGAAACGTTTTGTAACTATATAGCGATTATGGTTGCACAACATGGTGAATATAATTAACGCTACTGAATTGTACACTTAGAAATGGTTAAAATGGCAGACTTGATGTTATATATGTTTTACCACAATAAAAATGGCTAAGATGAAGATAATCGCTTCTTAACAATACAATTTCAATTTGCACTTATTTTTAAAATTTATATATACATGAGGCACTTGGGTGGCTCAGTGGGTTAAGCCTCTGCCTTTGGCTCAGGTCATGATCTCAGGGTCCTGGGATCCAGCCCTGCACCGGGCTCTCTGCTCAGTGGGGAGCCTGCTTCTCCATTTCTCCCTGACTACTTGTGATCTCTCTCTCTCTGTCAAATAAATAAATAAAATCTTTTAAAAAAATAAAATAAAATTTATATATATATACAAACAGCCTCAAACTAGGTAAGAGAAAACCAGAAGACCTATAAGGAGAAATAGACAAATCCACAATTATATAGGAAATTGAAACATACATCTGTTAATAATAGATAAAATCAGAAGACAAGAAAAATTACCTAATAGATGATTCCAACACTGCTGATTAATAAAGTTGACCTAATTGAGATAAATATATTACATTCAACAATGGCAGAACAAATACTCTAAAGTCCACACACAATATTTCAAAATGGACTCATATGACATCATTAAAGCAAGCCTCAACAAATTTTAAAGGACTGCAATAACAGAGACTATTTTCTGATGAGTGTGATCAAACTATAAATAATGATAAACAGAACATCCCTATGTAATTGTAAATTACTCACAATGGAAATTTTAAAAATTGTTTTCAATTGAATAATGAACTCATACCTATCAAAAACATGTAGGATACATCTAAAAAGAACTTAGAGGGCTGATTTGTAGTCTTAAATGTTATATATTAGAAAAGAAGAAAGGATAAAACTTACTTTGGTGTGATTGCAGCCCTGGCAGACAGGCTGGGGGCAGATATCTGGTCTGACTACTGACACCACCCATCTACAAGCCCACAGCAACCCCAGACTGGCTCCTTAACAGCACAGGGATTAAACCCTGCCCAGTGAGCTTACAACAGGCATAGTGAGCCATTGCAATGGACTGGAATGAAGGCAAATGTGGCTCAGTAGGGCATATGTAACCCACATAGAAGACACCCTTGAAGGACATGGTTCTGGTGAACAAGGGGCATTGTACTACAGGGCACCACAGGACTTCTTCCTCATTAAGCCACTACTTTCAGGATCAGAAAATATAGCTGACTTTCCTAATACATAGAAACAAACAGAGAGTGTTAGACAAAACAAGGAGACAAAGGAATATGCCCAAAATGAAAGAATAGAACAAAGTCACAGCAAAAAGAGCCAAATGAAATGGAGGTAAGCAACATGCCTCATAAAGAAATCAAAGTAATGGTCATAAAGATACTAACTGAACTTGAAAACAGAAGTGGAGGAGTTCAGTGAAATGTTCAACAAAGAGATTAATAATATAAAAAAGAGCCAGAGATGAAGAACTCAATAACTGAAACAACAACAACAAAAAATACATTAGAGGGAATCAACAGCAGATTATAGGATTCAGAAGAATGGATCAGTGATCTGGAAGACAGGGTAATAGAAAGGAACCGAGCTGGAGAGCCAAACGAATAATAAAAAATGAGAAATAAGTTAAAGGAACCCAGTGACATCATCAAGTGTAGTAACATTTTCATTATAGGGATCCCAGAAAGGCAAGAAAGACAGAATGTGAGGAAAATGTATTTGAAGAAATAATAGCTGAAAACTTCCCAAATTTGGAAAAGGAAAGAGACATCCAGATTCAGGAAGCACAGAGATACCACCCCCCCCTACAAAATCAACCCTCAGAGATCCACACCATGATACATAATAATTAAAATGGCAAAATGGCAAAAAGTAGTAATAAGGAGAGAATTTTAAAAGCAGCAAGAGAAATGAAAACATTTTATACACAAGGAAAACCTCATAAGGCTATTAGCTGATTGTTCAGCAGAAATTTGTCAGGCCAGAAGAGAGTGGCATGATATATTCAAAATGCTGAAAGGAAAAAAAAACCTGCAACCAACAATACTCTACTGGCAAGGTTATCATTCAGAATAGAAGAGTTTAAGAGTTTCCCAGAAAAATAAAAGTTAAAGGAGTTCATCACCATTAAACCACTCTTACAAAAATAATGAAAGGAAATTCTTTTTTAAATATTTTATTTATTAATTTTTGAGAGAGAGAGAGAGAATGCACAAGATGGGGGGAGGGGTAGAGGGAGAAGCAGACTCCCCGCTGAGCAGGGAGCCCAATGCAGGACTTGATCCCAGGACCCTGGGATAATGCCCCAAGGCAAAGGCAGACACTCAACTGACTGATCCATCCAGGTGCCAGGAAATTCTTCGAGTGAAAGGAAAGCCCGTATCAGGAGTAAGTAAATTATGAAAGGAAAAAATTTCATAGGTAAATGCAAACATTGATAAAAGTAGTAGATTAATTACTATAAAATCAGTATGGAAGTTAAGGCACAAAATCAGTTACATAATTTATATCTATAAAAGTTAGTCAGTGGAGTGGGGGGGGGGTTGTTGGGTGGCTCAGTTGGTTAAGTGTTTGCCTTCACCTCAAGTCATGATCCCAGGGTCCTGGGATTGAGCCCCGAGCCAGGGTCCCTGTTCCATGGCAAGCCTGCTTTTCCCTCTCCCTCTGTCTGTTACTCCCCCTGCTTGTGCATGTTTGCATGCGCACTCTCTCTCTCTCTGTCAAATAAGTAAATAAAATCTTTAAAAAATTAGCCAAGGGATTCACAAAATAAAAGGATGTAAAGTAGGATGTTATATATATAAAATGTGGTGGCGGGTTAAAATTTAATGATTTTAGAATGGTTCAAATGTAAATGATCATCAACTTAACAGAGACTGCTATAATCCTAAGATGTTACATATGATCCTAAAGGTAACCACGAATCAAAAAGCTGTAACAGATACACAAAAAATAAGGAGAAAGGAATCCAAGCATATCACTAAAGAAAGCCATCAAACCACAAGGGAGGAGAGCAAGAGAAGAAACAGAGAGGGACTACAAAAACAACAATAAAGCAAGTAACAAAATGGCAGTAAGTACATATCCAGCTATAGTCACTTTAAATGTAAATGCTCTAATCAAAAGATGGAGGGTGACTAAATGGATAAAAAAGCAAGACCCATCTATATGCTGCCTACAAGAGACTCACTTCAGACCTAAAGACACATGCAGATTGAAAGTGAAGAGATGACGAAGAGGTGCCTGGGTGACTCAGTTGGTTAAATCTCCGACTCTTGGTTTCGGCTCTGGTCATGTTCTCAGGGCAGTGAGATCAAGCCCTGCACTGGGCTTTGCACTCCGCAGGGAATATGCTTGAGATTCTTTTCTCTCCTTTCCCCTCCCCCTCTGCTACCCCCCCCATCTTGTTCTCTCACTCTCTCTCTAAAATAAACAACTAAAATCTTAAAAATAAAAAAAGAAAAGCAAAGAGATGGAAAAAACATTTACAATGCAAATGGAAGTGAAAATAAAGTTGGGATAGCACGACTTATATCAGACAAAATAGACTTTAAAACAAAGACCATAACAAGAGACAAAGAATGACACTACATAATGATAAAGGGAACAATCCAACAAGATTTTACAATTGTAAATACTTATGTACCCAACAGGGAAGCACCTAAATACTAAAACAATATTAACAGACATAAAAGAAGCAATTGACAGTAATATATATAGTAGGGGACTTTAACACCCCACTTACATCAATGGATAGATCATCCAGACAGAAAACCAACAAGGAAACAGTGGCTTTAAATGACACATTGGACCAGATGGACCTAACAGATAAAATCAGAACATTCTACCCTCAAATAGCAAAATACACATCATTTTCAAGTACGCATGGAACATTCTCCAGAATAGATCATATTTGGCCACCAAACAAGTCTCAATATATTTTAAAAAGACTGAAATTGTATCATCCATCTTTTATTTTCTTTCTTTTTTTTTTTTTAGATTTATTTATTTGTTTTAGAGAGATTGTGCACAGGAGGAAGAGCAGAGAGACAGCGAGGGAATCCCAAGTGCACTCCCTGCTGAGCACACAGCCTGATGCAGGGCTCAATCTCACAACCCCGAGACTGTGACCTGAGCTGAAATCAAGAGTTGGATGCTTAACTGAATGAGCCCACCAAGTGCCCATATCATGCATCTTTTCTGACCACAATGGTATAAAACTAGAAATTAATCATAAGGAAAAAAAATCTAGAAAGAACACAAATATAAGGAGGCTAAATAACATGCTAGTAAACAATGAATGAGTCAGCCAAGAAGTCAAAAAGGACTTGGATCAGTTTTTATGTTTTAGATGCAAGTCCTTTGTTGGTTATATCTGTAGCTAATTTCTTCTTTTGTGCTGTGGCTTGGTTTTCAGTCTCTTAAGAATCATTTCATGACCTGGAGTTCTTTAATGTGGTCTAATTTATCAATTTTTTATGGCTTTGCTTTTTGTATTATTTAAGAATTCTTTCTATCCTAGGGGCGCCTGGGTGGCTCAGTGGTTAAAGCCTCTGTCTTCGGCTCAGGTCATGATCCCAGGGTCCTGGGATCAAGCCTCACATCGGGCTCTCTGCTCGGCAGGGAGCCTGCCTCCTCCTCCTCTCTCTCTCTGCCTGCCTCTGCCTACTTGTGATCTGTCTGTCAAATAAATAAAAATCTTTAAAAAAAAAAAAAGAATTCTTTCTATCCTAAAGTTATAAAAAATTTCTCCATATTATCTTCCTAAACCTTATCAGTTTTTTTCATTAAAAACACATTATTTATGGTAACATGTAATGGGTTAATTATTAAAAATAAATTAATAAATATCTTAAATTTCCTGTTTTAATTTCTAATGTAGTAATTATTGATAAATATCACCCATATAAACAAAAGCTCTATGGGGTCCTCAATGTATTAAGAGGGTAAAGGGATTTTGAGATCAAAACACTCAAGAACCACTGTCCTAGAGAAACTCTTGCATTGTGCACTAGAGGTAAGCATAGAATTTTCTTAGCAGCATTGTTCTAAACAGTGTGGAACTAGAAAAAACTCAAATAGTCATCAACACTACAATACATAAATTAAGTATTGAATATTGTTACAATGGAATAGCATATAGTGGCAAAAGTGAGCAAAATATCCTACAAGACATGGATACTTATACTCAACAACATGGATAAATCTAACATAGTATTGAGCAAAAGAAGAAAGATTAAAAAAAATCTGTAGTATGATCTCATTTAAATAAGTTCTATAACAGGAAAAATAAAACTTTAGATTTAAGGGGTGCTCACATAGCTGATAAGGCTATCAGCTTATCACATTTTTATTTTATTTTATCAGCTTATCACAATTTTACACATTGGTAAAATCCAGAAAAGCAATGAAAAATTGCTGTATAATTCAGAATAATAACTAACTAAATAATAAATAAATAAAGTGATAATAAAAGGCCCAAGTATAAGTAACTTAGGAGTACCATTACCACTCACAGGCTTGAAGGTGCAAGGAAAGAAAGCCATTAATAGAACCAGGAGATAGGACTTTGTGAAGACAGCTGCTTAACAGGACCTCACCTTACTCTTCTCCTTTCCTCCCTCTGTCTCTGCTCTCTCTTGTCGAACCACTGGGAAAGCAGAGGGCAAGAGAACCTACTGGTGCCGTGCATTTATGTCAACCTCCGAGGAAACACAGCAGAAAGAAGGGTAGAAGGTAGACCTGGAGTGATGAGAAGTTGGTCATACGTTCACCTGAACCTAAAATGTCAGCCACCTCCACTGTTTTCCTTGTAAAGTAGGGAGCATGAAGGACAGAAAAATGACTAAGTACAAAAAAACACAGCTTGTACGATCCTGCTTCTGGTGCAGGCGGCAAGGTCTAAGCAGGTACTCAAGGCTATCTTCTACCTGTCATTTCTGTTTTTCTCTTCTATCAGCACATTGGCTAATTTTTTTTTTTCACCTCTCTCCTTGTGGCAGGCTGCAAAAAGAAAGATGCTTTGCCTGCTTTTCTAAAGTAAGTTCGGAGACACCTGAACATGGGGGATATGAGGCATTGATAGTCTTATCTATCCTAGGCAAATGCACTCTTCCAGTGAGCAGATTTGGCCACTGGGCCAAAGAGTGTTAAGACGTCGTGCACTGAATCCCTGAGTTCTAAGCAGAGCCCTCTCTACCCTGTCCTCCCCATCATGCAGTAGCAAGACAATAACTGCTGAGAAGGATACTTCATCACCTCTTCTCTATATATTGGTTCTATGGCCTGAGGAACCCCTAATGAACAGGAGAAAGTCAGCTTACATTTCATTAGAACCACATCTATTACACTTCCAGTTTTCATATGAGGACACCGAAGCCAAGGGAATCTGAGATATTTACCTAAGGCTGCATAGCTAGTACAAGAACAGAGAGTAAAAGCTCAGCCTCCTGACTTTAAGGCTAATTTGTTTCCCACACACTGAAGGACTACATCTGTATCTTATCACCGTGCCAGGCGGACATGGAAAGTAGCAGTAACATAATGCTAGACTCTGATAAAGGTGACTCAGGGGAGGGAGAAACATAGTAGCAGATGTCCTCTAAATATTAAGGCACCATGGGGAATAATAAGACATTTGTCATCCTGCTGTCTCATTGTGCCAAGCTACAGAACTGAAGATGTTTTTGCCCTGTGTTTTTCCAAGGTAGGGCCTTTTCCAAAACAATTCAGTGTGATGACTACTCAAGTGCATTTTAATGTGCTTGCTGATGAATTTCCTTGGTATTGGAAAAAATACTATTTTTTTTGTAATGTCTCCTCTCCATTCCCCCAATGGAGGAGTTCACATTGTTTTTTGTTAGTTTATTTTTGTTGTTTTGTTTTTTAGTCACAGAGAAGTCTACTTAGTGAAACAATAGGCTATTGCAAATCTATAAAACACCATCAAAACAGATATTCTGGTGAAACCATAGGGATTTCATGAATCATGCTAAAGAAGTTCGTAAGTGACTCTGCATTTTAGGATTTCCATAGCCTTTCTGGGACTAATTAGATTGGTCCATAAGTGGTAAGTGATGAGGCATAAGTCTGGGAGATGCAATGAGATAAAGAAGGAATTGAAGAAATGAGAATGAATGTGGAAAGTGGAAACTTGGTTTGTAAGAGTTGGTATCTCTTCAACCTAGTGACTTGAAAATGGCAATCACCGTTTTATTGCTTTCATGATCTTTTTAATTTCTGCGTATTAAGGTGGAATTTACGTCGTCTCTCAAGCTAAGTCAGATGGAATGAAGAAGTCTTGTTAAAAGACTTTGTTTAAAACAAGAGTAGAGGTTGCAAATAGATGGTTTATAAACACACTCCATTGTAAGATGAGTGATGAGGCTTTAAATAACTTGGTTACATTAATCAATGGTGGGTTGGGATGCCTTGCTAAGAAGCTTCCTGAAATCCATCCATCCATCCATCAATCAATATTGTGAATCAATGCAGGATGAAAATAGTCATCAGGAATATGTAATACAGCATTTTATTTAGGGCTTTCGATGCTTTATATTAAAGGAGAAACCGAGTCCCTGGGTGCCTCAGTCCATTAACCAGCTGCCTTTGGCTCAGGTCATGATCTCAGGGTCCTGGGATGGAGACCTATATCAGGCTCCCTGATCAGTGGGGAGTCTGCTTTTCCCTCTCCCTTTGCTGCTTCCCCTGCTTATGCTCTCTCTCTCTTCCTCTCTCTCTTAAATCAATCAATCTTTAAAAAGAAAGAAGAAGAAACTAACTGGTGGGGAGGAATGAAGTCCATTCTTAAGTTGGTGGGGAAAGATGTTTATGGATAGGACAATTTTTCACACATATCAGACCATACAAGTTCAGTGGATGCCTTTTTTCCTCATCAGAAGTGAAAAAGTAGACAACATTGAAAAAACAGTATTCATCATTTTCAGTGAAGTGCACGAATCTTATGGTTCAGTTTCATAAGTTTTGACAGTTGTACACACCATGTAACTAGCACCTAAAGTTCCAGAAATTCTCTCACCCTCTTGTCCCTTTCTAATTAAACACCCTTTCTTCTCACCAGAGCAACCACTTTCTGATTTCTATTGCCATAGATCAAGTTTCCTCTTCTTGGACTTCATATAAATGGCATCATACCATATATATTATTTTGTGTCTGGTTTCTTTCAGTCAACATGTGCCTAGATTCATTCATGATTTTGCATGTATCAGTAACTCATTCCTTGTCTGACTAGTATTTATCTGTATGAATATATCACAATTTGTTTATTCATTTCTTATTGATGGACATCTGTATTATTTGTCACTTTTAGCTATTATGAATACAACAGCTACGAGCACCTTATATAAGCCTTTTGGGGGACGTATCTTTTCATTTCTCTTGGGTATATACTTTGGAGCAGAATTGATGGTCACATGGCAACTCAATGTTTAGTCATTTGAGCTGCCAACTGTTTTCCAAAGCAGATGCATCATTTTACATTCCCACCAGCAATGTGCCAGGTTCTAATTTCTCCATATCCTTGCCAACACTGGTTATTGTTCCTATTTTTCATTAAAGCCATCTTGGGGGCGTGAAGTTCTACCTCACTGTGGTTTTGGTTTGCATTTCCCTAATGATTAATGATGTTGAGTGTCTTTTCAAGAGCTTATTGGCCATTTTAGATCTACTTTGGAGAAATGTCTATTGTCTTAGTCTATTTGGGCTACTCTAACAGAATACTATAGGCTGTAGGGTTCATAAACAAAAGAAATTTATTTCTCATAGTTCTGGAAACTAGGAAGTTCATGATCAAGGTACTGGGAGATTCAGCATCTGGAGAAAGCATGCTTCCTGGTTCATAGATGGCAGCCTTTTCTCTGCATCCTCACATGGCTCATAAGGAAGCCTCTCCAGTCTCTTTATAGACCCTAATCCCAGTCATGAAGGCTCCGCTCTCATGACTTAACCACTTCTCAAAAGCCCTACCTCCTCGTACCATCACCCTGGGGGAATAGGTTTCTACATACGAATTTTAGAGGGATACAAATATTCAGTCATTATCATCTATTTGGATCTTGGGATCATTTTTATCTGGGTTGTCTTTTTATTGTTGAGTCCTAATTGATTTTTTTAAACACTGGTTGAATTAAAATGAGGAAGTCTGTTGTATCAGGTAAACCTCCTTCAGTTGAGAGTAACAGAAAATACAACCTATACTAGCTTAAGTATAAATGGAATTTGTTGTATCACAGAACTGAAAGTTCTTGGGGATAGTTTTGGCTTCAAGAGTGGTCTGATCCAAGCCAAAAAAAAAAAAAAAAAAGACAACAAGACCTAGTTTCTTCCTCTTCATCTCCTGGCTCTGCTTTCACTGTGTAAGCATCCTTCTTGGACACACTCTCCAATCAAAGCAACAAGATAGCTCTAGCAGCTGTAGCCTACATTCTCCCAGGTTCAGGTAAACCAAGAACACTGCTTTTCTCCTAGCAGCTTGGCCAAAGTCTCATTAGTCCGGACTGATGATAGACCATTCCAAATTGCAGTGCCCAGGGAAATGCAGACATTGCCTGATTTAGGAGGGGTCATAGGCCCTCTTCCTGAAGTCAGGGTTAGAGCCAGCCCAAAACTCTGGACTGCAAGTGGGGGAGGAAGAAGTTCCCCAGAGAGAAATTGGAATATATTTACCAAAAGAAGAGGAAAATAGATGTTGAGTTGTCAAAAACGAGCAGATGTTTAATGCAGTGCCTTCCAATCATGATCTGACTAAAAGCTGACATGATTTGATGTAAGCAACTAAGACAGTATGGCCATGCAGAAAATATTATTATTGATATAGGCATGCTGATACAATTAGCCAGCAGTGAAATCATGAAAAAAATGACTACATTTGGAGTTAGAACACCTTGTCTAAAGCCCTAGCTTTGCTGTTTGCTAATGCTATGACCTTGGAAAAATCACTTAACCTTCTAAACCATTTTTCTAGGTCATAAAAAAGGGATTACCTTAAAGTATAATTCCGGCATCATAGTGTGGCTTTAGAAATATAAACACATGGAAGTGCCTGACACTTAAAGGTACTTACTTTGAAATCCTGGGTCATACCCTTTTGTCTTCAGTGTGTCCTTACCCCAGAGCAACTTCCTTCTCCCAATGTTTGCTTTCCTGATGGGATTTGAGAGATTTCTCCAGAAAAATCTTTGGATCCATTGCCTCATTGAGCCCCAAGTGGCATCCTCAGCTATGTGATTAGAGCATGATTCTCTCAACTCTAAGAATGGTTTCTGGTTGGAATGCCATTGTGGTATGATGAACCAGACACAGACTGGAACAAATATTCCTAAAATTTGTATGGAACCTCAAAAGACCCCAAATAGCCAAAGCAATCTTGATAAAGAAAAGCAAAACTGGAGGTATCATAATTCAGGACTTCAAGTTATATTACAAAGCTACTGTAATCAAAACACAAAAAATAGACACATAGATCAATGGAACAGAATAGAAAATCCAGGGCCACCTGGGTGGCTCAGTCAATCTAGCAGGCTGACTCTTGATTTAGGCTCAGGTCATGATCTCAGGGTCCTGAGATCAAGCCACACATTAGGCTCTGTGCTCAGCAGGGAGCCTGCTTGAGGATTCTCTCCCTCCCTCACCCTCTCCCCCAACTCATGCTCACTCATTCATTCTCTCTCTAAAATAAATAAATAAATCTTAATTTTAAAAAAAGGATAGAAAATTCAGAAATAAACCCGCAACTGTTATGGTCAATTAATCCTTGACAAAGCAGGAAAGAATATCCAATGGGAAAAAGACAGTCTTTTCAACAAATGGTATTGGGAAAACTGGACAGCCACATGCAGAAGAATGAAACTGGACCACTTTTGTACACCATACACAAAAATTAACTCAAAATGTACTAAAGACCTAACTGTGAGATCTGAAACCATAAAAATCCTAGTAAAGATCTCAGAGCAGTAATTTCTCTGATACCGGCCACAACTTTTTTCTAGGTAAGTTCCCACTATCCCTTGTTAAGGGAAAGAAAAATAAAAGTAAACTAGTAGGACTACATCCAAATAAAAAGCTTCTACACAGCAAAGGAAACAATCAACAAAACTAAAAGTAACCTAAAGAATGGGAGAAGATATTTGCAAATGAGGGCGCCTGGGTGGCTCAGTGGTTAAAGCCTCTGCCTTCGGCTCAGGTCATGATCCCAGGGTCCTGGGATCGAGTCCCGCATCGGGCTCTCTGCTCAGCGGGGAGACTGCCTCCTCCTCCTCTCTCTCTCTGCCTGCCTCTCTGCCTACTTGTGATCTGTCCGTCAAATAAATAAAAAAAAATCTTTAAAAAAAAAAGATATTTGCAAATAATATATCCGATAAAGGGTTAGAATCCAAAAATACATAAAAACTTCTGAAAGTCAACACCCAAAACCAAATAATCCAATTAAAAATGGGAAGAAGGCATGAACAGGTATTTCTCCAAAGAAGACATGGCAGAGGCCAACAGACACATGAAAAGATGTTTGTCATCATTCAACCTCAGGGAAATGCAAGTCAAAACTACAACGAGCTATTACCTCACATCGGTTGGAATGGCCTGAATTGGAAACACAAGAAACCAGTGTGGATGAGGATATGGAGACAGGGGAGCCCTCTTGTACTGTGGGTGGGAATGCAAACTGGTATAGCTACTCTGGAAAACAGAACGGGGGTTTCTCAAAAAATTAAAAATAGAACTGTCATATGATCCAGGAATCACACCATTGGGTATTTACCCAAATAATACAAAAACACTAAGTCAAAGGGATAGATGAACCCCCATGTTTATAGCAGTATTATTTACAATAGCCAAACTATGGAAGCAGCCCAAGTGTTCACTGGTTGATGAATGGATAAAGAAGATGTGCCACACAGATACACACACACACACACACACACACACACACACAATGGGATATTATTCAGCCATAAAAAGAATAAAATCTTGGGGCACCTTGGTGTCTCAGTAGGTTAAGCCTCTGCCTTAGGCTCAGGTCATGATCTCAGGGTCCTGGGATCAAGCCCCACATTGGGCTCCCTGCTCAGCAGGAAGCCTGCTTCCCCCTCTCTCTCTACCTGCTGCTCTGCCTACTTGTGATCTCTCTCTCTCTCTGTCAAATAAATAAATAAAATCTTGTTAAAAAAAAAGAATGAAATCTTGCCATTTATAACAACACAGATAGATCTAGAGGGTATAATGCTAAGTGAAATAGTCAGAGAGAGACAAATAGCATATGATTTCACTCATATGTGATATTTAAGAAACAAAAGGGGAAAAGAGGGAGAGACAAACCAAGAAACAGACTCCTTTTTTTTTTTTTTTTTTTTTTTTTAAAGAAACAGACTCTTAACTATAAAGAACAAGCTGATGGTTACCAGAGGGGAGATGAGTGGGGGGATGAGGGAAATAGGTGATGGAGATTAAGGAGGGCACTTGTTGTGATGAGCACTGGGTTATGAAAATAAAAACCTAAAGAACAAAAAAAAAGGAGTCCCATGTCGTGTAACAGGGGTCATAGGCAAATATCTCTGTCATGCCCAGTCTTTGGCTGAGGACTGCCTGGGAGAAGCTTATACCTCAGAGGCTGGGATGGATCCAGAAGGTGCTCCAGCTGAAAACTCAGCTCTCTGCACCCCTTGAAGCAGGTCCTTTCTTGAAAAGAGGTGTGAGGGGCACACCCTATGAGGCCATAAGCCCTGACACCCATCTGGCCATTCTGCTCATGCCTGGAATCATACAGAAGGGAAGCCAAGTGCTGTGTGCTCCACAGAAATGCCTCGGCTTCCTTTATGGCTCCCTTGGGTGAACTCTTAGTCACTCTATACTTTAGATTTCTTCTCTTTGACGTATTTCCATTGTCTGGAATGCTTTTTCCTTCAGACACTCTGATCACTTGCTCCCTTGTCTCCTTCAGGTCTCTCTGCTCACAGGTCACCCTAGTGACACCTCAGTTCTTCTCTAATTACCATAGCAACCCCCTTGCAAGCCTTATTCCTTTTCCTGGCTTGATTTTTCTCCCTAACACTTTTCCATCAAACTAGAAGAGTTTGTTTCTGTATCACCCGTCTTCTTTGATTAGAATACAACTGATGTCAAGTCAGGAGATTTTGTCTGTTGCCCTGTCCCTAGTGCCTACAATAGTGACTGGCACCTAGCAAATGCCATTAAGTATATGTGAAAGGGGAAGAAAGGTGGGAGGAGGGGAGGAAGGAAGGGAGGAAGGGAGGAAGGGAAGGAGGGAGGGAGGAAGGAAAAAACTGATGTAACCAAACAAATCATCTATCACTAAACTTTCTCATTCTGATGCAGACTTCGTATCTAAGATCATTTAACACTTCAATGAAGGTCAAGCATTTAACTTCTTGTAAGTCCAGAAACTTGCAAAATTGTGTCATTAAAATTTGGAACTATAAATGAAGAAGAGAAAACATTAAACTCTTACTTGCATCAGATACCATGCTACACATTTTCACATACATTATTTCATTTACTTCTCCCAATACTATTTTTGTTTTGTTTTATTTTGTTGTTTTTTTTTAAAGATTCTATTTCTTTATCAGAGAGACAGAGAGGGAGCACAAGTAGAGCAGCAAGCAGAGGGAAAGGGAGAAGCAGGCTCTCTGCCAATGTGGGGCTCGATCCCAGGACCCTGGGATCATGACCTGAGCTGAAGGTGGCCGCTTAATCGACTGAGCCACCCAGGCGCCCCTCCCAATAATATTTTTGAAATAGGGGTTATCATTCTTACTTTATGGGCAAGGAGACTAAAGTCCAAAGAAAGTGCCCAATATCACATACACAAATGAAGTGTGGAAATTTAAATCCAGATTTGTCTGATAGCAACGAACAAAAAGCAGATTTTAATGCTAAATGAGGGCAAAGTGGCCTGGGTGCTTGGGTGACTCAGCTGGTTAAGTGTCCAACTCTTGATTTCAGCTCAGGTCATGATCTTAGGGTTACGGTCAATATCTCAGGGTTGTGAGATCAAGCCCTGCACTGGGCCCTGCCCTCCGTGCCAGGTCTGCCTGAGGTCCTCTCCCTCTGCCCCTCCCCCTGCTCACGTGCACTCTCTCTCAAGTAAATAAATAAAATAGGTCTTTTTTAAAAAAAATGGGGGAAAGTGGCCAAATTCCCTCAAAGTTGCTAATAAAAATAAGAATAAAATTAAAGGGTGCTATTTTTAAAAAAGAATTTTTTTCTGTATTTATTCGACAGAGAGCGATCACAAGTAGGCAGAGAGGCCAGCAGAGATGGGGCCGGCCGCAGGGCTGCGGGGCGGGAGAGGGGGAGTAGGCTCCCTGCTGAGCAGAGAGGCCGATGCTGGGCTTGATCTCGGGACCCTGGGACCATGAGCTGAAGAAAGAGGCTTAACCCACTGAACCACCCAGGCACCCCTAAAGAGTGCTATTAAAGAAAACAGAGTAAGGAATTACCTCTATTATGCACGGGCTTCCATGCTCATTATCACAGTCCAAGGGAGAGACCATATTTTTACACTGGGTTCGTTCTTCCTTTATAAAGACTGTTATAGACTGAATGTTTGTGTCCCCACAAAATGTGTATGTTGAAGCCCTAACCCCCAGTGTGAGGGTATTAGGAGGTGGAGCCTTTGGGAGGTAATTAGGTTTGGTGGTGAATGTAAGACCCCTTGATTGGATTAATAGTCTGACACAAGATGGAAGAGTCATCAGTGCACCAGCTCCCTGAGCCACATGAGGACACAGCGAGAAGGTGGCCATGTGTAAGCCAGAAGGAACCTCTCACCAGGAGCTGAACTGGCTTGCTATTTGATCTTGGACTTACAGCCTCCAGAACTGTGAGAAATAAACCCCCCCACCCCCCCACCCCCGCCCCGTCCATGGATCTTTTCTAGCAGCCCTAGCAGAATAAGATCAAGGCTCAGAAACACATAGCCCCATAGCATCGGAAACTCTCCTTAGAAGGAAATGCTGTTCTGACAGCAGAATGCTGCTTAGGAAAAACAGAAGGAATGATGGAATATGAAAATCTTCAGTAGATGCTAAATCTAGTAGATTAATCTTGGATGAGGACGAGAATATTCACACGGGGCAAAAAAAGGAAGAAAAAGAAAAAAACTTCCTGCAAATCATTTATTAATTACAAAGAAAATAGTATCTTGACAGTGGAGAAATCTGGCAGATGCCCCCTCAATCAGTGATTCAAATCAGCATCACCAGCGTTGAGACAAACCAATATTTTATAAGATTTTTTTAAAGAGGGCGCCTGGGTGGCTCAGTGGGTTAAAGCCTCTGCCTTCGGCTTGGGTCATGACCCCAGGTTCCTGGCAATGGGCTCTCTGCTCAGCAGGGAGCCTGCTTCCTCCTCTCTCTCTGCCTGCCTCTCTGCCTACTTGTGATCTGTCTGTCAAATAAATAAATAAATAATCTTTAAAAAAAAAAAAGATTTTTTTAAAGATTTTATTTATTTATGTCAGAGAGAGCATGCACAAAAGAGCACAAGAAGGGCAGGCAGGGGAAGAGGGAGGAACAGGCTCCCCGTTGAGCAGGGAATTAGCCTTGGTCTTGATCCCAGGACCCTGAGATCATGACCCGAGCTAAAGGCAGACGATTAACCAACTGAGCCCCCCAAGCACCTCAAGACAAACCAACACTGTGTGTCTCCTCATATGACACACTGAAAGGACACAATATCACTTCTGTGAAATTCTTGCCAAAAAAGATACAACCTGAATGTAATCATGAGGCAAGTCAGACAAACCCACATTAAAGACTTTCTACCAAATAACTGTCTTTTTTTTTCTAATGTCAAATTAAAGAAAATCAAAGAAAGGCTGAGAAACTGTTCCAGATTAAAGAGACGTGACAACTACACAGATGCATGATCTGGATTCTGGCTTGGGAAAATAAAAAAGCTATAAAGGAAACCATTGAGGCAATTAATGGAATTTGCACATGAACTATGAATTGGATAATAGTATTATATCAACGGCCAATTTCTTGTTTTGAGCATTTTGCTGTGGTTATATAAGAGAATATCTTTTTCTCAGCCAATATTTTGAAGTGTTTAGAGGTCTCCTAGCACATGACATCTCTAATTTACTCTCAAAAGTTTCAGGAAAAAAAAAGAAGTCGTACACACATACCATGGTGGGGGGCAGGGAGAGAATGATAAAGCAAATGGGCCTAACTGTAAACAGGTGGTGATGCTGTGTAAAGGGCATAAATTATTCCTTTCATTGTTCTTACAAATTCCTTCTAAATATGAAATCATTTCAAAATTCAAAGTTACAAAAGTGCGCTTTTAATCTCAGAGACCTTCTCTCAAAGTTAATCTGGGGGCTGGAGAAACACTTCAGGTAATTACCATGGATTTTTCTTTCAAGCTTTTGAATTATTTTGCAAATCAAAATAAGAAACTCAGGACAGTTCCAGAAATGCATAACGCTAATTTCTATTGGAAATGTAATCTATTCTTTTTTCTCTAAGTGCTCATCAGACATTGCCTGAGTACTGGTCATTTTGTCAGAAGTGATTGTTCGCAATGAGTCCTTTGGAAAACAGAACATTTTATGATTCCAATTTTGTAAATGGAAATAAAATGTATGCAAAGAATAAAGTCTGGAAGAAACAATGAATCTACTCAAAATAATTTCAAAAGACTTGGCCTCATTTTCTTAATCTTGATGTTCATTTTATAAGCATTCTGTACAGGAAGCTGAGTGACAGCAAGATTGTTTAGGGAAAAGAAAGTGGACATTTATTTTCTTATTAAGTATTTATAAATTAGACATCACATGAGGCTACTGTTTCTTCAGTTTCTTCATTTATCAGTTTTCTAAATTACGTTTTCCACTCTCTATTTCTCCATATTACATTGTCCACCAGTTTTCACTGGGCACCTTCTAGGTGCTATAAAAATATAAAAGAAGGCTGGGACATGGGTCTTGGTGGCAGAGACTGCTAGTCGCCTGTTCAACATCCCTTTCTTTCTCAAATACCTTTATTGTCGTGTGGATCAGTGTACTCAGCTATAAAATATTTCCCAGCCTCCCTTGTAGATGTGGTGGCCAACAAGACATAAACAGAAGTTATAAGGTGAAGCTTCTGGAAAAGGTTTGAAGAATTTGACTGGGAGGCCAATTCTATCCTTCCCCTCCTTTCCACCATCTTGCCTGGAACACAAATATGATGACTGGTCTTCCAGAATCATCTTGTGAACATAACAGTAAGGCCCACATTGAGGGGGCTGACGAAGGGAAGAGCTAAACGAGGCTAGGACCATGATACTCTCAGGGTCCACATTATTGCCTGGCCTGCTTTCTCGGGACTCCTTTTAAGTGAGAGAAACATCAGCTTCTCCCTTATTGAAGCCATCATGGTCCTGGATCTCTGTAGCAGCTGAATGCAATTCTTAAATAATATAATCCTTGATTTCAAGAACTAAATGAGAAGAGAAGACTAGAGCACCCAGGGCACATAGAGAGCACCTTTAGGTAGTAGAGCTAGGAGCCAGCATAGGCAGAAAAAGGAAGAGCTTTAGAATCATTGACTCCTATAGTTCAGTCCTCAGATTGGCGATTTAGGCTGTGTAACCTGGGGCATATTATCTACTCTTTCTGATCCTTGGTTTCCTCTTTTAAAAAGTAAGGATGACAATAATTTCCTTGTATAGTTGTAGTGAGGGGTAGAGATAATGGGCCTGGCACTTAGTAGGTCCTCAAGAAATAACGGTCATAATTTATAACAGAAGGACGAACTCTATATGCAGTGAAATTGTCAGGAAAGCCTTAGAGAATAAGTGGGACTTTAACTGGCAGTGAAGGATGGAAATGTTCAGAGTAGCTGAAAGGGAAAAGTGTTCCACACGGATAAACGGAAAGGCGAGTACAGCATTGATGACGACATATGGGGACTGTCTGAAGAAAGCATAGTGGAGAGTTACGAGGAGATCAGTATAACTGATACTGCAGAGTTGAGGAAAACAGAGCAGCAGAGATGGGGTGGGGATCAGGTTAGCAAAGAGGGGCTGAGATCAGATCGAAAGCCAGAGAGAAGATGGGCTTGTTGATATGGAAGAGCACAGGAGAATCCATAAATTTTATACAAAAGGAGTGATCAGAACAGACAAAACAAAAGCTCACTGCACTAAGGTGTTCAGTTATCCTAAGTGATTTTCTTTCAGAACAAGCAACAAGGAAATGAGTCAAAATGCCAAATGGAAGGTGAATGTCTAATCCAAAAAGGTGGCCATCAATTTAATGGAAAGTTCCCTAATAGCAAACATTAATCTAGTTGTTAGAAAGGTGCTGTGGGGTAGCTTGAGTCCACACAGCTTTCTTCCTGTGGTTTTTATATAAAATAAACTTTTGGCATTTGACAAAGGTGTTTTTCACTAAAAAAAAAAAAAAAAAAAAAAAAAAAAAAAAAAATTAATTAAGCCAAGCAGACAAAATATGTTTCTTTGTACAAACCATAAAGCACCAGTAGAAACTTGCCCATTTTGATGTAATGGTATCTTTTTCTCTATCTCATTTGAAAAAAATCTGCCTAGTAATGCCATTTGTTTCCAGAAAATATTTCCAAACCTTCTCAAGGTAAAAGTTAAGAGGTCCATTAACCAATCCGTCGTCCACTCTTTGGTTTTCACAGAATCATGAAATGAATCACCAAACGATTGTTGCTTTTCCTTGATGTTAAGGATGCAAACTGGTAAACTACACTGTCAGATTCTTACAGGCCTGTACTTCCCAGAAAGAGCCCACCCACAAGTCCAAATTTGAGAAATCTTCTCTTCCTTCTCAGAGTCTGAACTAGAGTAGGTAATAGAAACTACCAAGTGGGAAGAAAGCTTGGCTTGAGTAATCACATTTTTTGGGCTGTCAGACAAAAAAGCATGAACTTAGATTAAGAAGACTTGACTCTGAGTCCTGGCTCTGCAGGCAAGCTGGGAGATATTGGGCAAGTCAGATTTCGTAACCCTCAGGGTCCTCTCCTATAACATAAGGTTACAGCCCCTTCCTACTTCAAGAACTCCTTCCTTAGGAGAACTACATAAAATAAAGCCTGAGCATGCTCTGTAATTCTTTTTTTTTTTTTTTTTTTTTTTTTTTTTATTTTTAAAGATTTTATTTATTTATTTGTCAGAGAGAGAGAGGGAGAGAGAGCGAGCACAGGCAGACAGAATGGCAGGCAGAGGCAGAGGGAGAAGCAGGCTCCCTGACGAGAAAGGAGCCCGATGTGGGACTTGATCCCAGGACGCTGGGATCATGACCTGAGCCGAAGGCAGCTGCTTAACCAATTGAGCCACCCAGGCATCCCATGCTCTGTAATTCTTAAAGAACTGCAAATATGTGATGGTTTCAGTAGGAACTTAGAGTGCCTATCCACCATGTTCCTTTCTTCGGGAAGAGTCCCCCCACCTCCGCAGGAGGATCCAGGAAGCCATATTTGAAATAATCCTGGTGATAATAATTTAAAAAACAAGAGCTACAGTTTGGGATGATGAAACAGCTCTAAGGATGGATAGTGATCATGGTCACAAAACAGTGTGAATATACTTAATGCCACTGAATTGTACCCTTAAAAATGGTTAAAATGGTAAATTTTATGTTATGCATATTTTTCCATAATACAAAACTTAAAAGAAACTAAGAGCAAAACAACAACAACAACAAAAAAAAAAACAACAATAACTAAGGGCCAACACATATTGAAGACTTCTTATATTCCTTGACAAGGGATATTTTATTTCATCTTCCCAATAACCTCATGCAGTGGTGCCACTGTTATACTCATATATATACAGACGGGCAATCGGAGATACGGGGAAACCGAGAAAAGGACCCAAGCCTACATGGCTAGTATGTGGTAGCGGTTGATTTGAATCTAGGCAGCTGTCAGAGACTTTCCTGTACCCTCTCCACCAATCAGATGAAAGCACAAGTCACAAAGTCAGGGGAGCCTCGCTATTCAGATTCGTGCTCAATAATTTAATATAAGATACAAAAATTTTGATCAGAAGACGGTTGGCTCTAGATTATTCTGACAGATACTTGGGTCTCTGGCTCCAAGGCAAGTCAAAGCCCTGTGTGAGGCAAAGCTATCAGGAAACCAGGAGTAGGCAGGGAAAGGCAATCTAAAGAAAACAAGAGACAAGAGAGGGACAATGAGTTGTTCTGGATAACCTTCCAATTCCTACATGTGCCTTGCATTTTGTATCTATATGCTTATCAATAAAACCTGTTTGACTTAGGCTGCTCCAATGAGCTATACAATTTGCAACAAAATGAGTTCTAATTATTCTAACAAAGTATTTCAAGAGTGAAGAGAAGCTGTGTAGGCAAAAATATCTAGAGCACTGCTGCATTGCTTTTATAATAATTAAACATTGGAAAGAACTGAGCCACCCAACAGCTAGGAAATAATAAACCACACAATGGCCATTCAATAGAATATTACATAATCATGAAAATGCACAAACAGAAAAACTGTATATAAGTGGAATGATTACAATAGGGGGAAAAAAAACATAGCCACCTGGGTGGCTCAGTTAAGCATCTGCCTTCAGCTAAGTCATGATCCCGGGGTTTGGGGATCGAGCCCCACATCGGCTCCCTGCTCAGTGGGGAGCCTGCTTCTCCCTCTCCTCCCTGCTGTGCTCTCTGTTGCTATCTCTCTCTCGCTCTCAGATAAATAAATAAAATCTTTTTTAAAAATTGGAAAAATATATTGAAAGCTGTGATGGTAGGAAAGAAGTATGTTGTGTGTGTGTGTCTAAGTGTGTGTGTGTGTTCTGTATAGTTAAAAAATGGTGTTAAAAATGTCTCCTCTTCAGCCAGCTTCATTTCAGTATTCTTGAAATTAAATTTAATCCACATTGAGATCTCACTCCCATAAATGTTGGGATATTTAATTTTCATAATCATTGGGGTTTCCTCCCTCTCTGTGCAATCAGGCACTCAGAAAGCCAGGGAATGTGCTAGTTAGTTACAGTGGTCACTAGTTGACACTGCTCCCTCACCCATAAACACATTATACACCTACGTACCCATCCCCATACACATCATAAGAGGATAAATCCAAATGTTTGTTCTCTTTGTAATTTTCCTGGCAAATCTGAGTTTAGGCAAAAGCAAAGACCTCCCTGGACCTAAACAAATCTTAAGAGGCAGCCATTTCTCTGCATTTGAGCCAATGTTGTTCTTGTATTTGTCTACGCCCTGCATAATTGGACACCAGAATTCATTTTTCTTTTTTTTCTTTTTTTTTAAAGAATTTATTTATTTATTTATTTATTTATTTGACAGAGAGAGATCACAAGTAGGCAGAGAGGCAGGCAGAGAGAGAGAGAGGGAGAAGCAGGCTCCCTGCTGAGCAGAGAGCCTGATGCGGGACTCGATCCCAGGACCCTGAGATCATGACCTTAGCCGAAGGCAGAGGCTTAACCCACTGAGCCACCCAGGCGCCCATAGAATTCATTTTTCTTATTCCATGAAATTTAAATCACTGCTAGATCTTCTTATCTGATCTAACTTTACCTGTAATAGAATTACCTCTTTGGGGCTCCTGTGCTTTTAGGAAAAAAGTGGTAATTGAAAGAGTGGTAATTGAAAGATGTTCAGAAGTTGGAAAGTAGGAAGAGCGTAATATAAATACAATGAAGAAATGCCTGTTACTCTCTTATGATTTCTCTGAGACCAGGTTGCTAGGGATCCTTCCAGCTTTCAAGGATATGTATGAAAGGCAGACTGTAATTCAAGGTACTGCCATCTTTGCTCACAAGAGTGAAAGAAGTGCTACTCAGGGATGACTCTAGAACTCTTAATCATTACTTACTGGTGAGTAACTGGTCATTTTGAAAGCATCTGAAAGCATCAGCCTTCAAGAGGTTCCTGTCTGGACATCATGGGTTAGCAGACATTTGCTAAGGTACACACCAAGCGATGGGGACTGAAGGCAGGTTTTTCCAATCGCTGCAGACAAGCACAGCCATGCAAATGAAGACACTCATCAAGGTCACTTTTTCTTCAGATGCCCCAGTTTCAGGATCACACAATTTACCAATTTTAGCGCCTGACAACACCCAGCGTTCCACTTTCCTTCCTCATCAAAGGCGTGTAAGAACCCACCAGACCAGGCTTAACAAGTGCTTATCTGGGGAAATGATTACAGTTGTGGCCCTCCGCTCCAAATCCTGCACTTAGAACATGTATTATAACTCACCTCTTAATCAGACTGGATTCTGCTACGGCTTAACTTACCAGGCCTACCTTCTAAGCCACCCTAGCAAAACCTGTGTGACCCCCTGGACTAAAATTCATTCGACATGTGGCAGTGCCCAAAAAGGAGAGTGCCGTAGGAGGGAAATGGAGGGCACAAGGCAGGAGACTACACAAAATCAGTAACACATTTTCAGAAATTGAAGCGGTTTGGGGGAAGAGGGAAGAGAAAGAAACAAAATGTCCCAATAATTTAATGGCAGGGCTAGAAGAGAGCATTTACAGCTATTCCAGTACTCTCCAACCAAAAGCTTTTCCTGGATGCACTGTCGTTCCTAATACTGACAAAGCTCTCAGGCGACAGCTCTGGCTTGTACACATGGTCACGATGCTTCTCACACAGCATGAGGAGAGCATACCAGAATGCTCAAGAGGCATCTGGACAGCGCACAGCAAAAGGAAAGGCTGATACCCCCACCCCCGCAAAACTCCATTAAAACACAATGTTGATCTATTACTAAGTCACACTGTGCATTTTTCTGCTTTATAAAGTCAGAGGTGCTGGAGGGCATCTAGCGGAATCAGTCCACGGCAGTTGGGGGGGGAGGGCGTGGTGCAAAGGGGGATCACGCAGCTGAGGGACGTCCTTTCAGTGAGCAGAGGGAGGGATGGGCTGGAGACCTCCCGTCCCTTCCAGACAAACACATGTCCGTCTGTATTCGGGCTGTGGTTGCTAGGTCCCTGCCAGTCATATTCGACAGTGAAATAGTATCTCCTGACACCACACAGACCACAGGTCCGCCAGTTTCCTCCCCCGCAGGAATTGCTGTCTCGACATGACCAGGATGAAATTCTCTGAGCAACAGCATGCCAAGCCCTTCCACAGCCAAATAACCCACCCGCCGCCATTTTCATTTGCCTCATCTTCTCACATCTTTAGGAGGAGAAGGAAGCCACTGTGGCCTGTCAGATTCCAGGGAGGTACCACATGGAGGCTGGAAAACCTTCCAGACTGTTCCACAGAGTCAGAGGCGCCCATCTGTTTGGTGCTCTGTTCGTGGTGCTGGGAGCCGGGGGGTTGGTAGTGGTTCTCCTGCGCTCCACATGGTGCGGCGCGGGTGCTCCGCTGGTCCAAAGACAACAGCCTTCCTCTTGCAGCTGCGTTGGCTCCTGTCTCATTCCGTTTCTCCTTCTCAGCATGTTTCTACGTGCTCTTCGTTCTGTCCAGAGACCCCACCCTTATCATCTCTCAAGGCCTCGCACTTCCTCGCTGCCCCAGTCACCCCTGCTTTCTAAAGCGGGTCTGTCACTTCCTATGTGAGAATATTCGGGGCCAGCTTTGTGGGCGTGTGCACTATGCAATGGGGCCCTGTGCTCAGAAGGTTCCCATGCTTGGTTTAAAGCCCTGCTGTCGGGGTGCCTGGGAGGCTCAGTGGGTTAAAGCCTCTGCCTTCAGCTCAGGTCATGATCCCAGAGTCCCGGAATCGAGCCCCACATCCGGCTCTCTGCTCAGCGGGGAGCCTGCTTCCTTTCCTCTCTCTCGGCCTGCCTCTCTGCCTATTTGTGATCTCTGCCTGTCAAATAAATAAATAAAATCTTAAAACTCTGCTGTCACCATTTTGAAATTCTTTTAAGGTTTTATTTATTTATTTGAGAGAGAGAGAAGAGACAGCAAGTGCAGGTAGGGAGGGGCAGAGAGAGAGGGAGACAGAATCTGAAGCAGACTCCACACTGAGCACGGAGCCTGATGCGGAGCTCAATCCAACGACTGCAAGATCATGACTTGAGCCGAAATCAGGAGTTGGCCGCTTAACCCGCTGAGCCGCCCAGGTGCCCCAACTGAAATTCTTAATCATTTTTGGAACCAGGGAGACCAGTTTCATTTTGCATCACACCCTACATATTATGGAGCCCCTCCTGACAATATTGCAAATAGCTTCCTGCCAAAACTTCCCATTCATCTGGACATTCTTTTTTTTCTTTTTTTTTAAGATTTTATTTATTTATTTGACAGACAGAGATCACAGGTAGGCAGAGAGGCAGGCAGAGAGAGGAAGGGAAGCAGGCTCCCTGCTGAGCAGAGAGCCTGATGTGGGGCTCGATCCCAGGGTCCTGGGATCGAGCC